>NC_091463.1:54170351-54483078 GCF_027789765.1 Dendropsophus ebraccatus
CCCCAGGCAGACTAGTTTAGCTCACCCAGGCCAGTGATAGCGAATACATGGCGGTGAGAACGCTTTCTAGGAGATCCTGTTTGTGCAGCAGAGGTGTCTTTATCCTGCTCTGCATAGACCCTCGAAATTCAATAATCCCAGACGAGGCATTGCCTAGCACTCAACAGCATTCTGAATACAGGGGAACCCCTACCCCACGCTTGTATAAGTTGTAGTCTCCATCATAATGAGCCCCGCTGGGCTTGTAGACACGCTATAAATTGTACGTTGCAAGGGTGAGTATAATGCACTGCATACAGAGCACAAGAGTCAGCTATACAAGTAAGTGTCTATTTGAATTGCACCTTGTTCACATTTAGGTTCTACAATTTTATAACTGTATAACAGAGGTTACATTTTAAGCCACTGGGGAAAATGGGATATATGAGCCAGTTCTCTAGAATTGATCTCACACACAGACACCAGCACACATGTATACAGACACCAGCACACATGTATACAGACACCAGCACACATGTATACACACATACAGACACCAGCACACATGTATACAGACACCAGCACACCAGGGCATGATGAAGTTTGAACTTCTGCAACCTGGAGAAATCACCTGATATCAACTGCAGTCCTATGTAACACCACATAACACAGTGATATCTCTGAGTACAGATAATGTAGTAGATTTCACCTGCAGTCCTATGTAATAGCACAGATAACACAGTGATATCTCTGAGTATAGATCATGTAGTAGATGTCACCTGCAGTCCTATGTAACAGCACAGATAACACAGTGATATCCCTCTGAGTACAGATAATTTAGTAGTCACCTGCAGTCCTATGTAACAGCACAGATAACACAGTGATATCTCTGAGTACAGATAATGTAGATGTCACCTGCAGTCCTATGTAACACCACAGATAACACAGCGATATCTCTCAGTACAGATAATGTAGTAGTCACCTTCAGTGCTATGTAACACAACAGATAACACAGTGATATCTCTGAGTACAGATAATGTAGTAGATGTCACCTGCAGTCCTATGTAACAGCACAGAAAACACAGCGATATCTCTGAGTACAGATAATGTAGATGTCACCTGCAGTCCTATGTAACAGCACAGATAACACAGTGATATCTCTGAGTACAGATAATGTAGATGTCACCTGCAGTCCTATGTAACAGCACAGATAACAATTTAGGCTCCGCACATTTCTAGCAGCTTCCTTTCCTTTCTCCCCCCTGTAGCCTCCCATAGTAACTGCGCTGTTTGGTGTTATGTGCAGTAAAGCGAGTACGAATGTGGGATGCCCCCTGTATGTAGGATCCCATGCTGTGCCCCCTGTATGTAGGATCCCCTGCTGTGCCCCCATGAGCTAATAATGCCCCTAGAGGTGGCCCCCATGAACTAATAATGCCCCCAGAGGTACCCCCATGAGCTAATAATGCCCCCAGAGGTGCCCCCATGAGCTAATAATGCCCCCAGAGGTGCCCCCATGAACTAATGCCCCCAGGTACCCCCATACACTAATAATGCCCCCAGAGATGCCCCCATGAGTTAATAATGCCCCCAGAGGTGCCCCCATGAACTAATAATGCCCCCAGAGTTGCCCCCATATACTAATAATGCCCCCAGAGGTGCCCCCATATACTAATAATGCCCCCAGAGGTGCCCCCATATACTAATAATGCCCCCAGAGGTGCCCCCATACACTAATAATGCCCCAGAGGTGCCCTCATATACTAATAATGCCCCCAGAGGTGCCCCCATATACTAATAATGCCCCCAGAGGTTCCCCCATATACTAATAATGCCCCCAGAGGTGCCCCCATGAGCTAATAATGCCCCCAGAGGTGCCCACATACACTAATAATGCCCCCAGAGGTGCCCCCATATACTAATAATGCCCCCAGAGGTGCCCCATGAGCTAATAATGCCCCCAGAGGTGCCCCCATGAGCTAATAATGCCCCCAGAGGTGCCCCCATGAGCTAATAATGCCCCCAGAGGTGCCCCCATGAGCTAATAATGCCCCCAGAGGTGCCCCCATATACTAATAATGCCCCCAGAGGTGCCCCCATACACTAATAATGCCCCCAGAGGTGCCCCCATACACTAATAATGCCCCCAGAGGTGCCCACATACACTAATAATGCCCCCAGAGGTGCCCCCATACACTAATAATGCCCCCAGAGGTTCCCCCATATACTAATAATGCCCCCAGAGGTGCCCCCATGAGCTAATAATGCCCCCAGAGGTGCCCCCATGAACTAATAATGCCCCCTGCTCTGCCCCTAAAAAAACAAACATCCTACTCACCTAATCCGCGCTTTGCTGCAGGCAGCAGCTCTCCTCCTCCTCTTCGGGCTCCATCTTGCGAGCCGCAGGGACGGGACTTCCGGCAGGCGTGATGACGTCACATGATCACGCCTGCCGGAGAGGCACATGATCACGTCCCGGCGTCCCATAGGCTGCTGGTATGAAGTGCCGGCAGCCTATGGAAGGGAATACAGGAGTAGGACGCTGACAGGTCCTGCTCCTCTATTCTGATCGCTTTAATGTTCCGCCCGCTCAATGTGCGGGCGGAACATTATAGCGATCAGTGCATCCCGAGAAGCCGCGCGGCCGCAGCTTCTCGGGATACTCAAAAACAGGTGGCAAGGGGGGCCGTGCGGGCCCCCCCCATGTCTCTTAGGGTCCGGGCCCCATACGGCAGTACCACTTGTACTGCCCTATCGGCGGCCCTTTAGGAGGGTGTACAGTGCAGATGCAAGAGATGCCAGAGGAACCTACTAAAGGTTTGTGAGCACGATAGACAAGAGGAGTATACTTTTGGGCTGGGAGTAGAAGCAAGCTCCTGAAAGCCTAAAGGCCCTATTCCACGGAACGATTTTCAGCCATATCTGGCCAATATCGGCCGTTACGGCCAATAATCGTCCCGTAAAATAGAAGGCAACGATCATCCGACATCTATCATGTCGGTTGATCGTTACAGTCGTTTGTTTTTCAACATGTTGGAAAACAAGCGACTGATATAGCAGCAATATGCTGCAGACCGCCGCTATTCTCTGCTATCACCTGGGCAGCCCCCCCCCCCACAGCTCCCCGCATCCCCTCCTGCAATCACCCGCTCACTGCCGCCACTAAGAATAGCGGCGGCAGCGAGCAGGGAATGAGGAGCAAAGGAGCACTGACAGCAAGTAACTCTGCCATGGCCGCAGAGTTTGGCCTGGGATGGGGTGCAGTGTCGGACTGGAGTGCTTGGGCCCACCAGGGGAAATCATTCTTGGGGCCCACCCTTCTGACACCATACTTATCTATGGTAACATTAATAAGGGTACATTAACACGGGGTGATATGGGGCAATGTAGGGCTGCAAATGATTGCTAATCAGCAGGGCAAATGATGTGCAGCCGACAGCAATGATCTTAGCCGCACAAAAGATCAAATCAGCCGACTATGGGGCATTTGCTTGCATGTCAGCCAATCTCTGGCACTTTTACATGGGCCGATCATCGGCTGAATAGACTTCCTAGGAGCACTTGTTACCGATTATTGGCCCGTGTAATTAGGCTATAAGACAATTTTTTTGTATGATAACTTATGATACTTAGATACAAGTCATACAGCTACCAATAACACCAGTATACAAAGAGCAAATATCCCCACACATATTACCGCTATATAGTAACTGACCAAATCCTGTCTATCAAGACCGATATTACCAATAAACCAGTATACAGGAGGGAAATAGTATCACCATACATATTACCGCTATACTGTTACTGACCAAATCCAGTATACCAATATTACCAGTACACAAGGGGGAAATATTACCGCCACACCACAACCATTGCTACTATATTGTTACTGACCAAATCTGGTATACTAAGACCAATGAACACCGCACCAGATTACAAGTAACAAATAACACCACCACATACTGACTAACACCACCACATACAGACTAACACCACCACATACTGACTAACACCACCACATACTGACTAACACCACCGCTGCTACTGAATAAAATCCTCTGAACAAAAGATCAATATCCCCTCATACAGTCATACAGAGGTGGCCCCAGCTCTACACCATATACTTTACAGTGCAAATAGATTTAGTGACTCACAGGGGACGTCTTCTCTGATCGGAGTTCTTCCCTTTTCATCTTCTTCTCCATCTGCCCTGGGCCGTTATGAGAACTTCTCCAAGCCACGAATCCACAGAATCTGCCAGAGAAATATATTAGGCCCCTCGCTCTGTCACCATCCTCATCTCTCTACACACTGCACATCTGTACTGTCCCCTTTACACCTTCTCTTAGTGGTTAGCCCTGACTATTTGTAGCGTATATATATATATATATATATATATATATATATATATATATATATATATATATTATAGTGTACACACCTTGTAGATGGCCCCTTGTTCAGTTCTCCATAGTAGAGATCCCCCTCTGTGTAATCCCCTTACAGTAGATGACAACCTCTGTGCATTCCCTATATCAGGGGTAGGGAACCTCGGCTCTCCAGCTGTTGCAAAACTACAACTCCCATCATGCCTGCACAGCCACAGCTAAAGCTGTAGTTTTGCAATAGCTGGAGAGCCAAGGTTCCCTATTCATGCCCTATAGTATATGGCCCCCTCTGTGTAGTCCCCTTATAGATGACCCCTCTGTGTAGTCCACAAAAGTAGATGCCCCCCTCTGTGCATGCCCTATTGTATACAGACCGCACCCAGTATAGTTACCCTTATAGATGCCCCCATTGTTGTCCCCCTCTGTGTAGTGCCCTTTATAGATGCCTCCTCAGTGTTGTCCTCCTTATAAATTGCCCCCATCCAGTGTCCCTTATAGATGGCTCCCTGTGTTATCCCCCTTATAACTGGCCCGCTTGTGTTATCCATCCCCCCATATAGATAGCCCCCTTATGTTGTCCATCCCTACCCCCCAATATACCCCCTTATGTTGTCTATTCCCCCTAATAGCCCCCTTAGGTTGTCCTTGCCCCATATAGCCCCCTTATCTTTTCCTTCCCCTGTATATAGCCCCTTATGTTGTCCTTCCCCTGTATATAGCCCCCCCTTATGTTGTCCTTTCCTGTATACAGCCCCTTATATTGTCCTTCCCTGTATACAGCCCCCTAATGTTGTCCTTTCCTGTATACAGCCCCCTTATATTGTCCTTCCCTGTATACAGCCCCCTTATGTTGTCCTTTCCTGTATATAGCCCCTTATGTTGTCCTTTCCTGTATATAGCCTTTTATGTTGTCCTTTCCTGTATATAGCCCCTTATGTTGTCCTTTCCTGTATATAGCCCTCATGTTGTCCTTTCCTGTATATAGCCCCTTATATTGTCCTTCCCTGTATACAGCCCCCTTATATTGTCCTTCCCTGTATATAGCCCCTTATGTTGTCCTTCCCCTGTTTATAGCCCCTTATGTTGTCCTTCCCCTGTTTATAGCCCCTTATGTTGTCCTTCCCCTGTATATAGCCCCCCCTTATGTTGTCCTTCCCTGTATATACCCCCCTTATGTTGTCCTTCCCCTGTATATAGCCCCTTATATTGTCCTTCCCTGTATACAGCCCCCTTATGTTGTCCTTTCCTGTATATAGCCCCTCATGTTGTCCTTTCCTGTATATAGCCCCTTATATTGTCCTTCCCTGTATATAGCCCCTTATGTTGTCCTTCCCGTTTATAGCCCCTTATGTTTTCCTTCCCCTGTTTATAGCCCCTTATGTTGTCCTTCCCCTGTATATAGCCCCCCCTTATGTTGTCCTTCCCTGTATATACCCCCCTTATGTTGTCCTTCCCCTGTATATAGCCCCTTATGTTGTCCTTCCCTGTATACAGCCCCTTATGTTGTCCTTCCCTGTATATACCCCCCTTATGTTGTCCTTCCCTGTATACAGCCCCTTATGTTGTCCTTCCCTGTATACAGCCCCCCTTATGTTGTCCTTCCCTGTATACAGCCCCCCTTATGTTGTCCTCCCCTGTATATAGCCCCTTATGTTGTCCTTCCCTGTATACAGCCCCCCTTATGTTGTCCTTCCCCTGTATATAGCCCCTTATGTTGTCCTTCCCTGTATACAGCCTCTTATGTTGTCCTCCCCCTGTATACAGCCCCCCTTATGTTGTCCCCCCCTGTATATAGCCCCCCTTATGTTGTCCTCCCCCTGTATACAGCCCCCCTTATGTTGTCCTCCCCCTGTATACAGCCCCCTTATGTTGTCCTCCCCTGTATATAGCCCCCCTTATGTTGTCCTCCCCCTGTATACAGCCCCCCTTATGTTGTCCTCCCCCTGTATACAGCCCCCCTTATGTTGTCCACCCCCTGTATACAGACCTCCTTCTGTTGTCCTCCCCCTGTATACAGCCCCCCTTATGTTGTCCTCCCCCTGTATACAGCCCCCCTTATGTTGTCCTCCCCGTGTATACAGACCTCCTTCTGTTGTCCTCCCCCTGTATACAGCCCCCCTTATGTTGTCCTCCCCTGTATACAGCCCCCCATATGTTGTCCTCCCTCTGTATATAGCCCCATATGTTGTCCTCCCCTGTATACAGCCCCCCTTATGTTGTCCTTCCCCCTGTATATAGACCCCCTTCTGTTGTCCTCCCCCTGTATACAGACCCCCTTCTGTTGTCCTCCCCCTGTATACAGACCCCCTTCTGTTGTCCTCCCCCTGTATACAGACCCCCTTCTGTTGTCCTTCCCTGTATACAGCCCCTTATGTTGTCCTTCCCTGTATACAGCCCCCCTTATGTTGTCCTTCCCTGTATACAGCCCCCCTTATGTTGTCCTCCCCTGTATATAGCCCCTTATGTTGTCCTTCCCTGTATACAGCCCCCCTTATGTTGTCCTTCCCCTGTATATAGCCCCTTATGTTGTCCTTCCCTGTATACAGCCTCTTATGTTGTCCTCCCCCTGTATACAGCCCCCTTATGTTGTCCCCCCCTGTATATAGCCCCCCTTATGTTGTCCTCCCCCTGTATACAGCCCCCCTTATGTTGTCCTCCCCCTGTATACAGCCCCCTTATGTTGTCCTCCCCTGTATATAGCCCCCCTTATGTTGTCCTCCCCCTGTATACAGCCCCCCTTATGTTGTCCTCCCCCTGTATACAGCCCCCCTTATGTTGTCCACCCCCTGTATACAGACCTCCTTCTGTTGTCCTCCCCCTGTATACAGCCCCCCTTATGTTGTCCTCCCCCTGTATACAGCCCCCCTTATGTTGTCCTCCCCGTGTATACAGACCTCCTTCTGTTGTCCTCCCCCTGTATACAGCCCCCCTTATGTTGTCCTCCCCTGTATACAGCCCCCCATATGTTGTCCTCCCTCTGTATATAGCCCCATATGTTGTCCTCCCCTGTATACAGCCCCCCTTATGTTGTCCTTCCCCCTGTATATAGACCCCCTTCTGTTGTCCTCCCCCTGTATACAGACCCCCTTCTGTTGTCCTCCCCCTGTATACAGACCCCCTTCTGTTGTCCTCCCCCTGTATACAGACCCCCTTCTGTTTTCCTCCCCCTGTATACAGACCCCCTTCTGTTGTCCTCCCCCTGTATACAGCCCCCCTTCTGTTGTCATCCCCCTGTATACAGCCCCCCTTCTGTTGTCCTCCCCCTGTATACAGACCTCCTTCTGTTGTCCTCCCCGTGTATACAGACCACTTTCTGTTGTCCTCCCCCTGTATACAGCCCCCCTTCTGTTGTCCTCCCCCTGTATACAGCCCCCCTTCTGTTGTCCTCCCCTGTATACAGGCCCCCTTATGTTGTCCTCCCCCTGTATATAGCCCCCCCCCCTTATGTTGTCCTCCCCCTGTATACAGCCCCCCTTCTGTTGTCCTCCCCCTGTATACAGCCCCTCTTCTGTTGTCCTCCCCCTGTATACAGACCTCCTTCTGTTGTCCTCCCCCTGTATACAGACCTCCTTCTGTTGTCCTCCCCCTGTATACAGACCCCTTTTTGTTGTCCTCCCCCTGTATACAGACCTCCTTCTGTTGTCCTCCCCCTGTATACAGACCCCTTTCTGTTGTCCTCCCCCTGTATATAGCCCCCCCTTATCTTGCCCCCTCTGATAAAAATTAAAAAAAACATAAGACAACTCACCTAACCACACGATCCCCAGTCGGACGCCGGCCTCCTCCAGATCAGCAGCTCCGATGTGAAGTCCCGGCAGCGCCATCACTGAGCTTAAAGTGCGCCGTGTTGGCTGAGACTTCCGGTATGCGCTCCATGACCCGGAAGTCCTAGCCACCGCGGCGCACACTGAGGTCAGTGATGGCGCTGCCGGGACTTCGCAACGGAGCTTGCGACACTCTTGTGATCGCAAGCAAATCTCTGCTTGCGGTTACAAGAGTGATTGACAGGGCAGAACACTTCCTTACATTTAACTGGAAGCGATTGTTGCGATCGCTTCCAGTTAAAAAGGGAGGTGCGGCCCCCGGCCCCCCTAGGAGCAGGGGGCCCACTCCAGCTCGGGCCCACCGGGGGTTTCCCCGGCCCCCCGGTGGCCCAGTCCGAGCCTGATGGGGTGGACACAGACAGTGAACCATGAACTTGTCCCTGCCCACTGTCCCTGCCTACTTGGCTCGAACAGTCCTATGCAACTGCGGACAGCCTTGGAAACAATCCCTCGCCTGTGACAAAGTGAACTACGAACAGAGACAAGACCAATAAACATAAGTAAGGTCAAACAGGCCGATATTAAAACCGGACAAACACGATACAAAATCAGAATCCAAGTAGCAGGTCAAAGATAAAATAAGGAAATATATATAGGAGGTCAAGGGTCTGGTCCAGAGCATAATTGAAACAGAGGTCCAGAATTCAGCAAGTGAATGATGAAACCAGATGTCAATCACCTAACTAAAACAGAAATTAACTGTGAAGTGGCCAGAAGGAACTCAGCAGAGGAGAGACGGACGTGGCAGGTGAACCAATAAGCAGGGCAGAAGAAGTAGGACAGTGTTCAGACAAATGCAGACAACACACAGAATAAACACAAGTTCATTGCCAAAACTACAAACTGATGACTGCTCCAAAGTCTCAACAGGTACAGTCATTACAGCCTGCTAGTGAGAGCTACAAGGACCTGGAGAACCACAGTGTTTCTGTTTAGTAAAGTGGGAAGATATACAGACAAAATTAGACATTACAGCGGTACAAAAATTGACAAAATTGAAGAACCTTCTCAAAGAGCATACAGTGTCTTACAGTTTTACACAATGAATAGTTCATCTCTTTCATAATCTGCTGGAAGAAAATAAACAGGTGCAATTAAGTTCTTCTTGACTAAATAAGCATATTTGTGCTTTGAGTCTGTAAAAGTAATGAAATCTAAAATGTTAACTCCAAGATATTCATAGCTGTGTGTCTCAGCTCCCACTCACTTGATTTATTCCTTGCTGTGCTGTGGTAACCTACTGTTTTTGTTATCTATTTTTACTGTCCCAAGTGAAACGATGAAAGTTCAAGCTGTGAGATCTTGTGGAGCTGAGAGAATATATGTGTATATGTATTTTGGATTAATAAAAAAAATATGGAGAAAGGGTGTTGTTCATGTTTGCATGTTAAATCCAACCTAGAAAAAAATGAGGAATAACAGTTGTCTTAATATAGATTCTATCTATCTATCTATCTATCTATCTATCTATCTGTCTGTCTGTCTGTCTGTCTATCTATCTATCTATCTATCTATCTATCTATCTATTATGAGGAGATGAACCTTGCATAAGCTTGGTTTCTCTCGGCATTTGATTATCCATGGCTAAAGTTGAATGCAGCCCTAAGACTGAACTGTATCCATATTTTAAAGGACTCCCTAGGGTTGAATCCAACTTCTTCAGCCATCGGTAATCAAATGCTTGAGAGTTTGGGCTCTGTCAAATCCCAAAACATTTGAGGTTCACTTATCTCTTATAAATATTACATTTATAAAGGTTGGCCACCTTATAGTAAAATTGTTCAGTGTACAGTATTAGCAAGTGTACTTACAGCACTTACTAACACCAACTTTCTGGGTACCTCATAGAACTAAAATCAGACTCCCCTCCTCCAAGTTGGGCTGCCCTTCTCTGTGATGAGTCTGTCCATAAGATGGCTGACATGGAGGAGCATGTGATGGACACCTGGACACTTGGGGGTGGAGCGTGGCCACATACTCCTCCATGTCGGCCATCTTATGGACAGACTCACCACAGAGCAGAGCAGCCCAACCAGGAGGAGGCGTGTCTGATTTTAGCTCTATGAGGTACACAGGGAGCTGCTGTCAATAAGTACTCTTACTAATACTGTACACTGAAAAATTATACTATAAAGTGGCCAACCCCTTTAATATATTTTAGCATATATTTTATATATTTTGAATATTTTAATTCATTACTATAGTACTACTATAGTACTACTGTGTAGGACAGTACTAGTCACCATATGAAGATGTAAGTATTGTTTAGGATTTAAGGGTATTATCAATGAGTCAGAACTTGTCTCGTTCTGTGGGTCCTATTTAAAAAAAAAAACCTCTTCACCTGGAAGAACTGTATGTCATTTTAGACATGCATACATATGAGAGAGAGAGAGAGAGAGAGAGAGAGAGAGAGAGAAGAGAAGAGAAGAGAAGCGAAGAGAAGAGAAAGAGAGAGAGAGAGAGAGATAGATTTACCTTTAAAAATGATGGCTTATGGGAATAGGGGAGACATTTAACCAGAATTTGAAGTTATGATCTTAAGGATATTATTGAGTTATAAAGGACTTCCAGTGTCTGCATCTCATTTGCACATTGTAATTTATTCTTCTGATACAATTTTGAAACTCATTTATACTAAGTTCCTAATACACCAAGTCATTATCATATCATAGAATTATTGAAGCTGTGTAATATATTAAAATATTCATCCAGATCAAATAACTAATAGGATTACACTTGCACAGATAGTTGCTTAAATGTGATCAGCATTTTTGATTGTAAAGAGTTAATAAAAAGACATGGATCATTACAGTTCCAGCTTTATGAGAAATACTTTCAAAAACATGTACTACATAACAAGAGATAGATGTACAGAGTGTCATGGTTGTGCTTAAAAATAATGGCATTGACTTTGCAATTCCTGTTTTGTTTTGTTTTTTGATCAGGCAGTGGAATTTCATCTTATAAAGTGATAATGAATAATGTTCACATAAGCCCAGCACAGTAATTTAATACTTGTTTGTCTATAAGTACAACCATGAAATCTTAAGCTGCTGTAAAATTGAAGCCATCTTTTAAACAAATATTCCTGGTGATTGTTCTATAAAATCCCTAAAGCATTGTCATTTCCTTGTATATCTATTCACCATTGCTATAGTTATGAGACTGCTCAGACATCCAATATTTTATGTTGCCATAGCTAAGCATATGGTGTAAACATATGAACTCACAATGCTTAAAGAAGCAGTTCACAAAAAAATAATTTTTGCCCCCCGCTGGCATGTATACTCACATAAGCTGATCGATGTCCCGCGGCGCAGCTCCGTTCCCGTCCCACTTTGCCGTTTAAATCCGGCGCGTGCTCACATCCGCCAGCGCTGTGACTCCTCTTCTCTGCCTTGTAAATTGAATGCCGGAAGTCACGCGCTTCCATAGAGAATGCATGGAAGCGAGTGACTTCCGGCCTATAATGACAGGTCAGAGAAGAAGACTTACAGCGCCGGCGGATGTGAGCACGCGCCGGATTTTAACGGCAAAGCGGGACGGGAACGGAGCTGCGTCACGGGACATCGATCAGCTTACGTGAGTATACATGCCAGCGGCTTCCGGGGGGGGGGGGGGGTCAAATTTTTTTTGGGGGGAACTGCTTCTTTAAGTTACAGTTACAGAAAATTCTTTACTGTTAATCTGTCAGCTGCAATACTTGGTCCAAACTGCTGTTAAGAAAAGGAGGCACATGGTACCTTTACCTTATCTGTCTGTATTTCTATAACAGAGAATTTTTCTTTTATTATCTGGTGTAGAGTCAAAGGGGAATTGCAAAGTGCTGAGGGGCTCAAATGCCTTCTCCCATCCCTGTCCCTGATTGATTGACAGTATGGGCTCACCCTTTATATCTAATTCCTGTGCTATGCATATGAATTGTGCTGTCAATCGAGCAGGAAAAGTGATGGGAGGAGGAGTGAGGAAGTGTTACATCTCTCAGCACTTAAATAGCTTGGCAACTCTTCTTTGCACCAGATAATAAAAGCATTTTTTATGTTATGGAAACACAAACAAATATATTAAATGTTTTATGAACAATCCTCCTATATCCTATTTATTATTTTACTACTTTTTTTTTCTGCTTTGACCCAAAAAACTGCAGCATTAAAAAACACATTGAAGAATTTTATCATTCTGAATACATTACTTGATGTCCACCGTGGAGCTGCCAGACAATACTAAGCTCAACGAAGTTTGAAAAAATAAGATTTGACCTGTCTCAGTCAGTGATTGGCTAAGCGGGCTGTCACTGCTGAGATGAGTCTGTTTCGGAAGTGGAAGATGCACTGAAGATGCATGCCGGAGGACGACAGGGGAGCGCAGAAAGGTAAAAATAGCCTGTTTGGTATGGTCTCTTTAAAGGCAGCAACATTAAACATCTTATATTAAGCTCCGCACCCTTTTCGCAGCAGGATTCACTAAAGGCGTAAGCCTCTTAGTGAATCTGGCCGGCTGGGCGCCCGAATCTGCACCCAGCGTACCAAATCTACACCTGCTTCCAGCAGGTGTAGATTTGCGTCATGATAAATCAAGATAAATGAGGCGCGGGAGGAGGCCTCACCCCTCCCCCTGCACCTTTTCCCTGGCATACCGTTTGTTAATTCCCCCCCCCCCCTAAAAGTTTTGTTTGTATGTTATACCCCTGTTACGTTTATCTCGTAGGGGGCTTCTCTGCCACTGGATTTAACTGGTTCCTGTACTGAGAAATATAATTTTTAATCTTAGTTTAGCTTGAGAAACAGAGGACAGAACTACATTTTCTATCAAACCCAGATAGCAAGAGAGGAACTTTGAGGAGATGGAAATGAGGGAGAAATTATCTCAGCCTTATTAGATGCATTTTGGGAGAATGAAGAATCCACTATATGTTCACACATAGTTTTTTTGCATTACGATCATTATTTGCGGACGTAATTATCAAAAAATGTTGGTCTTTGCCATCAAAATGAATGCAGTCTAAAAAGTCAGCTGCAAAACAAGAGGGAACATATCTGGCAAACGTGGTCATCTCATTATATATAGACAGCAGCCAAAGTGGAAACATAGCCTTATAGCCTTACACTAAATAAGTAATACCTAGATTGTAACTAACCTTGTGTTCTTGTTGAATGTTATATGTCTTGCAGAACTGTCCCAGTTAATGTTATCTGCCCTGTTTCATATGCTAATTCACGTCCCATAAAAATAATTATTTAAATTTTTTACTAAAATATTTCAGGAGTTTTCTAGAATGGAGAAGACCAGATTCACACGTACCAGATCTGCAGCGGACTTTATGCTGCGTATTTGCAGCAAAATCTGCTGCGGATCCCTTGACTGTTAGTTTCTATGAGAATCCGTACTCGCAACGGGATTGTCATCCTGCTGCGAGTATGTAAATGCCAATCCCTTAACCCCCTGCCGACCAAAGTATACATTACCTGCTCCATGCTCTGGCTTGCTTTGGGGCTTTCGGCGTCTGGATGTCCCACTCAGCCACTCAGTGTCTGCTGTGGGATAGTGCACTGATTGGCTGAATGGGACTTCCAGCCAGGAACCCCTAAAGCAAGCTGGAGTGTGGAGCAGGTTCAGTATCCTCCGGGCGGCGGGGGGTTAAGTGGGCAGCATTAACATACACTCAGCAGGATGACAATCCTGCCGCAAGTATGGATTCTCATAGAAACTAACAGTCAAGGGCAAATTTGCAGCATGAAATCCACTGCGGATCTGGTACGTGTGAATCTGGACTAAAGGAGGAATCTACCCTATACTGTGTTCAAGGCCTGGATAAGGTTCAGGTGGAAGCTTTATATAATCATGCTGATGAAGAGGTGAGAGCTGTAACTATCAGGATCCGTTAACGCTATAGAATTACATGAAATTTCAAGCCGATTGTCAATCCTTTAGGTGGAAGGTATGAGACATCCCCTTTAATCAATGAGACAGGCGGAATTAAGCGGTGCACACTCCGCTGGAAATTCCATGCTAATTCTATAGTGTGAACAGACCTTTAGCTGGGTTCATACTGGTGTGTTTGTTGAGTTTTTTTTTTTATTATTATTATTATTGAAGTTTTTAGTAATCATTGATCATTGAGTCTATGTTCACACAATGTCTTTATTCATTGTAAAGTGAAAATACTGACATATCATGCAAATTACAGTTGTAAATGTTTTTTTAGTGGCCAACAATGAGGGAAGAGAAGTTCTGAAGACAAGAAAAGAAGGTCATCAGTAAAGACAAAGCCTTTGTGATGACAGGCATGAACATGAATTTCAGCGTGTTGGTTTTCCCCATGATCAGAGGCTCCTGACATAGATAATAAGGGGAGAGGAGAGACAGGATTAGCCATTCATTTAAATTGGACTTGGAGGGTGGGAATAAAGGCCCATTAAAAAAAAAAAGAGTTTAGACTCTAGCTAATTAGGATAACAAGCCGGGAGAAGTATGCGCTTAGCGCATTCTCCCACAGGTCTATGTAATGTTACCTGGTCGGACCCCTATGCAAGTCTGTAAGGCGATTTGGGTCTCATAAAAGCAGACTGGGGAGAGGATAGTCCTTTGCAGTTTTCAGGTATGGCTCATCAAGGATGAATTGATAGATTTGGATATTATTTTTATTTTCTATAGTGGCCTTCCAACTTTTGGTCACACCGCTATTCCATATGCAATAATAGGGTCATTGATCCTTGTATAATTTATGAGATTTTGCTCTATAATATATTGGTTGGTCTAATTCTAGTTTACACTCTACAGTACTCCTGTTAGATTTCTGTCTCTTTTAATTTAGTTTTGTTGCCTTTTGTGTTTCTTAGCAACTATTAAAATGTAAGTGTTTCAACAACTTAAGGCCTTCATTAAATTGATTGACATATGTGTTCTTCATTTCTGTTCGAAAATATCCTCTAGGGGTCAAAACACATCACAAAGATCCTGATGTAAATGTGTTGTTGAAATAAACTCATGTTTTCATTGCAAGTATCAGTGCCATATTTACTCATTTTTTGTATGTTTGTGTGTGTGTGTGTGTGTGTGTGTGTATACACGCTACATAAGCTATAATGAAATTTGAATAATGTAGCTAAACGTTCAAAGATACTATTAGAGATGAGCGAGTACTAAAATGCTCGGGTGCTCGATACTCGAGACGAGTATTTACCGATGCTCGGGTGCTCGTTTCCAGTAACGAACCCCATTGAAGTCAATGGGAAATTTGAGCATTTTTGCAGGGGACCAAAGCTCTGCACAGGGAAGGTTGCCTGAAAACCTGGAGACCTCAGATAATCATGAAAACAACATTGAAATAGACAGGAAACAGCAGGGGCACCACATGCACAGGACGCGGCACAGTGAGGATAAGTATAGCTGAACTACAGATCCCAGCAAGCCAAGAGAATGTCAGCAACAGGACAAATTGACTACTGGCAGCAGATTTGGGGGTAGTTGTATAAAGTATGGGGGACATTTATTAAGTCCGGCGTTTTTTACGCCGGACTTAAAAATGTCCCCGCATCTCCAGCGCTACGGGGATTTATTTAGAGGCGGACTGCCTCTACATAAATCCCGTGCGCTCGGCCGAAAACCTACGCCAGCTGAGGACTGGAGTAGGTTTCCGGCGTATCTTTTGGCGGAACGGATGGTGAATCGCGCAGACTCTGAGTCCGCACCCTCCGTTCCACCCCCTTCACACATTTCACAGCAATTTTTTAGGACCGTATTCATGCAGTGCCTGAATAACATCCGTTATTTCAGAATATACATGGTCATATGGTGATATATGGTGATATATGGTCATATCTATATAACTTTTAATGTACATTAAATAGAAAACAAGTTTTCCTTATCCGGAGTTCCCCTTTAATTCCGCTCCTTTTAAAACGCAAAAATGCTTTTATTTTTCTATTAATAAAGCTATATGAGGGTTTGTTTTTTGCATGACTAATTGTACTTTCTCATGACTCATCTTTCATTTTGTCGGGTGAAATATGAAAAACATAAAAACTATTTAGCAAACTGGGGGATATATATACAGTGGTACCTCGGTTCTCGAACTTGATTGGTTCCGGAAGGCAGTTTGAGAACCAAGCAGTTTGAGAACCGAGAAGTGTCTTCCCATAGGAAATAATGTAAATGTGTTTGGTTCCAGCAGCCACCAATAATTACCAACAGTACCCAAATACAGTGGTACCTTGGTTTAAGAGTAACTTGGTTTAAGAGTGTTTTGGTTTAAGAGCTCACAGTTTTTCAAAATTGTGACTTGGTTTAAGAGCATTGCTTTGGTTTAAGAGCTCCATGTACTGGGTGGGAGCGTGAGTGGAGTAGGGGCATGTTCTGCGTAGTGTGGTCTACAGCACTGTACTCTGACCTAGGAAGTCTCCCTCACCTTCCAAATCATAGCAGATCCACTTCAGGCTGGGGATTACATCAGGGGACAGGACTGTGGGGGGTAATCTCTCCATAGCTGTAACCCCTCTCTCCCCGGACAAAGAGTGCTGCATTTATGTGCCCACATATGTCCTGCTCATTCCTTCATGCTCCCTGCAGTCTCTGTCAGTCCTGATTGGTCCATACTGAACACACACCCCTTCCCCATTGCTGTCATGTGACCATACAGACCTCTGACAGCAGCCCTGCTTCTCTATTCTAGCCTGTTGTACTACGCTACTGCATTATGGGGATCTGTAGTTCCATCCTGTATCTACAAACTGCTGCTATTTTTCAGGTTTATGTACTTACTATACATTATACACCACATGCAGATTGCTATACTGTACAGTAACTTATAATATAACATATTCAGCTGTTTCTGAATGTTTGTTTCATTTGTTTTACATGTTATTCAGAATATAAAATCATTATTTTTGGGGTGTGAAACCAATTGTCTGCATATCAGTGATTTCTTATGAGAAAATTTGCTTTGCTTTAAGAGTGGATTTGGATTACAAGCACGGTCCTGGAACAAATTATGCCCATAATCCAAGGCACCACTGTATTACATTGTATAGTGCCCAGTTGAATCTCTGCAGTACAGAACAGCGCTATACTGTACAGCACATTATATACAAGAAATATTCAACAAAACCAGAAATTATAGCAAAATAGCCTCCAACTCCTCACTCATCCTTTACTGTATAGAGTCCCCCCCCCATCCCAGCAATGTAACAGATGGGAGATGGTGGTGCACTGACTGTACTACTACTGTACTGTATATGCACTCCAGCAGTCTTATACAGTACTGTACTGTATGTGAAGCCTCCCCAGTGCTAAACTCACCAGGTACAACGCACCATCCACGCTCACAAAAAAGCTCAGATACCAATTACTTCAAGACTGGAGGCCCGAAAAGTGTTTGAGAACCAAGCAAGAGTTTGAGAACCAAAGCAAACTTTTCTTGAAAATACAGGTTGAGTTCCAAGCAGTTTGAGAACCGAGGTACCACTGTACAATATATATATATATATATATATATATATATATATATATATATATATATATATATATATATGTCCAGTTGTGCTCAAAAGTTTACATACCCCAGAATTTTTGCTTTCCTGTCCGATTTTTAGGGAATACTAGAAAATGTACCCTGCGCTGCCCGGGTATAAAGTGTCAGTGTGTTAATTAGATTTGTTCTAAGGTGCCCAGGAGGCCAAACTAAAGGTATTGTTTCATCTGAGTTAATCAGTGGAATTAGTGTATACCTGTAGTGCATAGTTGGAGGGGTTCTGTATACCCACAATGTATAGTTTTTAGGGGTCTCGCATATCTGTAGTGCATAGTTGGGGGGGCTGTATACCTATAGTGTATAGTTGAGGGAGGTCCTGTATACCTGCAGTGTACAGTTGGTGAAGGTCCTGTATACCTGTACTGTATAGTTCGGGGGTCCTGTATACCTGTAGTATATAGTTGGTGCTGTATCCCTGTAATGTATAGTTGGTGGAGGTCTTGTATACCTGTAGTTTATAGTTTGAGGGTCCTGGATACCTGTAGTGTATAATTGGTGGAGGTCTTGTATACCTGTAGTATATAGTTCGGGGGTCCTGTATACCTGTAGTAAATAGTTTGAGGGTCTTGTATAACTATAGTATAGAGTTGGTGGAGGTCCTGTATACCTGTAGTGTATAGTTTGGGGTCCTATATACCTGTAGTATATAGCTGGTGGAGTTCCTGTATACCTGTAGTATATTTGGGGTCCTGTATACTTGTAGTATAGAGTTGGTGAAGGTGCTGTATACCTGTATTATAGAGTTGGTGTAGGTCCTGTATACCTGTAGTGTATGGTTTTGAGGTCCTGTATACCTGTAGTGTATAGTTTGGGGTCCTATATACCTGTAGTATATAGTTGGTGGAGTTCCTGTATACCTGTAGTGTATAGTTTTGGGGTCCTGTATACCTGTAGTGTATAGTTTGGGGTCCTGTATACCTGTAGTATATAGTTGGTGGAGGTCCTGTATACCTGAAGTATATAGTTGGTGGAGGTCCTGTATACCTGTAGTATATAGTTTTGGGGTCCTGTATACCTGTAGTGTAAAGTCTGGGGTCCTGTATACCTGTAGTATATAGTTTTGTGGAGGTCCCGTGCACTTGTAGTGTATAGTTTTGGGGTCCTGTATACCTGTAGTGTCCTGTATACCTGCAGGGTTGTATTTACCCGTATGGCAGTGTTATTCAGTCACAGTGTGTCGGTATTGGTCATGTCTGGTATGGGGGTGTTATCCAGTCACAGTATGGCGGTATTGGTCAGGTCTGGTGTGGCGGTGTTATCCAGTCACGGTATGGTGGTATTGGTCAGGTCTGGTGTGGCGGTGTTACCCAGTCACAGTTTGGTGTACCTGTTGTGCCCTGTATATACATTTACTGTATAGATGGAGTAGGGGGTCCTGTATATACATGTACTGTATAGATGGAGTAGTGGGCCCTGTATATACATGTACTGTATGGATGGAGTAGGGGGTCCTGTATATACATGTACTGTATGGATGGAGTAGGGGGTCCTGTATATACATGTACTGTATAGATGGAGTAGGGGGTCCTGTATATACATGTACTGTATAGATGGAGTAGGGGGCCCTGTATATACATGTACTGTATAGATGGAGTAGGGGGCTCCTGTATATACATGTACTGTATAGATGGAGTAGGGGGTCCTGTATATACATGTACAGTATAGATGGAGTAGGGGGTCCTGTATATACATGTACTGTATAGATGGAGTAGGGGGCCCTGTATATACATGTACTGTATAGATGGAGTAGGGGGTCCTGTATATACATGTCCTGTATAGATGGAGTAGGGGGTCTACCAGTTATTACTGTGGATGTTGTGAGGCAGCTGCCCTAGCAACCATTGCTCCCTGTGAAAATGAAAGCAGTAATCCTATTGGTTGCTAAGGCTCCAACTGCCGTGTCTGCTGCAGCTAATTATATCACCTGTGTTTGCAGTGAGGAGATTTTCCCATTCATCTCTATGAGGCGCCTCTCTTTCCCCACCCCCTCCTCTCCTGTACATCTGGCGGGGACGGGACCTTCGCAATAACCTTCCCGGGCACCCAATGTATCTGTGTGCCAAATTTGGGGTCAAACGGTTCAGGCGTTTGGAAGTCTATAGAGGACAGACAGACAGACAGACAGAAGGACAGACAGACAGACAGACAGACAGAAGGACAGACAGACAGACAGACAGACTTTGATTTTTATGATATAGATATGAATGATAAAACAAAAACTTTTTTTTTTTTCATTCATGGTTAGTGGTTGGGTGAAGCCATTTATTGTCTCTTTTTAAATCATAACGACAACCAAAAACATGCAAATGACCCTGATTACAAGTTTACATACACCAGTTCTTAATACTTCTTATTGCCCCCTCTAACATCAATGAGCCTCTTTATTTTCTCAGATGGTAAAGCTACCCATTCTTCTTGGCAAAAAGCCTCTAGTTCCTGTAAATTCCTGTTCTGTCTTGCATGAACTGTGCGCTTAAGATATTCCCAGAGTGGCTCAATGATATTGAGTTCAGGAGACTTTTTTCCGATGTATGATGTGACCAAAAATCAGAAATTTGGAGGGCACACTTCTCAATATGCTATGGAAAAAATTGCATATTTTTGCCTTTTAACCCTTTGAGGACCAGGCCCAAAATGACCCAGTGGACCGCGCAAATTTTGATCTTAGTGTTTCCGTTTTTCCCTCCTCCCCTTCTAAGAGCTCTAGCACTCTCAGTTTTCTATCTACAAGCCATGTAAGTGCTTGTTTTTTACAGGAATAGTTGTACTGTGTAATGGCGTCATTCATTTTACCATAACATGTATGATGGAATTCCAAATATATTATTTATGAAGATATAAATTGGTGAAATCGCAAAAAAGAATGCAATATGGTAACGTTTGGGGGGTTCCTGTGTCTACGTAATGCACTATATGGTAACAGCGACATGACACTATTACTCTATAGGTCAGTCCGAACACAACCATATGCAGGTTACACAGATTCTCTAATGTTATATATATATTTTTTTATGAAATCCGTTTTTTTGCCAATTAAATATTAATAAAATGGGCCTATTGTGACGCTTATAACGGTTTTGTTTTTTCACCTACGGGGCTGTATGGGGTGTCATTTTTTCTGCCATGATCTCTAGTTTTTATTAATACCATATTTGTGAAGATCGGACGTTTTGATCACTTTTTATTGATTTTTTTTAATATATAATGTAACATAAAATCGGTAATCTGCGCACTTTTTCCCCTCTTTTCGTGTACGCCGTTTACCGGTCGCAATGACGCTTGTTATATTTTAATAGATCGGACAATTACGCACGCTACGGTATATTATATGTTTATCTATTTATTCATTTTTATATGTTTTATTTATATAATGGGAAAGGGGGGTGATTTAGACTTTTATTGGGGGAGGGGTTTTGGGGTAGTGTGTTAGTGTTTTGAACTTTTTTTTTTTTACACATTTGAAGTCCCTTTGGGGGACTTCTACATTCACTAGTTTGATTTTTACACTGATGAATGCTATGCCATAGGCATAGCATTGATCAGTGTTATCGGCGCTCTGCTCATTGAGCCTGCCTGTGCAGGCTCAGTGCAGCAGAGCGCCGATCGGACCGCACGGAGGCAGGTAAGAGACCTCCAGCAGTCCGTTTTACCGATCGGGACCCCCGCAGTCACACTGCGGGGGTCCCGATCGGTAAGTGACAGGGGACTCCCCCTGTCACTTACACTTAAACGTTGCGGTCGCGCCGCGATCGCGGCGTTTAAGGGGTTAATGACACGCGGCAGCGCGATCGCTGCAGCGTGTCATTACCGGTGAGGTCCCGGCTGCTCACTGCAGCCGGCCCCCACCTCCTATGAAGCGCGCTCCGCTCCGGAGCGCGCTTCATAGCGGGAATAACACCCATGACGTAAGGTTACGTCATGGGTCGTCTGGGGACAGACTTCCATGACGTAACCCTACGTCCAGGGTCGTCTAGGGGTTAAATGGCGTAAGCCAGATGGAAGCTGGTGTGACATGGCAAGGTGGGGAGGAGGCATAGCCTCTTGTCACGCCTAATTTATCATGGCGTATCAGACGTAAACCATGTCAAAAATCTACACCTATTCTATTCAAAAATAGAGAAAAGGCATCTCATTTTGATATTTAAAAAGTTAGTTTTTGACGTAATTTAACTGACTGCAATGGCAATGCATTGAAGTCAAGGGGAAGATGGACACCCAATGCACACAATGCATTGAAAAACGGACATTTTTAACGCGGACGTCAAAATAATGAACATGATCATTATTTTCGGACGTCTTTTGCAATCAGCGGACGATTTTTATTAGTTGTTCACACACAGTTTTTCTTTTTCCACCGTTCTTTCTCCGTTTTTACTATTAAATTGAATGGACTGTTCAATTAAGCCACACCCAATTAGTAACCCCAAACTAGAATAATGTACAAACACCAATCGTTATTTTAGACTCAAAATGACGGACGTCATTTTAAACGGAGCTAAAAAAAAAAGTTGTGTGAACATAGCCTTATAAAGACATAGTTGTGTTCTTTCAAAAACAGCACCACAGTTGTCTTCAGATTGTGTGTGGTATTACAACTCTGCTCAATTCACTTCAATTGAATAGAGCTGAAAAGCCACATCCAAACTGAGGACAAGAGTGGCACAGTTTCTGGAACAAGGCACTATGTTTTTCCTAAGCTTTTATAACTCCTTTAATCTAAGAGCCATATGTCATGGGGTTAAAATTGGCCAAACACGGCCCTTTCTGTAATAGGACAAGTTAATTGCTTGTGAATGAGCATAGGCTCAGTAATCAGCTGATCACATATTTTAACCCCTAGACAACCCTGGGCGTACCCATACATCCTGGGTCACCTAGGGGACTTTAGAGCGGGGCCGCGGTCCCGGGTGCTGTTTGTAGCCCGGGACCGCAGCTATTAGTGGGCACTGTCCGATCGCCGTGCCCGCTAATTAAGTATTCAGATGCAGCTGTCAAAGTTTACAGCTGCATCTGAATTCTTGCAGCTGATTCCCTGGTGTCTAGTGGGGGGAAGGCCCCCCCGCGACGTTGTTGCAGAGGAGCGATCCCCGTGTCCTCACCCAGCTGGGGTCTGCGCCGTAATGGCGCTGATCCCCGCTTGGCACTCGATTGCTTTCGGCTATAGCAGTCGAAAGCAATCGAGTGCCGATCTCATTGATCTATGCAGTATAACTGCAGCGAGCCGGGGTACTTGGAAGAGAGTGAGGGGAATGAGGAGAGGATGATGGTGGTAGTAGTCTCTCCTGAGTGTGGCGCTGAGCTCCTCTGTGAGGGAATGCACTGAGGGCTGCAGAGTGAGAGTGTGCTGTACCTGCAGGATGGCTGGATCTTGTCACGGTCACAGGTGGGCACAAGGGCTTCTGCAGGTACAGGGGGACCCTTTGGCGCTTCCCTGAGTTCTCTCTTCTGTGGACTACTGCAGAGGTTCCTGTAGGGGGGCTGCACCTGTGTGTAAGGTGGTCAATGGTGTGGACCTGTAGTTCACCCGGGGCCAACCCCAAATACTGCTGTCCGGTACAATGGCCCTTGATGGTGGTGTGGTGCAGATAACCAGGACAACAGGGAGACAAGGAGGGATGC
This sequence comes from Dendropsophus ebraccatus, assembly GCF_027789765.1. Lineage (NCBI taxonomy): Eukaryota > Metazoa > Chordata > Amphibia > Anura > Hylidae > Dendropsophus > Dendropsophus ebraccatus. Next base: position 54,193,694 of record NC_091463.1, read on the forward strand.
AGTGTAACAACAACTCCTTTACTGATAGACTTGCAGGTGGTTTTACAGTCTTTTGGCATACAGATGTTAATACTGGCGGCTTTGACTGGGTTACTGCGCATGTGGAGAGTCTGGTGGTGTGTAGGGAAATGATCTGCCTCAGATCCTGGTCTGTCAGTATGTGTGGGACGCTGATGGGCACTGTGATCCTGTGGACCTCTTCCCCAATGGTTCTTGCGTCTGTCTTTTCCTCCCTGTCAGCTAGGGAGCTTACTGCTTAGGTTACTGGGCCGGGCCTTAGGCCACAACTTTCGGGTCCCAGAGGTATCCAGGGGTCCTAGTAAATCTTACCCCCCGAATTCAGGAAGATGGGTGCAGAGGCCTACGTTAACTCTGCTCCCTTTTAAAGCCAAGTCCGTACACTTAGGGTGTTGGTCTTTAGGATTCCCACTGACTGTAAGTGTGCTAGCCCTTTTCTGAGGGGGCACCTGACAAACTGTCTCTCAAAGTCTCTCTTTTCCTCTCACCTCCAGCTGTTTTCTTTGGCTGCTCTGTTCTTGTTCCCCTTAGTCTGTCTTACTCTGTGGTGATGGTCTCTCATGAGGTGATGTTGTCCCCTCAGCAGCTAGTCACTTTGTCTCAGCTAAACACTGCAACTGCCAACCTTATATAGGGGGCCTATTTGCATACTCCCCCCACTTGCTAGCACTTTCCAGGCTTACAACACTACCTAGAGCAGCTCCCACTAAGGACAGTAAGTGTCGCTGTTTTGTGTGGTGTGCAGTGAAAAGCATGTAACCCATTCTCTGCCTGCCAGTTACACTGGTATAGAGAAATACACATAACAGTTTAATATAAGACGTATTAACTCCTAGAATAGACAGTAAACTGCTTGCGGACAGGTGCCATCCTCAGTCCAGCCACAGGGATTACACTCAGGTATACTACATAACTATACTGCATAGATCTCAATGAGAGATCAGTGTACTTATACTAGAAGTCCCCCAGGAAGACTTCTAGTATAAGTGTAAAAAAAAAAAGTGTGATTATTAATAAAAAGCCCCTCTCTCTTTTTGCAGTTTGAATCACCCCCCTTTTGCCATGTTATAAATAAAAATAAATGAATAAACATGTTTAGTATCGCCGTGTGCGTAATCGCCCAACCTAATAATTTATCACATTCCTGATCTCGTACGGTAAACGGCGTAAGCGCAAAAAAAATCCCAAAGTGCAAAATTGCCCATTTTTGGTCGCATCAAATCTAGAAAAATTGTAATAAAAAGCGATCAGAAAGTCGCATATGCGCAATCAAGGTACCGATAGAAAGAACACATCATGGCACAAAAAATTACACACAGCCCTAAAGACCAAAGGATAAAAGCGCTATAAGCCTGGGAATAGAGCGATTTTAAGGAACATATATTTGTCAACAATGGTTTGAATTTTTTAAAAGCCATCAGATAAAATAAAACTTATACATTTTACATACTGTTGTAATCATAACGACTTGAGCAACATATATAACAAGTCAGTTTTACCCCAGGGCAAATGGCGTAAAAACAAAAACCCTTCAATTTCACCACACATTTATTTTTTTCTGCTTTTGCAGTGTACTTTATGAAAAAATTCAGCCAGTCATTGCAAAGTACAATTAGTGGCGCAAAAAAATTAGGGCTAATGTGGGTTTCTAGGTGAAAAAATGCAACTGCTATGGCCTTTTAGGACAAGGAGGAAAAAAACAAAAATGCAAAAATTGAAATTGGCCCGGTCCTCTATGGGTTAAAAAGATGCTGTCTGCATCTAGGATCTACATGATGATAGCTTGTATGGAGCAGCAGTCTGCGGTTAGTGAAGGAGCTCAGTGCAGAAGCTAGTAAGCCCAATGACCTCTCTATTAGCCCAGCTCTATTGCTTCTACTCAAAATAACTGCTGCTAAGAAGACACAGGCAGCCAGTCTCCCTGGGCTCCTGTCAGGGTCATTGTTATTGGTACACCCCAGTGGTGCACACCACTGCAAGAGTGCCCCAGGCAGCTCCTTCACATCTCTCCCTGTACACACAGCCTCTGAGAAGCTAGCCCTAGCTTCTTTCCTCTAGGGCAGTGTTTCCCAACCTTTTGTTCTTCAGGAAACTCCTACCAGAAACCGTTCAGCAAAATGCAAAAACCTCATTCAGTGACTTACAGGTGACGTCTTCTTTGATTTGAGATGTTCTCTTTTCCTCCAGCCCAGGCCTTCATGATGGTTTCCTTCAGCTACATAGTTCTCTTAAAAACCTGCCAGACAAACATGTTAAGCTCCACACTTTTCATTAAACTTCCTTCCCTTTCCTCTCCCTATATGGTTCCATACAGTAGCAATGCCACTGTTTGGTATCATGCATAGTAAAATGAGTAGGTAAGTGGGTTGCCCACTGTATGTAAGATCCTCTGCTGTGCCCCCATATAGTAATAATGTCCAGTGCTGTGCCCCATACAGTAATAATGTCCAGTCTTGTGCCCCCTGTATGTGGGATGCCCTGCTGTGCCCCCATAGTAATAATGCCTCCTGCTGTGCCCACATATAGTAATAATGTCCCATACTGGGCCCTCTTATATCAATAATCTCCAGTGCTGTGCCCCCTGTATGTAGGATGCCCTGCTGTGGCCTCATATAGCTATAAAGCCTACTTCTGTGCCCCCATAGTAATCATGCCTCCTGCTGTGCACCCATATAGTAATAATGCCTCCTGCTGTGCCCCCATATAATAATAATGCCTCCTGCTTTGCCCAATATAATAATGCCTCCTGCTTTGCCCCATATAATAATAGTGTTCAGTGCTGTGCCCTTCTTACAGTAATAATGCTCCACTGCTGTGCCCACCTATATAGTAATAATGCACCTGCTGTACCCTCCATATATTAATAATGCCCCTGCTGTGCCCCCCTATATAATAATAATGTGCCTGCTGTACCCACCATAGTTCCCCCCTCTGCCTGCAATTAACCTGACCTGACCCCCCAAGCACACACTACCCCACCTGACCCACACACACACTACCCCACCTGACTACCCCACATACACTACCCCATCTGACCCCCCCAACACACACACACACACTACCCCAAAAGATTGCCATCCCCTACACCCCAAACACAAACAAATGAATGAACAAACAAACAAAAAACCACACACACTAATCCCCCCAGGGTTACAACACTCACCAACATGCCGCAGTCTGAGGTGGAGGAACATGGCAGGTCAGAAGCTTGACACCACTACATACGGATGTGATACAACAGTAAACATCAGGGGACATCACTGGAGCACCCATGCGGAGCTAGGAGAGAGGCGGGGCTGGAGCATGCAGCTGTCCACTGCAACCTGTGGTCCAATGACGTAGGAGAGCATTCATATAAGTAAATTTAATAAAGTTTGTCTAGGTAACCAGACAGATAAGACAGATCTCCACTAAACTGTGATATAAAATAATATCCGGCATGACAACAGTCTTTTCATGAGTTTCAGCATCATAAGCATCTAAAACTTGTAAAGTGCCTGAATATGTATTGGCTATATTTAATGCAGTCTGTTTTATGCAAGAACGCAGGACATGTAACCTCCAAGTATAAATGAAATATTGCTGATCAGCATCCATTTTTGATTATACGGAGTAAAACTTTTTTTTTTTGGCATTTGAGTGCAATGTTCATTTTTTATTGGGTATTAATTTAAAAAAAGTCTTACTAGGCATACTCAGGTCTTTACTGTTTTGGCTTCAGTAAGAGCAGATTTTTAATTTTTCAACATAGTCTTCCAAAAGAAGACATATATAATTGATGTGTCAAGCTATCAATCACACATTCTGATATATATTCCAATCTTGAAAGTATAAGAATTTAAAAAAGAATGCCTTCTATTTTTGTCACAGTTGAAATGTATCAGTCTAGATAATGGAGGAACATGGAAGAGACCATTGTTCTGCTGCTGTTTCCTTCACAAAAAGTTTAATGCATTAATAAAAACCATCAATTGTGTTAGCAGGTTATGGACAGGTTTTCATCCAAGAAATATTTTCAGATACAGATTTTAAGCAGTGATGAGTAAAGAGTAAAGAACAAATGGAGGAATTATACAGAAACATCTAAGTACTTATGGTCCTTACAAGGAGGTAAGTGGTGATACTTTGCATTGCCATTTAACTAGCTAAGCCAAACGTACCCTGGCCCATAAGTATACACTGAGCAGGAAGCATGGGGCATCTCTACGGGAGGGCTTGTGCGCCTCCGCTCTCCCCTCAAAGAACTGACATGTCTATTCCGCCGAATTTGCTCAGTGTGAACATACACTAATATGTTTCTATGGCACCCCATTTTAATACAATAAAAGTTATGAATTTTCTGTACATCTTATCCTGCTTCTTGTTTTCTGTTTATTACCAGTAGGAAGCTAGAGATTGTGATACTGCTGTATAGAGATCTAGCAAGACAACATCTGGAATGGCGTGTCCAGTTCTGGAGACCTCACCTACATAAACATATTCATAAAATAGGTCCAAAGATGGGCTACAATAATGGTGGAGGGTGTCAGGCATAAAACTTATCAGGAAAAGACTTAAGGATCTAAATCTGTATAGTCTGGAAGAAAGGGCGGGGGGGGGGGGTGATAAAAACTTTTAAATATGTTAAAGGACTAAATAAGGGGGAAGTGCTTTTAATTAAAAAAACTGAAAGATCAGAAACAACACAAGTATTACTTTACTGTAGTAGATGCTGGGAACAAACTTCCAGCAGATTTGGTTGGTAAATCTACAATAACTGAATGTAAACCTGCTGGAGATAAACATATATCTATGCTAATATAATGAGACAGGAAATACTAATACTAATATGGCAGACTAGATGGACCAGGTGTTTTTTTCTGCCAACAATCTTTTATGTTTCTATGTACTGGTGCCCTTTTAAATAATCACTATGAGAATTTTGTTGTTGTTGTTGTTGTTGTTGTTGTTGTTGTTTTAGGCTATGTTCACACTACGTAAAAGTATTTTACGTACTTTATGCAGCATGGAACATTGCCTATTCCTCTATGGGATCCCAGCCGGAGCGTGTAGACATCGTATACACTCCGGCCGGGATCCCATGCCGGGCCGCAAAGAACTGACATTTCAATGACAATTTACTGAATTGCAGCCATAGGAAACCCTGTCAGTTTACACAATGAAGCAAGCGGCTCCGGCCACTTGCTTCATTGTGTCCTATGGGGAGTTCTAATGCGGGCGTGCGGTGATGCGCCCGCATCAGAACACTACGGCCACTACTTAAGTACCGGCCGGGATGATCTTAGCATAGACCGGCTGTTCCATGACCCGGCTCGGTCACGGAACAACCGGTCTCTTACAAAGTGTGAACATAGCCTTACTGATTATAAATTGCAGCATAGGCTAATTGCAAGCAGTATTGCAATGTACTTTTTGTTTTCTATGTTTAAATCAAAATTAGGCTATGTTCTCACAACGTTTTTCCAGCTCCATTTAAAATGGCGTCTGTTATCTTAGTAGCCTGGCCTCCCCTGCAATGACTGGTGTTTGTACATTATTCTAGTTTGGGATTACTAATTGGACTTTGGGTGTGTCTTAATTGAAAAGTTCTTTGAATTTAATAGAAAATACGGAGAAAGAACGGTGACAAAAGGAAAACTGTGTGTGAACTACTAATAAAAAACGTCCGCTGTTTGCAAAAGACGTCCAAAAATAATGATCATGTTCATTATTTTGACGTCCGCGGCAAAAACATCCATTATTCAATGCATTGGACGTCCGTCTTCTCATTGACTTCAATGCACTGCCATTGCAGTCAGTTAAATCGCGGCAAAAACTGACATTTAAAAAAAATATATATTTTTTCAAAACTGATTGCAATCACAAACCCTGCTGATGTTTTGAAAACAAATTGTGACAGGTGGGCTTTAAGGTATAATGTAGAGAATGGACAATGTTTAAAGGGTGCCATTCAGTAGCTTAACTGAAGGATACCAGGAAGCTCCCCTAACTGCTACTGCCTCCTGGCTTTTACTGATGCTTTCCTAATGCCCCCAATTTCTGGCACACACTGTATGCAAATGAATCACTGGACAGCTAGGGGTGTGTGAACGCAAATGATTCACTGCAAGCGAAGTTAACACACAACCTGTGATATTTACCAGTCAGTGTCACAGGCTGGTTCCTGACTGCAAAGCTGACTGTAAATCTCAGTAAAAATGCATTGATGTATTTTGGATAATTGCAGCAAAAACAGTAAAACTATGTCGAAAATACTGTAAAAAATGCAACCTGTGAACATGGGCTGAAACTTTTAGGGTGCCTTCACACCTACCGGATCTGCAGCGGATTTCACACTGCGAATTCGCAGCGAAATCCGCTGCGGATCCAGCGCCAGTCATTCCTATGAGAGCACATACTTGTAGCGGGATTTACATCCTGCTGTATGTGAGTTAACTTCCCGCCGCCGAGAGCATACATTACCTGCTCGGTGCCGCGGCTGCATGTGAGGCTCCCAGCTCCCATCGGTCCTGCTCAGGCAATCAGTGCATGGCAGCACTGATTGGCTGAGCGGGACCAGAGTCGGGAGCCTCACATGCAGCCACGGCGCCGAGCAGGTAATGTATGCTCTCGGCGGCGGGAAGTTAACTCACATACTCACAGCTGCAAGTATGTGCTCTCATAGGGATGAATGGCCCGGGATCCACAGCGGATTTCGCAGCGTAAAATCAGCTGCGGATCCGGTAGATGTGAAGGCACCATTAAAACTTCATAAAATATTTCAATTGTGATTGCAGGTCAAATCACTTTTTCCTTATGGCAACATTTCCCTAAAAAAGAAAGTGTATAAAATTAACACATAGGGGGACATTTATGAAGTTTATGGCTTACACGTGTTCCCGCAGCTTCGGAGCTCAGGGGATTTATGTAGAGGCACATTGCCTCTACATAAATCCCGATCGCACGGAACCTCTCTGTGTGAAAATTTAGAAACCTACGCCACCTTGGTTTCAGTATCGTAGCGAAAAATGATAAATGAAGCTGACCCAGAGTCTGCAACACCCCCTTCCCCCGGTCCGCCCCTTCCACTCCCCCTCTCCACCCCACTGGCGAAGGTGGCGTAAAATGGCCAGATGCGAATATTTTATTTGCAAAACGGCAATAACGGCGATAACTTTCCCCCATAATTTGAACTAGAATAAACTTCAGAAACCTAATTGCACTACTTCACTACCACCTCTCTCTCTCTCTCTCTGAAAAGCCAGAGGATTTATGGGGGAATTAATAAATGTGGCATAAAAAAGAACCTCAGCTCCATTTATCATTTTTCGCTACGAAAAATTATACTGAAACCAAGGTGGCGTAGGTTTAAAAATTTTCGCACAGAGAGGTTCCGTGCGATCGGGATTTATGTAGAGGCAATGCACCTCTACATAAATCCCCTGAGCTCCGAAACTGCGGGAACACGTGTAAGCCATAAACTTCATAAATGTCCCCCTATGTGTTAATTTTATACACTTTTTTAGGGAAATGTTGCCATAAGGAAAAAGTGATTTGACCTGCAATCACAATTGAAATATTTTATGAAGTTTTAATGGTGCCTTCACATCTACCGGATCCGCAGCTGATTTTACGCTGCGAAATCCACTGCGGATCCAGGGCCATTCATCCCTATGAGAGCACATACTTGCAGCTGTGAGTATGTGAGTTAACTTCCCGCTGCCGAGAGCATACATTACCTGCTCGGCGCCGTGGCTGTATGTGAGGCTCCCGACTCTGGTCCCGCTCAGCCAATTAGTGCTGCCATGCACTGATTGCCTGAGCAGGACCGATGGGAGCTGGGAGCCTCTCATGAGGCTGCGGCGCCGAGCAGGTAATGTATGCTCTCGGCGGCGGGAAGTTAACTCACATACAGCAGGATGTAAATCCCGCTACAAGTATGTGCTCTCATAGGGATGAATGGCGCTGGATCCGCAGCGGATTTCGCTGCGAAATCGCAGTGTGAAATCCGCTGCAGATCCGGTAGGTGTGAAGGCACCCTAAAAGTTTCAGCCCATGTTCACAGGTTGCATTTTTTACAGTATTTTCGACATAGTTTCACTGTTTTTGCTGCAATTATCCAAAAATACATCAATGCATGTTTACTGAGATTTACAGTCAGCTTTGCAGTCAGGAACCAGCCTGTGACACTGACTGTTAAATATTACAGGTTGTGTGTTAACTTCGCTTGCAGTGAATCATTTGCGTTCACACACCCCTAGCTGTCCAGTGATTTCATTTGCATACAGTGTGTGCCAGAAATTGGGGGCATTAGGAAAGCATCACTAAAAGCCAGGAGGCAGTAGCAGTTAGGGGAGCTTCCTGGTATCCTTCAGTTAAGCTACTGAATGGCACCCTTTAAACATTGTGATTTTCTGTGGGTCAAACTTGTGATCACACATGGAGGCAACTGTGCTGGAATGAAACAGAGGGTACTGTTGGAATAGTCATGGTGAGTGCATGTTATGTGGGCAAAAAATAAAGCCTGGAGTTTTTCTTTACGGTTTTCTCCTATTTTGTAGGCTGAGTATTGTTTAGGTACATGTATAAATACATGCTTAGTTAAAAACCTATTTGTTTACATTACTTTGACATTTTATTTGTTATATTATTTAATTTAACAAAGACTTGATGCCCCATGAAGCCAAATATTTAGATCCTTTAACAATGGCATATCTGACACAATGTAACTTTGTAAACATGAGATTTATTATTTCATACATATTGCCACACATCTCACCAGTGCAGGGCTGTTATAAACCTGATTAATTGCCAGTGATACAACATAGCTGTCATCCTACTAACCTCTTTGTCATTCATTTTTAATTGGCTTGATAAGGATATGAGAATTTGCCTAATGTACATGAATGTTATATTGTAGCTATCCAGTTCATTGCACATGAAATCTGTCAGCACTGAATAATAATCTTTATACCCAGACTTACTGAAACATGGGCAATTGCATGGTGCCTGCACACTGGCTGTCAATGTCCATCAGTGTCACATATGGAGTCTCATACTCCTGTTAGACTTTTGTAACCCTCACATATTTGCATCCTGGTAATTAATTGTAAATTAGACCATAGATTATAAATCAAAAGGAAAACAAACAATGTCAGAAATGTATTTTCAACAACAACAAACAATTGTAATGCATTTTGTTCATAAGGGACTCAAAGAAAGAGTAAAAGGATTGGTTTGTCAGGCTATGTTCACACTAGCTAAAAATAAGAGCAAATAACAGGCATTATTAGTGTTCATGATCGTTAGTAACGGTCTTTGTTTTGCGACAACAGTTGTTTTTTTCCCTTATTTTTTTTTACATAGTGGGAGCATAGCCTTATAGTGTCCTTTATGGTGTTATTTTTCCTCCAATGCCAAACTGAACAGATGAACTTCAAACTTCATCGGCTTTTTACATAGAGTTTTTGGTGGCTTTTTTGCATGGGCACTTTGAGCGGAACCCACCTCACTGACTCTGCTTGAAATTTCCTGCTTAATTCCATAGTATGCACATACCCTTATAAGCTGGAATATACCTTAAAGGTCAGACTCAGGAAACTCTCTGGTGGAGAGTACCGTGTATGTATACATTTACAGCTGCAGAGCCTTTCTATCCCCTCCCTTCATCCATCTCTCTGACAAGCATATAGGAAAAAGCAGGATGTTACAGTTAGGGTAATACTAGATTTGAAGTATGGTAGGTAAGTGACACTTTATGCATTTAGTTGTTGTGGTTTATGGACCATGGGGGGCATAATATTAGCAAAAATACAGGGTGGCATGTCAATTAGAAAGGTTGTTCTCTATGACCAACAGCTACAGCTGTGCCCTTCTGCATACAAAGGGGGACAGCCAGGTAGTTAGGCTTGCTTGCAGAGTAATGGTGACATTGGGGTAGGTGTGTGGGCTTTGCAGTCAAGTGTCAAAGTCTGTCAGGTTTCCCAACTATACATTGGTTCTGGTAAATAAAGGGTGGATGACTCCTTTGTAGTATATCAGAAGGTTTAACGTGCCCACCTTAAGAGATTGTAAACAACAACAAAAAAATCATTTTATTTCCATATTGTTCCATTATCTAAGGTTAACCTCAGTTCAACTGTGATCTCTTTAATCATGCAATTAATTTAGGCCTGGCAACAGCATTTAAAGCCTGGGCCGGGAACAAAACCACAAGATGATCTATTCAATTAGATAGAAACAGTGTGCAAAAACAGCAAAGCCGTTTGAGTTTTTCTCCATAATTTGTTTATCCCAGCACGCAAGCGAGTGTTCTGTCAGTTTTACATAAGTAATTTCCTCTGAGATACAATGTACAAAACCACAAGTCTTAATTAAAATATTGTGGTTGGTAAAACTGAGGCTTTTTTTTTTCTTTAATGCTGATTACTATGCAGAGCGCTACAGCAGAAACTCTGTAATAATTCAAATACAATACGTTACTTCCTCTGAGGACATTTTGCAAGAGAAATAAATAACCGGAATATTTATCAGACCTTACACAGCAATTTGGTTTATGCTTTTTACATTAGAATTCGGAATTTATGAATTTTAATCTAAAGTGTTAAGTCTCATTAATACATAATAATAATACCCAAATTGTAAAAAAAAAAAAAATGTCGACCAGAACTGCATTAGTGTTTAAATAGGTATCTTACTGATATTCATTTTCTGCTATTCATATAACAGCAACATATTGATATTATGCAGTACATATAGACAGAACATAATTACTGTCCTTGTCCCCTATGTGAACACAGTCTACATTAGTATACCTTCTCTTCCTAGAAGGTAAAGGGTAGATCATACCCACAACAATTTGAATTGTTATTGCATATACTGTGGGAGAGATATTCCATAGCCGAAATTACCCTGTAAAGATTTACCAGGCAAAAATGTATGTTGGATGATCCTCAGAATAGACCACTAATTGTTGATTGACAGGTTTCAGGTACCCGCCATCCTTAAAGGGGTAGTGCGGCACTAAAAAATTATTCACAGAATAACACACATTACAAAGTTATACAACTTTGTAATGTATGTTATGTCTGTGAATCGCCCCCTTCCCGTGTCACACCACCCCCGCCCGTGTACCCGGAAGTGTGTGGTGCTTTATACATTAACTGATCCGTGTCGAGGGCCGTCCGCCATTTTGTGCCAAACGTCATCTTCGGACTGACGGACGAATCCCTGGGAGGGTCGTGTATTAGGCACAATTCTAATCACAGCGCTAGGCAAAATATAGATTGCAAGCTGCAACTACCTGCTGAAATACCATTCAGAATTCAGTAAGATCAGTAGTAGGGATGGTCCGAACCTGCCGAGGTTCGGGTTTGTATGAACCCGAACGCTCGGCAGCAGATTCCCGTTGTCTGCTTGCTCCGTGGAGCGGGCGGATCCGGCAGGAGGAATGCCTGGAAAACTGGGATACAGCCTATGGCTATGGCTGTATCCCAGTTTTCCAGGCGGTCCTCTAGCTGGATCCGACAGCGGGGATCGTTACCGAGGGTTCGGGTTCGTACGAACCCGAACCGAACTCGGTTCGGACCATCCCTAATCAGTAGTGAATATAGAAGTCAGGGTGAGATGTTGGCTTTAAAAGAGGCGGTGTTGCCCATCAGGATACATAGAGAGCTGAGTCCAGCCACAGATTGAAGCGACAAGCTCAATAATTTGTAACAAGACAAAAAGGAAAACACACTTCAAAGGACTTAAAATTTATTTTTCATCGAGCAGCGATAAATCCATAACAGGTTCCTTTTAACCATGCTAAAGATGACTGGGCCCTGCTCTACTACATTTCCTAAGGTGAAAACAAAATCAATGACAGATTTCACAGGATGGTCAGGTGATGACTTGTCAATGTCAAGTAAGAATGGTCAATGAGAGGAGCAAGGAACATTAATAGCCCAATAATAGTTAATTTTTCTTGTTTTCTGGCCTAGACTTATGAGCTGCCTACGGGATACTATGACCCATATAATTCTGACATAATTATGACTCATAATTGTTGCAGGCTGCTCTTTTGAGTCCCACTAAATTAACATATACAAATGAAAAATTGCCCAAATATAGTGACTAGTTGACTACATCAGGACCAAGGAAAATGAATGGGCCTACTGCTAACACACTGTGGCGTGCATCAACATCCCTTTTTTGACAGGATGATAACAAATACCTACATGGCACCTGGTTAATACACAGTGTAAATCCAGCCTAGGGTCATGTTCACACACTGCAATTTGCCCATTGTTTATTTTTTGGGTTGACCATGAATTTTTGTGTTAAAACTTTTAATTGTTTTTAACAATGTCTTGCAGTGTTCTATGGGATTCGTAATAAAATAAAATATTTTTGTAATTTCTCATAGTTTCTAGTGGAGTGCATTCTTGATTGATGTCTAGTCTTTGCTTTTTTTGGTTTATTATGGTCATAATCTAGGCATTGAGTGGCACCCCGTTTTCTTAATTATTCTTGGTAGAGCCCCCTATTTTGTTTTTTCACACACTGTAATTTGGCATTAAACAACGGGCCTTGAGAATGCCTTGAGAAAGCGCTAACAAGCAAGAAATGTGCGTGGGCAAGGAGTGAGATCCTCTCTGATGTGCTGACTTTTGTACTGTCTTATGGAAAAATAAAGGTGGATGCGTTTTAAGGTGATGTGCCGTTCGCCTATTTCTTCTATATTTCCATGGACTACTGTTCTGAACAGAGCATCACCGATACACCAAAAGGTCAGAGTATCCCACACCTGATATCAGTGGCGTGATTTGCGACCTGTAGTGCCGGTGCATTTTTTCTACTTTGCTATAAAATAAAATGATGTCAATGTCAATTCTTTCAACGAAGAAATAGGACAGGCAGGACAGGCACAGGCTCCGAATAAAATTCTGAGAGAAGTACTCAGTGTTAACGTACCAAAGACTCTATTAGACAGCCGGACTTGAACTGTAATCTAGCACTGATCACCTAGATCAGTGCCTGACAGACATTATTTTTGACAGGTTAGAAGTGAATGATCAGCTGAGGAGTGATGACCCTTGGGTGATGTCTGCATGATAATATGGGCTCTTATCCTGTGATAAGTGTCTTTGATAGTAACTCTTTTGATGACTTTGGCAATGTCAAGTCTCAAACATTAAATTTCAGAACCAGTGTAGTTACTAAGTAGTCTTCTTTTTCACTCAAATTTCTCATGCGCAGAGTAAACGATAAATACATTACCTAGATAAAAACTAGTCCCAGCTCACTAACAAAAAAAATTATTTCTCTTCTTTCCTAAATGTCCCACTTCTTGAAAGGATTTTAAAAATCCTTTAATTCATAAGTCGCTGTTATTAAAACAATGATATAGTATGTATCAGAGACCTAGTATATCCCTTCTGAACTATTTTGATGTCATCTGCTTTAGCTTTCATATCTAAAATCCTTATATTCTTAACCAGTAGAATAGGTCAGGTCCAGAAATGCTCACGCTGATGTTTGGGAATAAGGATGGACCGAACCCACCGAGGTTTGGGTTCGGCTGAACCCGAACGCTCGGCATCACTATGGCTATGGATGTATCCCAGTTTTTCAGGCATTCCTCCCGCTGGATCCACCTGCTGCACGGAGCGGGCAGACAGCGGTAATCATTGCGGAGGGTTCGGGTTCGAACGAACCCCGTCCGAACCAGGTTTGGACCATCCCTTTTTGGGAACCCTATTTTGAAAATTTTCTGCATAACTTTGACATAAAACTACATAAAAAGTTCTAGAAGTAGAAAAAGAGTGGCAATAAAAAAAATTTGTTAAAATGTAACTATCATGTTTAGCGGGAGGCAAGATGCACTGTCAAAATCCTGCCGCTGACACCCAAAGCAAGAATCCATTGCTCTATCAATGATAACAAGTGATTCTGGCCCAGATTCAGCAAAACAGATCCATTTTACTATCACCATAGGGGGACATTTATCAATGTAAAAATGCGTATTTTTGTCGGAAAGTGGCCAGATGCGAATAAATGTATTCGCAAATGGCCGTTTTGTGAATACAATATTCCCCATCTGGCCAGGGGGGTGGGGAGAGGGTGTGGAGGGTGTGGAACTGGGGGGGGGGGGGGCGCGGACTCAGATTCAGCATTTTTTCCGCCATAAAATTGTCAGGAAACCCACTCCAGCTCTGAGCTGGCGTAGGTTTCCTGGCGCACTGGATTTATGTAGAGACAGTACGCCTCTACATAAATCTCTGGAGTGTGGCGCAGAAAACACCGGACTTTATTAATGTCCCCCATAGTGTTTTACAGATGGTAAGAGGGTTGTATGCTGGAATGCAGTACTTTGCTTTCTTTCAACATAATACCTCCAATTCAAACCAAGAAGCTGATCTGTTCACAATGTTCCTATAGCCTTCTGGCTGGATCAGATGATATTTAGCTAACTGCACATCGGCAGCAATGTTCGCTACAAAAAGTAGCTGATTTCTCCTAAATTCCTGCCATGTACAGTGTCCTGATGGTCCACTCATGAACATTAACCCATCCCCTTCCTCTTCATCCACTTCTTCCCCCTTCTTTTGGTTGAACTTCATGTACATGTGTCTTTTTCAACCGTACTATGTAATTGTATCAACTTATTAATCATGTCCAATACTTTTAAGGGTAAATTCACACGGGCGGATCCGCCGGGAGTCTCGCGCACGAAATCCGCAGCTAATCCGCAATACACATATTAAAAATAAGAAGAATAATACGTGTATTGCGGATTAGCTGCGGATTGAAATAATTGAAATAATATGCTGCTTTATTGGATATTCATCTAAGTAGGTATCCCAATAATCTCTTAAATGAACCTTTTTCACCTAGAATTCAGGCAACCCTTGCCAAAACTCAATGGACTTTTGACATAGCCCTTTAAATAGGCACTGTTTTTGACTTTCCAAATTTGCAATTACAATAATTACATTTAATAATTTTTTGAGTTATCATTTTAAAAACAAAGCTATACAGTGGTGCCTTGGATTATGAGCATAATTCATTCTGGACTGTGCTTGTAATCCAAATCCACTCTTAAACCAAAGTAAAACTTCCCTTAAGAAATCAGAGAAATGCAGACAATTGGTTCCACACCCGAAAAATAATGATTTATTATTTTTTGCAATAAGATTTTATTTGAGTTTTCGTTATTTTGTGAAAGAAAAAGAAAACAAGACAAACACAGACATTCAACTGTCATGGATTGCAACAATGTCCACGACTTGAGAACAATAAAATAGAAATCAAACACAAAGAAAGGTGCATGTGTCCTTATTTAGTCCCATAGTCCATGAGAAGAATGGTTCCCGGGGTTCGACCGTGGCCCATCCAAATCCAAGGATGGGGAAAACCATAGAAAGGTACCTGTGAATCGCAAAAGTTAGTCACCAATGACAATGTCTATATAACTATCTGTGTGGAGTCGCCTACTGGCAGCCTGGTTGGCAGGGGGCAAACCCAAAGAACCCAGGGTCCCAGTCAGATCACTTCTACAATACCACTCCGTAAGTCTGAAAGGGTATACAATATCTCGTATCTCTTGTGGCTGGAAATGGGATTCTATAAATGACTTCCAGCATTTAAAGAACTTCTTGGTTCCCTGATTTTTGTGTCCCTCTGCGTATATTCTGTCCACCCCAAAAAGGAGTTTCAATTGAGAGACTAGCATGGGAATGTCTGGGACTGCCTCCGACAACCAGACCTGGAAAAGGCATCGCAGGGCTACATGTAGTACTATATGCACAATTTCTGGTACCACCAGCGCGTCCCCCTCAGGCTCTGGTGGCCTAAGTTGGTGGAAGAGGAATGCTTGAGGTGACTCCGGAACCCTAACCTTCCAATGTGAATATATATAGTCTGCCACCTCCTTCCAGTATGATTGGGAATGAGTGCATTCCCACACCCCATGCCATAGATTTGTGAGAGACTGTTTGCATTTCGGGCACGCGGTTATTCTATCAGGAAAATTAGGGGAAGGGGGGATATTGAACCCGTGTAAGGCTGCATGAGCTAATTTAAAATAGGTCTCTCGCCATCGTTCATTGATAATACAGCTCCTGATTGTATGCCATCCCTTCAAGATAGCCTCTTGAATCTGGGCATCCCCCGTCCATCGCACCCATGTGGGGAAAAGTGCTTTAGGATCAATTTTAAGAAACTCGTTACGGAAGGCATTATAAAGACCTGAGATCGTCTCTTTAAGCGGCATCTCCCCTATAATGCCATTTAGTGTATGTTCCTGTGACTTCACTGCCAGGTTCCGTAATCTAGTAGAACAGAAGGAGTGCAGTTGAGTAATGTAAAGAAAATGAGCTGGGGGAAGGTTAAACTGTTCGGAGATTTCCCGTGGGGATAGCCACCTCTTTGTAGTGGGGTTCATTAAAGCACCTGCGGACATCAATCCTCTCCCCCTTTATACCTGCCCCCAGGCTGGGTTGCTTCCCCATGGCATCTCTGGGTGACCAAATAAGGGCATGCGCTTGGATAATAGAAAAGGTACCTTAAACAGCTTACGTACCTCCCTCCAAGCCATTATGGTATCCCGCAAAACTATGGAGCTCTTAACTTCTGTCGGTAATTTAAGTATGGTGGTATGTAAAAGAGCCACCGGATTCCATAGGAAGGCAAGAGCCTTTTCTAGCATCACGTTAGAATGAAATGTGGTGTCATGAATCCAGTACAGAACATGTCTAAAAAGACAAACAATATTGTAGCCCCTTATGTTTGGGAAGCAGGGCCGGGACAAAGGGTAGGCCAGGGTAGGCGATGGCCTAGGGCGTCATCTAGTGGTAAATTACAGGGGGGCGCAATTGCAGTCTCTCTGAAAAATAATTTTTTTTTTTACTACAGGCTCCTGTATTCTGCCTCCTGGTGGCTGCCGAGCGCTGCCCCTGCACGCTCACATACCATCAGCACCCTCATATCCCCCTCACCTGCAGCAGCATCAGCCCTGAAGCTGCTGCAGGCTCCAGCCCTGCGCTTCTGACAGCAACCCCCGTGGATCTCATATGCCGACGGGCGGGACGGGCTCCGGCCGCTAGCAACGCCCTAAAGTAGGTGAGTGCAGCTGAGTAGTGAGGCAAGCTGCCTCATGATCAGAATGGGGGGGGGGGGGGCAATGGCAGTATGTGTCACAGGCAGGAGCACACAGACAGCGTCCTGCAGCGTCTGGGAATGATCCCTGGCTGCTGCTATTAGGGGTCACACAGAGGCTACAGGACGTGGGCTCCGGTGTGTGCTGGACCCCCTCCCCCCTGCACCATGTGATTTCCCTGCCTCTTCCTGGTGAGACTAGTGTGGCAGTCGGGACGATGGAGGAGACGGCTGCTGTGAGAGGACCAGAGCCTGCTGCTTCTGCTGCCATGGACCAGGACTACTACCCCCAGCATGCTGCTAGATGGAGTAAGTATACTGTACATGTAGTGTGTAATGTGTATGAATGTAGGTATATGATGCATGAATGTAGTGTGTGTTACATGTCCTGTGTGTAGTGTGTGGACTACTAGATGGTTTGGATTTGTATGTGTTTTCATGGATGTGTGTATATATATATATATATATATATATATATATTAGTGTATGTGTGTGTGTGTATCAGCACTGCTGACTCCACTGTCCAGCAGAAGTGTAGCAGTGAATGTACTGTACATAGGAGCTGCAGCCGTTCTCTGGCCTCATCAGTCCTATGTAATTGCTGCAGTTGATCAGTGATTGGCTGCAGCTCCTATGTATAGTGTATGATGATGTCACTATTTATTGAGAAAAAAATAAGGTAGTATTGAGTCCTTAGGTGGCCACTGTATGGCAGTAATATTGGTCTGTATATAGTGTATATATAGTCATTATGTGGTGGTCACTATGGCGGTAATATTGTTCTGTATATGGTATATATAGAGTCATTATGTTGCGGTCCCTGTATGGCGGTAATATTGGTCTGTATATAGCGTGTATATAAAGTCATTATGCTGCAGTCACTGTATGGCGGTAAAATTGGTCTGTATACAGTGTATATAGATTCATTATGTGGCTGTCACTGTATGGCAGTACTATTGGTCTGTATATAGTGTATATAGGGTCATTATGTGGCTGTCACTGTATGGCAGTAATATTGGTCTGTATATAGGGTCATTATGTGGCTGTCACTGTATGGCAGTACTATTGGTCTGTATATAGTGTATATAGGTCTGTATATAGTGTATATAGGGTCATTATGTGGCTGTCACTGTATGGCAGTAATATTGGTCTGTATATAGGGTCATTATGTGGCTGTCACTGTATGGCAGTAATATTGGTCTGTATATAGTGTGTATATACAGTAGAGTCATTATCTGGTGGTCAGTCTATGGCGGTAATATTGGTCTGTATATAGTGTGTATAGTGTCCTTATGCAGTGGTCAGTCTATGGCGGTAATATTGGTCAGTATATAGTGTATAGAGTCATTACCACTATAGAGTGACCGCCACATAATGACTCTCTATGTACATTATATACAGACCAATATTACCGCCATACACTGACAACCACATAATGGCTCTATATATACACTATATACAGACTAATATTACCGCATAGAGTGACCACTGTATAATGACTCTATATATACACTATATACAGACCAATATTACCGCCATAGACTGACCGCTGCATAATGACTCTATATACACTATATACAGACTAATATTACCGCATATAGTGGCTGCCACAAAATATATGTCTGTATAAAGTGTATATAAAGTCATTATGTGGCGGTCACTCTATGGCAGTAATATTAGTCTGTGTATAATACATATAGAGTCATTATGCAGTGGTCAGTCTATGGTGGTAATATTGGTCTGTATATGGTGTGTATATATAGAGTCATTATGTGGTGGTTACTCTATGGGGGTAATATTGTTCTGTATATGGTGTATAAATAGTCATTATGTGGCGGTCATGGTGTGGTGCTAATATTGGCCTGTATACAGGGGCTGGCTGGCAAGTTTTAGCCTGGGGGCAAGCACACAGCACTGGCCCTTGAGTGACAGGCTAGCGGCCCATCTTTCAAGGACCACTCTGGCCCTTATCTACTATTATCCTCCCCAAATCGGTGCAGGGAAAGTAGATGCCACACGCGCCACAGAATCATAGTATTGGGGTTAGTGTTCCCAGCCACAAACATCCCTTGTGATGTGAAGGCCAGCCCCAATACTCTAATCAAGATGTGTGAGTCCCATCGCGCACCTTCAACCCCGTATCAGAGCCATGTCTCACCTCTTGTTGAGAGGTCTCAAGCCCCTGAGTACTTCTTTAAACCTAGTGCTTTCTCACATGCTATATAGTATGTAATGAGAGCTATACCAAGATATACATCTATTGGATTAAAGGGAACCCAGCTCCAGGTGTGCACCATAGTACCTTGGGGTTGCCTTTACACAGAGAGATTTATCTGACAGATTTTTGAAGCCAAAGTCAGGAACAGACCATAAACTCCATTCCTGACTTTGGCTTCAAAAATGAGTCAGATAATCTGTCTGTGTGAATGCACCCTAGGGCTGCGTTCACACTACGTATATTTCAGTCAGTATATGTATATTTCAGTCAGTATACTTCAGTCAGTATTGTGGTCCTCATATTGCAACCAAAACCAGAAGTTGATTAAAAACACAGAAGGGCTCTGTTCACACAATGTTGAAATTGAGTGGATGGCCGCCATATAATGGCAAATATTTGCTGTTATTTTAGAACAACGGCTGTTATATTGAAATAATGGCCGTTATTTACCGTTATATGGCGGCCATCCACTCAATTTCAACATTGTGTGAACAGAGCCTTTCTGTGTTTTTAATCCACTCCTGGTTTTGGTTGCAATATGCGGACCACAATACTGACTGAAATATATGTAGTGTGAACGCAGCCTTAAAGTGTCACTGCCGTTAGAATTTTTTGGCAGAAATCAATAGTACAGGCAATTTTAAGAAACTTTGTAATTGGGTTTATTAGCCAAAAAATGAATTTTTATAATGAAAAAGCAGTTTGAACCTCTTCCCCTGTCTTCATTGTTTTCCTATGGAGAGAGAGATAAAAGACAACAAAACAGGGCAACAAAGAGTTAAATGTACTGCCACATCAGGGATCTCTCCTCTGATGTCACCACTGACCTCTCTGACCTCTGAATAGCCTCTGAATAGCTCCCCCCGCTGTGCAATCCGTTCTCTGCTGCCAGCTAATCTCACTCCTTCTCCCTCCCCCCTCCCCTCTTCATAGACCAGACAGGATCCTACTGATAAAAGAGATGAAAACAGTCGAGATTTCCTGATTCTGAGCAGTGGATAGCAGAAAGGAGAGGAGGGGGGGACCTGGGAAAAGGCTTTTTACTTGCAGATAATAGCAGATTTGCCTAATAAACCCAATTACAAAGTTTCTTAAAATCGTCTGGACTATTGATTTCTGCAAAAAAAAAAATATATATATATATATTTAACGACAGTGACTCTTTAAGGTACCATGCTGTGTACCTGGTGACCTTGATATCAGTGCTGTAATCATTTAAATTGCCCTTCTGGTTCTCTTATCCCGTTACAACCATCAGCCCTAAGGGTGCCTTCACACCTACCGACTCGCAGCGTTAATAACGCTGCGAGTCGGCTAGGTCCTGGCAGATCACTGTCATTACATACACGCAGTGGTCTGAACGACCGCTGCGTGTATGTAAACCTGCCGGCCGCTTAACCCCTTCTGATGCCGCCCGCCTCCCGCTCCAGCTCTGTGTACATTACCTGTCCTGTTACCTTACCCCCCCTCTGAGTATCCATATACTAGTTGGGCCACCTCTGTGCCCCAATAAACTAAAAAGCCCCTCTATGTGCATCCATATAGACATCAGGACCCTTTATGCCGCCAACAGAGTAGCTGGGTCCCCTATGTGCCCCAGTAGACTAGTTAAGCCCCTATCTGGGCATGCCCAATACTTGTTAGGCCCTTCTGTGCTCCCATACAGTATTAGGCTATGTTCACACAACGTATTTTTTCGTATTTCTACGGCCGATTGCAAGAACGGCCGTAGTTAATAGGAAAAAAATATGTGTGCGATCTGTCTATGGGATCCCGGCCGGATCGTATACACATAGTATACGCTCTGTTAGGGATCCCTTGCGGCGCCGCAAACAACTGACATGTCAGTGCACACTATGAAGCGAGCAGCTGCGGCCGCTCGCTTCATAGTGTGCAGTGGGGAGTTCTGATGTGGGCGCACGCTGAAGTCTGCAGCCATAAAGATCATCTGGTCAGTACCGGCTGGGATGATCTTTTCAGAGCCTGGCCGGGTCACGGAATGGACAGTCTCTTACTATAGGTGCACATGGCCTGAGTATGTAGTGCCCCCTCTGTTACCCCATATAGCATGCTATAGAGTCCATATATTGTAGAAGCACCCTCTGTGTAACAACATGGTAATTCGGCCCCCTTCAAGCATCCATACATTAGGTACGACCCCAGGGTAATAACCCCCACCCCCAGGAGACAGCTCCCACCATTAATATTATTTCCCCTCTCCCCCATAAATGTTAACCCCCTGGGAACTAGTGGAAAGCCCTCACCATTAATAGCAGCCCCCCCTCCATTATATGATTGTTGTATGATAACATGATTGTTGAAATAGAAATCAGCACAGCTCCTCTTCTCCCCACCTCAAGCCTGTGATATCACTAGAGTGGGAGGCCGGGAACAGTGCGGTGATTGACAAGGCAGGCAGCCAATGGGCTGTCTGCTACCAGTGCGCCTTGGATTCCCGTCTGCCGGTATCCCCGCTCCTTTACATCTGGGCCGGGCAGGGGCGGACACAGAATACATAGAGCCCATTTGCAAAAAAGTTGCCTGGGCTCCCCTATAAGCAAACCATGCCACCACATTCCTCCCCCACGCCGGAGAATTAGACACAAACGGATTTATGTACACACACACATATATATATATATATATATATATATATATATATATATATATATATATACACACACACACACATATATACACCACACACACACACACATATATATACACACACACACACACACATATATATATATATACACCACACACACGTATATATACACACACCACACACACATATATATATATATATATATATATATATACACACCACACACATATATACACACACCACACACACACACGTATATATATACACCACACACACACACGTATATATATACACCACACACACACATATATATATATATATATACACCACACACACATGTATATATATATACACCACACATATATATATACACACCACACACATATATACACCACACACACACATATATGTACACCACACACACATATATACACCACACACACGTATATATACACACCACACACACACATATATACACCACACACACACATATATACACCACACACACACATATATACACCACACACACACGTATATATATATACACCACACACATATATATACACACCACACACACATATACACACCACACACACACACATATATGTACACCACACACACATATATACACCACACACACGTATATATACACACCACACACATATAAATACACATATATATATATACACACACACACATATAAACCACACACACACGTGTATATATATATACACACCTTCATATACACAACACATGTATATAGAGACACACACACATTACACAATTTACACTAACCTCCTGTCTGTCTCTCTGATAGATGTTACAGGCCGGCAGCAGTGGAGGGGACAGGAGATCAGGCTGTACAGGAGGGCACACAGCTTCCTGCCATGCTGCTCTAGCACATAGCTCTGCTGTACTGGGCCTCTCTCCCTCTTCCTCTCTGCCCCGACACAGACATGGAGCAGCTTTAGGAATCGTAGGGACAGATTCTTCTTGTTTTATCCCCCTGCAGCCTCCAGACAGAGCTCTGCCACCATAGTGTCCCTGCAGCTAGAGGGTGCACAGGGGTCACTGAGCTGGGGAGAGGGGCCTGAGGAGGCTGCCTGGAGCTGTGCCTGAGGAGAACAGATGCAAGTGGGAAGATAACCAGACATCTTGCCACTTGCAGAGCTGGAGTCTTCTACAGAGAGACAGGGAGTGATTGTCACTCACTGTTTCTCTGTCACAAGGTTATCTAGCCTGTCGGGAGTGTGTGTGGGGGAGGGGGCGTTCTGCCCCGGCGTCCTAGTGCTCCCTGGGCTCCTGCTGCTAATATAGCAGTCACAGCAGGGGTCGGCAGCAGAGGCAGAAATCATCCTCCTCCGGTCTGATGCTCGGTAAGCTCCCCCTGCGCGGCCCAGATGCATTTAACCAGTGGCCACATTGCGGCCCTGTGATGTGGTGGGGAAGACCGGCCCGGGGGGCACATGCCCCCCTGCCCCCCGGCCCAGCCCGCCCCTGCCTGTATATAGTGTCATTATGTGGTGGTCATGGTGTGGTGCTAATATTGGTGTGTATATAGTGTCATTATGCGGTGGTCTTTCTATGGCGGTAATATTGGCCTATATATAGTTTGTTTTCTTAACGGTATGGAGGTAATATTTGGTCCTGATATAGCGATTTTTTTATTTTTTTTCCCCTTAAACAATGATCCTTTTATATTAAATGTGTTTAAAAGTGTGTATACATGTCTTTTTTATGCAGATATATAAGTGTTTTTTTTGTTTTTTTTTCTGGGGGGGGGGGGGGGGCGCCATTTGCCTTCTCTGCCTAGGGCACCAAAACTCCTTGTCCCGGCCCTGTTGGGAAGTTAAGTCCCCCTTCGGATTTACAAAGTGCCAGTTTCGGAAATGCTATTCTGGGGCGTTTGCCTGCCCATATGAATTTGGAGAACGCTTGGCGCATACGGGTGACATCTGTGTGCTTGAGTAGAAGTGGCAGAGTCTGCAGTGGGTACAACAATCTGGCAAAACTAATCATCTTCACCACATGACAGCGACCTAAAAAGGCCAGGGGGAGATGGGCCCATTTCTGCAATTCCGTAGTTATCTTATGAAACAAGGGCGGATAGTTCAATGTATACAAAGATTCAGGAGTTTTACCTATTTTTATGCCTAAGTAGGTAATGTGTGAGGACGCTATTTTAACTGGTAAGTGACGTATGGACTGGAGCCATTTAGGGGGAGCTGAGCCCAATGGGAGAAGATCACTCTTGGCAGTATTAATTCTATATCCCGATAATTTCCCATAATCCTCTAAAAAAGAAAGAATGCGTGGGATGCTATCCTGAGGGTTGTTGAGGAAAAGAAGGATATCATCGGCAAAAAGAGTAAGCCGAACCATTTGGGACCCCACTTTGATCCCTTCGTATAGCGAGGAGCCATCCAAGTATCTCGCCAGCGGCTCGATTGCCAGATCGAAGAGAAGGGGGGACAAAGGACACCCCTGATGTGTCCCCCTGTATAGCGGTATTGGGGCTGACAATAGACCAGGTGTATGGACCCTTGCCAGGGGATCATTATAAAGGCCACCCAGAAGACCCCTCACCTTTCCCTGTATCCCAAACCTCTCGAGCACCGCCCACAGCCAGTCCCAGCGGACGCTCTCAAAGGCTTTCTCTGCGTCTAAAGCCAACAAGGCTGGTGCCTCCCCTGACTGTGGGCGGTGTCGCACTCTGTCCAAGACCGTCAGAACTTTTCTAATATTGGTCACCGCTGACCTATTTCTGACAAAGCCCACCTGTGTGTCTTTTACTAAATCAGGCAAAAAGTCAGCTAATCTGTCTGCCAGAATTTTTGTTAGTAGTTTAATGTCAGCATTTATTAGTGAGATGGGCCTGTAGGATGCGGGGTCTTGTGTTTTTTATTATGGTTTAGGGATGACCTTGATGTACGCCATTTTGGCACCCAACGGTACAGACCCTGTAGCCAACATGTCGTTAAAGTGGTTAGTAAGGCTTGGTGTGACCTGGTCTACAAGGGCTTTGAAAAATTCTCCGGTGTAGCCATCGGGTCCAGGGGCCTTGCCATTGTGAGCTGCCTTGATCACTCTGCGGACCTCAGCTTCTGATACATCCGCATTGAGGACATCGCGTTGTTCCTTGGACTATGAAGGTAAGTCAAGCTCGCTTAGAAAGGATGACAAGGGCCCCGGGTCCAAGGGGGGAGAAGCATAAAGGTTGGTATAGTAATTTTCCAATATTTTATTAAGAAGTATCCTTAAGGGCCAGGACATGTGATGGCGGTCTCTTACCTACCGCCAGTCTAGCCAATAAACGCCCCGCCTTGTTACCGAATCTGAAGTATTCTGCGTCAGTGTGGGAGCGATGAATCTTTTCCCTCCGTTCCAACCACAGTTCATAATCCCCCCGGGATTTCTGCCAGATCTCTCTGTTAGTCAGAGGGGTCCTGGAGAAAACCCCCTCAGGACCGATTTAGCCACTTCCCAAAAAAGCTGGGGGGTAGCTTTATGTTGTGAGTTATGGTAGTCATATTCTGTCCACCACCCCCTGACTACCTCGATAAAAGATTCATCCTTCATAAGAAAAGATGGGAACCGCCAGATATGGTCCAAACCCACCAGGCTAGATGTGTAGAGTTTCAGAACAATCGGTGCATGATCAGAAATGATAAGGTCTTTGTGTTCCACCCACTGCAGTCTGCGCACAGCTAAGGGGCTAAGTAGAGTGTAGTCGATACGCGACCACGACTGATGGGAGTGAGAGAAATGTGTGAAGTCCCTATCATCAGGGTGTGTGAAGCGCAGGCATCCTCCAGACCCACCTGCTCTAGGAAACCAGGCAAGACTTTATCCCTGGCTCGAGGTGCGGAGCTCCTCTGGCCCTTTCTATCCTCAATTGCGTTCAGTACCGTATTAAGGTCCCCTCCTAAAACCTTCCATGGGGTGGGGTCTGCGTTTACTTTAAGGACTAAATCAGGGGGGGAGTGGCTTAGCAGCCGAGGAGAGAGGACGCGTCCCTGCAGAGCTCCGGCTTTAACTTGTACTAGCGACTGATTCAGCCCTCGGAGCCCGAGTTCTCCTCTACGACCCGACTGTGCCAGCTTTTCTGCACCTCGAGAGCTATGACTGTGACATCTCGGAAGGCTACAGCGGCAGTACGTAGAAAATTTCAGTCCTCTATGCCTACCCCAGCGACTCTACAAGATGGCGCCGGCTCCTTGTCAGCTGCGCCAGGACGTTTACACTGCAGTGGCTGGAGCGGCGAGGCAGGCTTCTCCAGCTGCGCAGGTTAACACTGTTATGAATCTGGGGGACGCTCATCAATACACTCCGGGGAATCACCCGACACGGAGCTCCCACGCTACGGGTAAGAGAGGCTGTGAACCCGACCCTGGTTACTGCAAGCAGAGATTATCCCCTAATACACCGGCTTCCTCCAGACGCCGCAGGAGGAAGGGACGGTCTCTCCGCTCTGCAGCACAGTCAGACTCCGGTGTCCCTTCAGCTCCTGGGCCTTCACATATTAATGTCCCCAGTCACCCTTCTTCCCAGTCTAGCAGTCGACAAAGCTCTCCGGCCTATCCTTTCCCTGCAGCAGCTATTGATGAATCTGTGATTACACATTTGCATGAACTGTCTGATTCTGCTTCTGGCCCTAGTTAATTGCATAAATGCTGGTTTTGAACGCACCATTGCGGCCATCAGAGACTCTATTCAGGCAACTGTAGTGCGTGTGCAGAAGCTAGAGGATACCATGACGGATTTCATTAATGAATATAATGTCCTGGTGGAATCGCATTGGGACTTAAACACTGAACTGCATCGAATGCGCACCAAATTGGCGCAGATAGATGACCGCTCTAGGTCCCACAATGTCAAAATCCGGGGTATCCCAGAGGAGGTCCCAGCACAGGACCTTCCCACTTTTACCCAGAGCCTCATTACTGACTTGTTGCCGGACTGTTCACCCAATGAGCTTGTTATTGAGTGGGCGCGCCGCGTGCCCAAACCCAGACACCTACCCATGGCAGCACCTAGAGACACTGTTGTACGCTTCCGCAATATACAGACGAAGCAGGCGCTACTTGCAGTTTCTCGTCAGCAGAATGGTTTCCTCAGTGAGAAGGAAGCCATATCCGTATACTCTGACCTGTCAGCTACCACTCTTGCTTGGCGCCGTTCGTTGGCTCCATTTACTACTGCTCTAAGGAACAACGCCATTTCCTAAAAGTGGAGGTCATCAGCATGTTTGACAGTTTTCAAAGGGACTGAAACTTTTGTGGTCCGGGATCTGCAGACAGGCCTGGAGCTATTGCACAATTGGAACATTTTGCCTAGCCCACAACGAGCTTTTGCATCATCCTCTCGTGGAAGGGGAGCCTCTGATTAAGATTTTTACGCACTCTCCGTGTCTACAGACCTATAGACTAATCGGACTTCAGTATTAGCGTTTCTTGTCCTCTGCCCCTCGGTTTGCAACTGGACTTTGTGCCCCATACCGCTAACTCATTCTCTACGGGTTAGCTGTCCTGTTCTGCGCTGTTATGGCGCCTGTGTGTTTGTTTTATGTGTGTTTTGTTTTGTTTGATGTTCCTGTCGTCATTGTGCTACCGTATAACTTGTTGCCTGCTAGCACATTCTCTTTGGTGCCTT
Organism: Dendropsophus ebraccatus; assembly: GCF_027789765.1. NCBI lineage: Eukaryota > Metazoa > Chordata > Amphibia > Anura > Hylidae > Dendropsophus > Dendropsophus ebraccatus. Next base: position 54,221,311 of record NC_091463.1, read on the forward strand.
TAGTTAGCGCTTCGTTGCTTCTTATGCCCCTATTCCACAGGTCGTTTAGAGGAGCAAGGGAGCGCTCTCAGCGCTCGTTTGCTCCTCGTCCCCCGCTCGCTGCCGCCGCTATTCAGCGCGGCTGCAGCGAGCGGGTGAGTGCGGGAGGGGGCGGCGGGGAGCTGCGGGGAGCTGCCCGGGTGATCGCTGATCATCCGGGCAGCCCATAAGATATAGCAGCGTCTGCTGCCGATGCTCCTATTCAACGGAGCGATGGCAGCAGATCGCTGCTATATCAGTCGCTTGTTTTTCAACATGTTGAAAAACAAGCGACTGCAACGATCAGCCGACATGAACGATGTCGGCTGATCGTTGCACTCTATTCCACCGGACGATTATCGTCCGTAGCGGCCGATATCAGGCGAATACGAACGATAATCGTTCTGTGGAATAGGGCCTTTAGCTTGTGTGTTTTCCCTAGCCCATATCTCCATCTACACGCTCTTACTGAGCTTTTACCTCTGTCACACCTTTGCTGCTAGCATAGCTATGTGCCCCTTGCTGATCCCTTGCAGATTACCACCTAGCATTGTATTACTATTAGTGAGGCTATATCCGGGGCTGTCATCATATTGAGATATACGGTTGACCGCACATGTTCCTCCAGAATGACTCTCTGCACATTCAGCCACACACTCACGACACTGTTTTCACGGTTTTGTTATTGTCATTATTCACGCACCCTTCGCCGTTCTAAGTTACCTACTCAATAGCCACAGTACCTTAAATGTATATTGTCTGCTAATTTACCTGCATTCGTGACTATGTTTATTTTATATTATTGCATCTGTGTCATAGCATCTGACCTTACATGTATCTTTATTTCTATGTGTTAAAAAAAAATTATTGAAAAACTTTCAATAAAACTTTTGAAACGTAAAGGACCAAATCAGAGAAGAACATGTGATTTTACCCATTTGGGGCATAGACATTATAAACACTATACACCTCTCCCTGGTAGTCCAACTGAAGGTGTGACAATCTACCTTCATTGTCATGCTCATGAGAGAATAGGAAGAATGCAAAAGATTTATGGAGCAGAGTTATGACTCCCGCTTTACCCTCTACCGAGGGAGATCCAAACACTGTGCCAGCCCATAGCCGTTGCATCCTCTGAATGTCCTCGTCTCCCAGGTGGGTCTCTTGCAAAAGAACTATATCAGGGTGAAAGCGCTTCAGGTAGCGCAGAATTTTAATGCGCTTGTTAGGTGATTTTAACCCTTTCACATTCCATGTCACTATGGTAGGCATGGTACAACAATACAGAAAGGTACAATGAATGGATACTTCAGGAGATGGGCTAGCACAGCGATCAGAACCCCCCTACCATACAGTAGTAGCATACCCCACGGTCCCCCATGACCACAGGCCCTCCCAAGGACATGAACATGCTCTCTGATGCACCAACAACACAAACTGACAAAACAAGACAAACAATACATGAAAACAAGACTCTTAGGGAGTGTTGTCTATAAGTACAACCCCCCCCCCCCCCCCCCCCTTATTGGAGTAATGGACTTCTCTTTTTTCAGACAGGTGGCTCACTACCGGGAGACACAAGGAATTAACTGGTATAACGAGCGCCTATCAGGTGTGAAGTGATATGCTGAGCAAACTATCATAAGGCACACAACGCGGAAAAACACGTTAAGTGGTATAGAACAACTGCAAAGCTGAACAATGTAATCAGAGTACCACCATAAGTGACTGATGGCGTCATACAGGGCTGTCTCTACATGCACATGATTTATTATTTTGACTAACATGTAAAATTAATGAAACAAACATTTAGAAAGAGCTGAATATGTCATATTATAAGTTACTGTACAGTGATAGAGAGGATGGGAAACACAAGGGCTGACAGAGACTGTAGGGAGCATGAAGGAATGAGCAGGGCAGATGTGGGCACATACATGCAGCACTCACTGTCTGGGGAGAGAGGGGTTACAGCTATGGAGAGATTACCTCCACAGTCCTGTCCCCTGATACAAGCCCAAGCCTGAAGTGGATCTGCCATGGTTTGGAAGGTGAGGGAGACTTCCTGGGTCAGAGTACAGGGCTGTAGACCCCACTATGCAGACCATTCCCCTCCCCCACTTGCCCTCCCACCCAGTACAGGGAGCTCTTAAACCAAAGCAATGCTCTTAAACCAAGTCAAAATTTTGAAAAACTGTGAGCTCTTAAACCAAAACGCTCTTAATCCAAGTTACTCTTAAACCAAGGTACCACTGTACTAACTTGAAATTTTGGTCCAGTCTCCTGAAGGCAGCTCTTTTGGTCTCGTTCTGGCTGAAAAAAAAATAGACTAAACGCAAGAAGTCCCGGCCTGCTTAATTACTATCAATACATCCATCAATCAAATGGCTGCGCGGAAGGCAAAGACTTTCTGTGTATGGTCTCTCTTTTTTTCTTCTCTTTCTCTAAGTAACACTCTATTTTTTACTTTATTTATGTTGTTTGTAGTTAGACCCCACCTAAATGTGACATCTTCAGAGTCTGGATCCAAATTAATTAAATCCATACACAGTAAGTAAATGTGTTGCAATCCAGTCAAGGTAGGACTGGAAAGCCAAGCCAAAGTTATCACTACTCAAAGCAAAATATTTTAAGTGATTAGATTCCAAGAGCTTTATTTTAGTTAGATTAGATTCTCAGTCTGGTTTCAGTTGCTAAGATACAGCAAATGAAGAAAAATGAAAGAAAATAGATGCTTCAGAAGGGTATATACCTAACCATGTCCCCTGCTTCTTTTCTTATCAAAATGATTGCTAGCTTCAAGAGTTCCTGTTTGTTTTCTGCTAGATACAATGCGAGAATGAAAGAGTGTAATTTCATTTATGAGCAAAATCAGATTTTGGACAGTTCTCTTCTTTCTTGTTATTGTGAATTATGGTACACAGCTCGAAGAAGATGAATATATAATATCTGAAAGAACATATTTCAGCTTTGCCTTTGAGGAAGAGCCATCAATCTTAATTTTCTAATTAAATGTACTGTATTTTTATTTATTTTTTTCATACATTTGTATTCATTTCATTTGGTGTTGCTTTTAAGTATCTAATAAAAGAGAATACAAGAAAGAAGCTGTGAGCAAAACACATGGGAGAAACAGGGTATCAAGCATTTAAGACTAGAGATGAGCAAACCTGGAGCATGCTCGAGTCCATCCAAATCAGATCGTTTGGCAAATGATTAGCGGTGGCTGCTGAAGTTGGATAAAGCCCTAAGGCTATGTGGAAATCATGGATATAGTCATTGGCTGTATCCATGTTTTCCAGACAACCTTAGAGCTTTATCTAACTTCAGCAGCCACCGCTAATCAAATGTCGAATGACCGGGTTCGGATGGACTCGAGCATGCTAAAGGTTCGCTCATCTCAATTTAAGACACATCTATGGAAAGACTTGATGGTATTTATGCCCAATTGAATCCTATGGGTCTGGATATGTACCCAGATTTCCTGACAAAACAATTTGGGTAAATTTCACAGATGTGTAAAGTGGGCCTAAAGCAGGCTGGCATATGCCCCCAGAGTCAGCCCCCCCTGTACACTTAAGAGCTGTGGCAGCCAGATATCATTAAGGCCGCTGTGCCACTTTAAAAGTGCCTTTAAAACATGGTGCTGACTCAGAGCCATATCCACACATTAAGCATAAACTGCACGCATATATGTTGTTTGTTTTTTCCAGTCCTCACACTAGAGTCATTAGTAAAACATATTTATTAGCAGCGGGCAGGTGGGGTTTACCTTAAGGTTGTACCGCATCTGCTGATAGGTGGATCTTCCCCCTGTCGTTCTTCCCACTAATGAGCTCAGCTTCTCTGTGCATAGACACTGCAGCCAAAACAGAGTGAGGAATTACCCCTTCCCCTGCCCACCCGTCTAGACAGAGCAGAGTGTAGGTAAATGCTCCGCTTCCTTTTGGTTAAACCTGACTTGCTGTAATAAAAGCCATATGTAAGGAGACAGGAGCAGTTAGAGAAGAGAGAGAAGCTCTGGGCGGGGAGCTGCGGGGGTCTGCCCAGTTTATCGCTAGATCGTCCAAGCAGCGCATGGAAGACAGCGGCGGTCCGCTGCTACCACATCTATTGCACGGAGCGACAGATCGCTGCTATCTAGATTGTTGGTCTTTCAACATGTTGTAAGACAGCGATCAGCCGACATTGTGCCTGTCAGCTGATCATTGACTTCTATTACACGAGACGATTATCTTCTGTAACAGCCAATATCAGCCGAATACGGCCCATAATCGTTTTTGGGTAATAGGGGCTTTAGAGACACCCCCCCCCCCATTCACTTCAATTGTCAACCAGTGTTTGTTTGGGCCACTTATAAAGATATATACTAATTTACTTGAACTTAATAGTGTGGTAAGCTGTGCTTTTGTGTCCTGTTATATTATTATATACCAGCAGGAGGCAGTCTGAACATTATCACTATCTGCAGTGAATGGGACCTGCTGCACTACGCCACAGTATACCACAGCCTCCTTTCATTGTGGGATTCTGATAAATAGCTATGATGCACTGCATAAACGCAATGTTAACCTACATATTTAGATCACATAAAACAAACATTTCAATAATAAAGTATTAAAAAATAGCCATTACATGTCACATAAACTTCAGTGTGTTTTCCCTGTTTAAAAAAAACTGTGACCAGAATGTTGGATTAGGATGTGTTTCTACATTTGCATCTGATTGTGGATGAAACCACGCTCCCATTTCTTCCCCAATAGCCATGCAATGTTTCTGGGATTATTGGCAATATAGCACAGCTCTTGGTAAATAAGTGGCATGGTTTCCGCTCTGTTTGAAACACATTGTGATACATCTGCTTCTGATGCCTAAGTCCTTGATTATACATTATGAATGATGCCCTCAGAAGTAGCATCTGAGCATCATAGGACATAGAGAGACACAATTAGTAAGAGACTAAGTCCAATGTCACGCGCTATAAGGAAACGTGATTAGGAATCCATGTCAAATGTCATGAGCAAACCTATTGTACAGAGATACAGTCAGTTGTCAGGGGCACTCCATTTGAAAGAGGTTTTCCTATCAAATAACTCACATGTCACTTTTTTTTTTTCTGACCACTTCTAAAATGAAGGATGATAGTAATAAAATCAAGCATAACTGTGTTGTCTATCGGAGAAACCCATAATGAGCTAACAAATGGGAGTTCAGATGGTACACTCCCTATCAATGGTAGACTACAGATACTACAAGAGATCTAAAATTGGAGATCAGCTAGATGGGACAGTGGCAGATGACGTATAGGTGTGTCTTGAGCTTTATCACCTATATGTCTCTATATACTATAGGCTTTAATAAAAATAAAAAAAACTTTAAAACAGGTTTTTATAGTGTGTACGCTGGTGGGAGTTCAGTATATGCGGTGAGTTCTGACACTTGCAGTTTGCTGCAGTATGTTTTTGCCTGTTTGTTAGCCACCTCAGCGTGCAACTTGCATTGTGTGAACAAGTGTTAGTTGAGTACTCGCTATTCGTTTCCTTTTTTACATCATCAGACATGTCAAAAGTTATTGATCAGAGCAGGTCAGAGTGGGTCTCACTGCTTATCAGAAGGTATAGCCAGGGAGATATAGTGGCAGTGTGATCCACTCCCCATCCAACAGCAATGCCTTATTTTCAATGGGATCCCGGCCGGAGCGTATATACATCGTATGCGCTCCGGCCGGGATCCCATGCGGCGCCGGAAAAAAACTGATATGTCAGTTCACACAATGAAGCGAGCGGCTCCGGCCGCTTGCTTCACTGTGGGCTATGGGAAGCTCTGATGCGGGCGCGTGCTGATGCGCCCGCATCAGAGCTCTGTGGCCGAAAAGATCACCCGGCCGGTGCTTAAGTACCGGCCAGGATGATCCGGGCTGAGACCAGCCGTTCCGTGACCCGGCTGTCCGGGGTCACGGAATGACCGGATGTTCACAGTGTGTGAACATAGCCTTAAACCTCAAAATTTCCCATAGACTTCTAAAAGAAATTTTGACAGAATGACCAGCTGTCCAGGGAGTGGATAATACTGCCACTATCTCTCCCTGGCTATATCTTCTGATCAGCAGTGAGACTCACTCTGACCTGCTCTGATTAATAACTTTTGACATGTCTGATGACATGTCAAAAGTTATCTTTAGTGACAGGTATGCTTTAAGTGCCTTTGAGCAATAGATATGAGCTGTTTCTGTCCCTGCTCAATTCTTTTTAAGTATTTGTTTCTTTTTCTTATTTTCTAATATAAAAATTGAATTCTTTGTAGACTCCTTTGTAGTTAATGAAATTTCGGCTGCCTTTGTTAACAAGAATACATTTGAGTGAAAAGGTGGGTGATGTGACGATCTGGGTCAAAATGCAGGTCACAATTGGAAATATATATTACAAATGAGAAGACATCATGTCAAGAGAATGTGACATGTGCAGAGACAAGGTAAAGATCTTTTGTCATTGTCACATAATAAGTCCAGTAAAATGCTACTTATATTTCAGAAGAAATCAGCATCAATGACAGCTCTACAGTGTATATTTATGCTTCAGACTATGTTCACACATTGTATTTTGATCAGTATTTCTGTTAGAATTTTGATTAGTATTTCTGTTAGTATTTTCGTCAGTATTTTTAGCCAAAATCAGGACTGGCACTGTCACGGCAAAAGTATTCAACCCACTCTAAGTTTTGGTTAAAAAAACATACTGACCAAAAGACTGATGGAAATACTGTGTGAACATAGCCTTAAAATTGAAATAAAAGATACTGAAGGTATGACAAATAATATTATTGTTAGTAGTAGTACTATTATTAGTAGTATTATTATTACTGTTTCTGGTGCTGTAGAGTTCATTTTCTTGCCTCGTGAGAGTACATGTTACAGCTGAAACTATGCATTACTAAATTATATAGATTGGACCTGGGGGAGGCTGTGGATGTTGTATATCTGGACTTTTCAAAGGCATTTGATACTGTGCCGCATGAAAGGTTGGTCTACAAAATGAGGATGCTGGGAATCGGGGAAAACGTATGCAAATGGTTAAGTAACTGGTTGTGTGATAGAAAACAGACGGTGGTCATTGATGGAACATATTCAGATTGGGTTTTAGTTACTAGTGGGGTACCACAGGGGTCAGTGTTGGGTCCACTTCTTTTTAATATTTTTATTAATGATCTTGTTGAGGGGCTACAGAGTAGAATCTCCATTTTTGCAGATGATACTAAACTGGGTAAAGTAATCAGTACAGAGAAGGATAATATCATATTACAGAGGGATTTGGAGAAGCTGGAGGCTTGGGCAGTGAAATGGCAAATGAAGTTTAATGTGGATAAATGTAAGGTTATGCACTTGGGCCATAGAAATAATAAGTACAGTTATGTGCTAAATAATAAAACACTGGGTAAAACTAATTCCGAAAAGGACCTGGGGGTATTGGTGGACAGTAAACTCAACTTTAGTGATCAGTGCCAGGCAGCAGCTGCCAAGGTTAATAAAATAATGGGATGCATCAAAAGAGGTATAGATGCTAAAGATGAGAACATAGTTTTGCCTCTTTATAAATCACTGGTCAGACCACACATGGAATACTGTGTACAGTTTTGCGCACCGGTATATAAGAAGGACACAGCTGAACTGGAGCGGGTGCAGAGGAGGGCAACAAAGGTCATTAAGGGAATGGGTGGGTTACAGTACCAGGACAGGTTATCAAGCTTGGGGTTATTTACGCTTGAAAAAAGACGTCTTAGGGGCAATCTGATTACAATGTACAAATATATGAATGGACAGTACAGAGATCTTTGTAGTGGTCTTTTTACTCCTAGGTCTGTAACCATGACTAGGGGGCATCCTCTACGTCTAGAGGAAAGAAGATTTTATCATCAGCATCAACGCGGGTTCTTTACTGTACGAGCGGTAAGACTGTGGAACTCTCTGCCACATGATGTTGTCATGGCCGATTCATTAAATAAGTTCAAGGGAGGCCTGGATGCTTTTCTTGAACAATATAATATCACAAGTTATGGGCATTAGATTTCCGGTGATACGTTGATCCAGGGATTATTCTGGTTGCCATTGGAGTCGGGAGGGAGTTTTCTCCCTGTGGTGGGTCGGTTGTCGTCTGCCTCATGGGAGGTTTTGCCTTCCCTGGATCAACACAGTAGGGTTTCCCTAGGTTGAACCTGATGGACTCTTGTCTTCTTTCAACCTTATTTACTATGTTACTATGTTACTATGTAAATTCCTAGACTTAAAGGGGTATTCCCATGTCAACATAGGCTTAGCAAGTTAAATGTTTTAGCAAATATATTCATTTATCAAACTTGCTTCCTTCCGATATCCTACTCTTGCCCATCGCTTTATTGCCTGGGTTACCAGTACCTTCTCTGCTCTAAAAACAATATTAATAAATACATAAAAAAAAAAATATTTTAAAAATAGAAACAGATTACAGAAAATATACATTTCAAGTGATCCTTTTGCTTTAAAGAAGGGCAGAGACTGATCAGCTTCCATAGTTATGACATCGGAGCTACCATCAGGACTCTGTGATCACGTTGTAGAGCCCCTACGGTGAATCCTTGGTAAATGCTGTAGTTGCACTGATTAGGGTAAACTAGGATGAGAGCATGATTCGGATCCAGATTATTTTGTACAGAGATTGACAGGAGCTGTGCCCGTTTCATTCATAGGCAAAGCCAGCCCATCCATATGCGGAAATGGGGTTCAAATGGACTTGCTAGCATGTCCATATGCAGAAAGAAGTTAAGTTTGTGCATTTACAGTCCAATTAGATTACTCAACTTATATGAAAAACTTTTTAAAAAGAGGTCTCCGACTGTATGTCTTGTCCCTGCAGAGCTCAGGTCCTGCCCCTATGTCAGATGTTTTCTTCTGAGGAGTCCCACATCTTAGCCACTATGATTGCTTATCGATCAGTGAGGGTCTTCCTTTTTTATTTGGTCTGACTTTCCTCTTAGAGACACATCTTAGAAACATATAGATTAATAAAAAGTAAAAAAATAAATCTATGAGATGTTCTATGAATCCTTACTGTACATCACACACACAGCTGAGAGTCCAGCAAAAACAAAGGGCCACAAAGCTTAGCAGTGCCAGCACCCTTAGCAATAAAGCTTGAAACTAATTAACAGCAATTAACAGCAGTAAGCACAGGTTTCCCAGCGTATAAATACATACACTGCTTCCACAGCCATATAATAATTGATAATGGTCATAATTATTTCACCTGAGAAGACCTGCATGTAAGCTTTAGTATTAGTAGATAATAATTGGTTTCCTTTGCAACATTCATGACTGCTGACACAATTTTGACAGACGATATTAATGTTCTGTCATAGGAATCTTATTTATATCAAAGATTTGAACCTCTTAATAAAAAAGAGATGTTGAATCAATATGCATAGCAGTAAAAACAAAGAATACATTGTACTGCAGTTCAAATATGGATTAAAAAAAAAGCAAAGGCACATTAGAAGATCCGTTTTTATCGTTCATCCTTTGCATCACCTGGTAATTATTGGGCCGTAAATATCTCCTCCAGCTAACTGGATTCCTTCTGCTCCGTGATTTACAAAGCTGGAGTTCTGTAGTGCGCTCATTCTATATCTTTTTATTTAGTGGTACATTTCCTGCTTTTCCCACACTTAATGACTAGCCATAAACAAAGACTTAGAAGATTGATTGTATTACACATATTCCTCCCAACATTGGCCTTTCCAGTCAGGACTGTCTGTGGAGACCTTCAAAGCATGCTACAGTACTAACTCATTTCCTTGCTGAGATTTGAAGTTACTGAGGTGAAAATATTTGCTTTTCTCAGTCTCCCTTTTGAGGATACTGATTATTCTGTCTCTGTTACAACAACTCTATCTCACTTCACTGTTTACCTCTCCTGTATATTATTTTTCACAGCATTTGATTCAGTTCTTTTAAAGACAATTCTTTTTGCATAAAAATTCAATTTGAATATAAAATTAATGCAATGAAAATAGAGACTGAGCAAAGTATACTTAATACAAACATTACAGAATAGCAATGTTATAGGAGAAAAGATAAGCCAAGGTCAAGGACAAAATAGCAGCGTGAAGGAGCATTACTTCGGCTATAGGTTTGGATGAGACATAATGACCTGTTTACCGGTTTATGTAACGCTATGACTCTTGGATTTACGTAAGCAGTGTAGGCTTGCATTATATGTTAAACAACTGTTTGGTAAAAAATTGTAAAAATAAAATAAAGAATTGAAAAGAGAAAAAAACAGCCCAGGCTATAGTGCTATGTTGTTTATACAACTCCCATCAAGATTAATAGGAATTACGCAAAATGCATCAAACAACAACCCGGAACTCTCTGCCACATGATGTTGTCATGGCTAATTTATTAAATATGTTCAAGGGAGGCCTGGATGCTTTTCTTAAAAAATATAATATTACAGGTTAAGGATATTAGATTTTATGTGATAGGACACTGATCCAGGGATTATTCTGATTGTCATTTGAGTCGGGAAAGATTATTTTCTACCAGTGATTGAGCGATTGGCATCTGCCTCATAGGGGTTTTTGCTTTCCTCTGGGTCAGCACATTGGGGTTTTAGAAAAGTTTTATACAGGTATATATATCCACTGTGCAGCATCTAAGCTTGTGGATTGTGTGGAGAACCGCACATAGAGTAAGGGGGTGACAGTATTACTTTCAAGTATTCAAACTCCCTAAAGGATAGTTTTTCTGTCCATGCCCAATGAGGGGGTGATAAAACAAAATAACATGCCCTCATGCTAAAGCTGCAGATGAGAAGTGCCCCAATCCACCACCTCATACCCCCCCACCCCCAGTGTGATTATGGGGGTCCTGTTCAGTTTCCCTGACCGCCAAAGGATTTCTACTTACCTCTGTGTGGTTCAATTGGTGCTCCTCTAATAGAGTCTGCCACATAAAGAGTGCTGATAACACTGATCAATGCTATACAATGGCATAGCATTGATCAGCATATGCAATCCAATGAGTACCCTGGGGGGACTTAAATAGTGTAAAAAAATAAAAAAAAGAATAAAAATGTTTTTAAAATTATGCCAAATTGCTCCCCCCCCAATGAAAGTTAAAATCACCTCCCCTTTCCTATTATACAATTAAAACCTTTTAAAATAACTAAACAAATAAACATATTATATATTGTAGTGTGCTTAATTGTCTGATCTATTAAAATATAACAATATTGTTCCTACACGGTTAACAGCGTAAATGGAAAAAGCAAAAAATTACTAGGATTGCTTGTTTTTGTTAGGCTATGTTCACACAACGTCAAAAATGGAGATAAAACATCCGATTTCGCTATTTAAAAAAAAAACGTCAGATTTTGCAGCAATTTAACTGACTTCAATGCAATTGCATTGAAGTCAATGGGAAGACGGACGTCCTATGCACACAATGCATTGAAAAACGGACGTTTTTGCCGCGAATGTCAAAATAATGAACATGAACATTATTTTCGGAGTTTTTTTGCAAATAGCGGACGTTTTGTATTAGTTGTTCACACACAGTTCTTCTTTTGTCACCGTTCTTTCTCTGTTTTTACTATTAAATTCAATGGATTTTTCAATTAAGCCACAACCAAAGGGCAATTAGTAACCCCAAACTAAAATAATGTGCAAACACCCGTCATTGCACTAAGGGGATCGAAGGCTTCTAAAAATTTTAGACTCAAAATAACGGACGTAATTTCAAACGGAGCTGAAAAAAATGTTGTGTGAACATAGCCTTACATTGTATTGCAAGAAAAAATAAATAATAAAAGTACAATCAAAATGTCTGATCTACAGAAATATATTTCTAAATAGAACTAGAGCTCATGACACAAAAAATGACATCCCATACAGTCCTGTAGGGGAAAAAATAAAATGTTCTATAATTATTTGCATAAAAAAAGTTTCACTATAAAAAAATTGCAAAACATTAGAAAAGGTATAAAAACATGCATATTGTGTTCGGACTGACGTACAGAATAAAGATATTGTGTTAGTTTTACCATAAAGTGCATTATGTAAACACAGAAACCCCAAAAGTGACAAAATTGCATTTTTTTTTCAATTTTTTTCAATTTTCCTGAAAAAAAAATTCTGGAACTCTCTACCACGGAATCCGGCCTGCCTCAGTGTGACACTGCTTCTCTAAGAGAGAGCGCGTGCTCCTCCGCTGCAGCCGCTGTCTGCTCAAAGAAGTGAGATGTTGAGTAGAGAGCTAGAGGAGCGAAGGAGTGCGCACTCTCTTATAGACAGGCTTTGGCACACTGAGTCCTGATTTACTCAGGACAAATGTGCCAGATGTATACTCTGAGAAAAGTGTGAACATACCCTTACATTGTGCACCTATAGATTGAAAAATAAAGCTCTTAGAAGGTGAGGAGAAAAAAAAGGAGAAAAAAAAGAGGAAAATGCTGGGTTATGAAGAGGTTAAAGTCTTTGGAAAATTTTCATTCTGTGCACACATTGTAAAATATTAGTTTTTTTTACAATGTGTGCACAGATGGCTGTTTTTCCATAGACATTTAGCACAATATAGCATTAAAAATCTAGCAATAACCACACAACATCTTTCAGCCATTTGACAGCCATTATTTTAAACGTACATAATTTTGAGCCAATTAACAGGCATTACACCACAAATAACAGCCAATATTTGGCCTTAAAATGTCTGGCCAAAAAAAAGACTGTGTGGGAACATAGCCTACGGCTGTATTTTCGCTTTCTCTAACTCCCTAGGGCTGCATCCAGCTTCTTCAGCCACCAGTGTTTGAATGCTGTATGATTGGACTTGAGCATTTTCATACTGCACTCATCTCTATGTGTGAACATAGCCATTATTAAAGCGACTCTGTACCCACAATCTAACCCCTTCCCAAGATCTGTCCTGGGGTCCGTTTGGCAGGTGATGCAGTTATTATAATAAAAAAAACAACTTTTAAACTTGCAGCCCTGTGTCAAATTGGTGCAGCCTAGAGTGTCTATGCCCTAGGCTTGCACAGCCTCTCTGTCCCTCCTCCCCACCCTCCTCATCATTAGGAATGCCCCTAGAACTATTCCTCCTATTCCTGACCTGTCGGAACACTGCACAGGTGCCTTAACGATCCAGCTCATGTGCAGTGTTCAGATAATCCTAAGGCATGGGTACTCTAGGTACTCTAGCGGACCCCAGGACAGATCTTAGAATAAAAGCAGCTATCTGAAGGTACAAGTGGTTTGGGGTGGGGGGAGGGTCAGATTGTGGGTACAGAGTCGCTGTAAGTCTCACAGTATTTTATTGTTTAAGATTTAGTGTTCTGAGGTAAATTTATGGCATTCTGCAGCATTCCCTACTATAAAAGCTAATCATTTGCCCTTGTCTCTGTCTCCCCAAAAACTGAGATTTATTCCTCCTTGTGCTGTATGCAAATCAGCACTAACTAGTCATGTGGGCGACGTCTCTCCCTGAAATAGTCACAGCTCCCGGGCTGTAGTCACTCCCCTCTGTTATGTAATCCCTCCTCTCTTGGTGTCAGGCCAGGAGCCTGCTACACCATTCAGAGGACGCCCAGAGAGGCGGGCGTACATTGCAGAGGGAAATGCATACAGTGCAGGGAGGAATAACAGTCAATTTTCGAGGAGACAGAGACAAAAGTAATCGATCAGCTTATATGGTAGGGAATGCTGCATTATAAGATCACTATTTTACTTCTCTAAATCATCTAAAACTAAAGCATGTCTTCCTTCAACAAATCACTAATAAGATGTATTAAAGGGAACCAATCACTGGAAAAAAGCATATAGAGCTTTTGAAATGTGCTGTTAGAGCACACAGCACACTTGCCACACGTGTTTCCATAGCCTCCGTGCCTCCCCCGTGTAAGCCGCAAAGTAACTTTATAAAACTGGCGCCCTGTATGCTAATTACCTGAGGTAGTCACCTGGGCGGTGTTCGGCTAGCAGGTAGTCACGGTCCCCTTGGGCGTTCTTCCACTGTAATCACACCCCTCTGGGCGTGATTCAGATGGCAGAGTGGCTGTGGCGTCACTCGGGAGTGCGCCGTGCCCAACGTCGGCGCGCTTACGTACTGATGCCGGACGCCGCCGCACATGCGCAGTGCAGCCGCTTCCATTCCGGTTGCACTGCGCCTGTGCAGAATAGCCTCGAACTCCAGCTAACAGGCTATTCGAGGCTATTCTGCACAGGTGCAGTACCGCCGGAATGGAAGCGGCTGCACTGCGCATGTGCGGCGGTGTCCGGCATCAGAATGTCACAGCTACTCGGCCATTTAAATCACGCCCGGAGGGGCGTGATTACAGCGGAAGAACGCCCAGGGGACCGTGACTACCTGCTAGCCGAACACCGCCAGGTGACTACCTCAGGTAATTAGCATACAGGGCGCCAGTTTTATAAAGTTACTTTGCGGCTTACACGGGGGAGGCACGGAGGCTATGGAAACACGTGTGGCAAGTGTGCTGTGTGCTCTAACAGCACATTTCAAAAGCTCTATATGCTTTTTTCCGGTGATATTTTCCCTTTAAATGGCAATAATATAGACAGATACTTGCTAACTTTCTGCAAATTCTGTTTTATTTTCATTGATAACAAACATCAAAAGGCTCCAAAAAAAATTGTATTTTTTTTTTTTTTTTAGAATAATTTGGATTTGGAATGCTATGATTATTATTATCGTGCACCTTCAAGATTCAGTCTACCAACAACCATAAGAACAGTCATTCATTCAGAGTTTTGAGTCTAGAAGATACATAAAGTCATGTCTGTGATTTTTGTAACAATATGTATTTACATTGTAGCTAGTAGCAGTATATCACAGCTGGTGTCAAAATACTATGCTCTACAATATATTGATATACGTTTAGCTCTTTATAGCGTAATTCTCTTTGTTAGTAAGCCAGGTCTTGATACATGAAACATAAGAAAGCTTCAGGTTAGCTTTTGTGCTTCAAGTGGAAAAATGTTCTTTATTAGATCAAGGACCTACTTTTTGCTTTCCTGGACATGCATGAATTGTCAAGTGTCTTTGGTCACAACAAAGCTTAAAGGCTTCATTTAACCCCCCCCCCCCCCCCCTTTCATTTCTCAGGCGTTTCTCAGAGTATACATCTGGCACATTTGTGCTGAATAAAAACAATAAAAAGGAGATGTATATACATTAATGTGATATTGTGCATTGTATGTTCAGGCTATGTTCACACAACTTAACTTTTTGTAAAAGTACAGCCGTGGTTGCAATCTGCAACAACGGCCGTACTTTTTACGAAAAGCTACGCTGCATAGCCTTCTATGGGATCCCGGCCAGAGTGTATACATATAGTATACCCTCAGGCCGGGTTCTCTCGCGGCGCCGCAAAGAACTGAAATGTCAGTTTTTTGCGGCCACTATTCAGTGAATAGCAGCCGCAGAAAGCTCTGTCAGTTCACACAATGAAGCGAGCGGCTCCGGCCACTTGCTTCATTGTGTGCTGTAGGGACTTCGGATGCGGACGCGCACGGATGCAGTACCGGCCGGGATGATCTTTTCAGAGACCGGCCAGTTCACGAATCACGAAACGGCTGGTCTCTTACGCCATGTGAACATGGCCTTACACTGTATTTTATTGTTTGGTAAGATTGTAGTACTTATATTCACAGGAGCTGGTGAATTGCTGATTTAGCAGTGTTTCGGGATTGATGACTGCAGCAGATGCATTTTCATTTGCTATTTGCATTTGAAGGGGGTGTTTCTTGTGGTGCATGAAGAGTAGCTCAACCTTATCATGACCCAGTGCACCCACTAGAAGATCAGGCTTACGCCATGTCATTAGTAGTGCAGTGCTAAAGATACTGTACGCAGGGTCTAAGCTTAGTAATTGGCATTATGATAAGTTTGGAAGACCAAGGATTTGGTTATCTTCAGAAAGAAACAAGCACCACATGTGGGGTAAGGGCAGAGACTATTGTTTTGAATTCATAAAACGTAATCTGTTATAATGCAAAGAGGCAGTTTGCAGCAACTTTGACTAAACAGACCACGTGTTGTTCCGGGGGGGCTATGAGGTGCTACTTTTGTTAAGTTAGAACCAACTGATTCTGCAGCCCTTTACATAGTTCGTCAATTTTGGTCCCTGTCCCTATTAGGGCTCACAATCTAAATTTTCCTATCTGTATGTTTTGGGTGTGAGAGGAAACCAGAGTACCTTGAGGAAGCCCATGCAAACACAGAGAGAACATACAAACTCTTTGCAGATGCTAACCTTTGTGGGAACCAGCAGGGCAGTTTCTAGGCCATTTTGGCAACAGGGCGACTCTGAAAAAAGTGCCCCCCCCCCCCCCCAGACTGCAGAGTGCCCCTATATGGAACATGTGTCCTGGAGGGATGCTGCTGGGGGACACCTACATAAGGAACCAGTGAGAAGAGACACCATAGCTTCATTGAATAACAACTACAACTCTCAGAATGCCTTACACTTTGCGATGTTTTCCAAATTTTCCGAAAAAATGTGCGGAAAAATGAATGCTCATGTGTATTCGTTCTGATGCGTTTTTCCATTGACTTCTGTTTTTTTAACATACACAAAAACGCAGTAGACTGAATTTTTGTGTACGTTAAAAAAAGGATGCGTTCTGAGATGACTGACATGAATAGAGGCTTCTAACTGACCTCTTTTCCTGTCAGTCATCCTGCAGAGCTCGCTGACAGGCAGAGAGCCATGACTAGTCACAGCCCAGATTACTCGTTCCCGGCTCTCTGCTTGTATCATGCGCCAAAATAATAGACTGTTTCAGCAGCTAGACTTCTACAGAAGACATAGAACACAGAGTAAGGAAGCATTTTGGCATCTTCTGGGTGCCGCTAGTAGCGTTAGGGTGGTATTACACGGGCTGATGGGGGCCCGATAATACCTGTAAACGAGCGCCAATCTGCTAGATCAGCTGACAGGCCGCTTTGAAGCTAGAGTTCGCAGGACCCGGGGAGAAGTGGACCGCAGCAGCAGCCCTGGAGCCTGGATAGGTAATGTATATTGTCAGTCACTGTCTGTGCACCGCTATTACACGTTGCGCGGTCGGCGCCCGACAAATATAGGTCAGAACCTATATCAATGATCAGCCGATGATTGTTGTCATCGGCTGATCGTTGTATTTTTTACATGGATCGATAATCGGCCGAATCGGGCCGATTCGGCCGATTATCGTTTCGTGTTAATAGTACCCTTACCGGGAAAATCTAAGTTAATGGTTTGCTTTCTCTTTTACAAGTCTATGGCACTATACATTCTTCCAGAGGAATGAAAATCCGCCTCAAGAATGGAGCGCCATAAACTGGAATAGAAATCAGTACCACAGCAGATTTCACTGTGATACTCCCGGCATGAAATCTACTGCAGATATGGTATGTGTGGATGTACCCTTATAAACCTATGGTAAGTTTGAACCTGAACCAGAATCGGATGGTGTAGCTGTATCTTTTTATTTTTCCAGGCTGCGTTATCAACAGCTGCACCATGCGGGTCTGGTTCTGGTACTTACTGTAAGGGTAGCTTCACACTTACCGGATTCGCAGCAGATTTCATGCTGCAAGTTGTGGGAATGTAACCCCATTGCAAATCACACTACCAAACTCGGTGTATATACAGACAGATAGATATGTACTTACATACATTTATATTTACAGTGTATATATATATATATATATATATATACACACACACACACACATATATATACTCACATATACATATACACATACACTATACTTGTATACTACACAGTATGGACATCACACATACATAGAACACAAACAGCACACTATACATAACATAGGATATCACAAACAGCACACTATACATAACATAGGATATCACAAACAGCACACTATACATAACATAGTACAACACACATTACCTTTGCACTCTTTACACACAAATATAGTGCAGTAACTTTGGGGTAAATCATCAGGCAGAGGTCCTATGCTAATAACCCTCCCCCACCCCCTCCTCCCGACTGAAGCTGCAGAATATTGTGAGCTATGGGGAAAGAATGAAAGTTAGAAGGAAGATAGAGAAAGCTGCCCCCACCCCACAATTACATACACCCCAACACTACTGATCCCCCCTCCCTCCAGACAGCAGCAGCACTTACACAGACGCTCTCTTCAGCTGTGTGCAGGCCGGGTCGGGGGAGGAGACGTTCTCACACTGGAGCTGCTGCCTTTGTTCTGAATGATCAGCAGAGCAGCAGGGGGAAATGTTGGGGAGTCCCTGCTGCCTCCTCTATCACACAAAGGAGCCCCCAGGAGCCAGGAACTGTGTGTGGGGGGGCTTTGAAGTCCAAGCCTCCTGCTCTGTGCAGAACGTCACTGATGCTGTGTGGTGAGGGAGGGCGCCCCCTAGCTGTCAGCGCCCCGTGCAGTGGCCCGGCCTGCACGGTGCTAGAAACGGCCCTGGAACCCAGCACCCCAGTGCTGCGAGGCTAGAGTGCTAACCACTGAACCACCGTGCTGTCTGCGCTTTCAAAAACAGACAAAAGCAATTGTTGGAGATATTACATTACATAACCTTTTTTTTACTTCGATTTTATTTTAGCTAAATATTATTTCCCCCCTTGTTTTATCACAGATGAGTTTTAACCCTTACGTAACCCTGGACGTACCCATACGTTCAGGGCCGCCCACAGGTGTTCAGAGCGGGGCCGCGTGGCAGCCGCGCTCTGAACCGCCGTGGTCCCGGGTGCCGCATGTAGCCCGGGACCGCGGCTATTAGCAGGCACGGTCCGATCGCGGTGCCCGCTAATTAGATAATCTGATGCAGCTGTCAAAGATGACAGCTGCATCCGATTACCTGATGCAGCCGTTCCCTGGTGTCTAGTGGCGGAGATCGCCCCCCGGGACGTTGTCCCAAAGGAGCGATCCCCGTGTCTGGTCCCAGGCCGGGGTCTGCGCCGTAATGACGCTGATCTCGGCTCGGCATTCCGTTGCTTACGGCTACACTAGCCAGAAGCAATCGAGTGCCTTTCTCATTGATCTATGCTGCATATCTATGCAGCATAGATCTCAATGAGAGATCAGTGCCTTTATACAAGAAGTCCCCCAGGGGGGCTTCTACTATAAGTGTAAAAGTTTTAAAAAAAGTGTTATTATCAATAAAAAGACACCCCCCAAATAGTTTGAATCACCCCCCTTTTCCCATGTTATAAATAAAAATAAATAAACATGTTTGGTATCGCGTAATTGCCCCAACTATTAATTAATCATATTCCCGATCTCGTACGGTAAACGGCGTAAGCGCCCAAAAATCCCATATTGCAAAATTTTTGTGCATTTTTGGTCAGATCTAATCCAGAAAAATTGTAATAAAAAGCGATCAAAAACTCACATATGTGCAATCAAGGTACCAATAAAAAGAACACATCATGGCGCAAAAAAGACACCTCACACAGCCCCATAGACCTAAGGATCAAAGCGCTATAAGCATGGGAATGGAGCAGTTTTAAAGAACATATATTTGTTAACAATGGTTTAAATTTTTTACAAGCCATCACATAATATAAAAGTTATACATGTTACATATCGTTGTAATCATAACGACTTGAGGAACATATATAACATGTCAGTTTTACCCCAGGGCGAATGGCGTAAAAAAAATAATGGTTTTCTGGTTTTGCAGTGTACTTTATGAAAAAATTCAGCCTGTCATTGCAAAGTACAATTATTGGTGCAAAATATTAGGGCTCATGTGGGTCTCTAGGTAAAAAAATGCAAGTGCTATGGCCTTTTAAGCACAAGGAGGAAAAAACAAAAATGCAAAAATTTAAATTGGCCCGGTCCTCTAAGGGTTAATTTCCAGTCAGGACCAGCATATTTTATCTTTCAAGTTTCCTATAGAGTAAAATAAGAAAAATTATACAGTATATGAAATAATCCCTCTTTTCTCTCCACTATTTCGCATTATTAAACAAGAGTCTTTGGCTATAGCCTATGGCTATGTTCCCACAAAGTCAATGAAGAAAAAAAAAAGTGTGCGAATAACTAAAAAATAACATCTGTTGTTTGCAAAAGACATTCCCGAATAATTGTTATGAACTTTTTTTTTACGTCTGTGCAAACAACATCCGTTATTTAATACACTGTGTGCATTGGATGGGCATCATTCTGTTGACCTCAATGCATTCCATTGAGTTTACTCCGACTAACAGCGCGGGACTGGCACCGAGGAGGGGGTCCCGGGTGCAGGGTACTGCTTGTAGCCCGTGCCCGCTAATTAAGTATTCAGATTTAAAAGTTGACAGCTGCATCTGAATACTTACTGCAGGATATTCCCTGGTAACTAGTGGGTGAATGCCCCCCCCCCCCACGGGACGCGATCACGGACGGGCGATCCCTGCTTCTGACCTGGGCCGGCATCTGTGCCGTAAAGGCACTGATCCCAGATCAGCACTTTATTGCTTTAGGCTGCAGCAGCCGAAAGCAATAGGGTGCCGATCTCATTGATATATGCAGTATTACTATACTTCATAGATCTCAATGAGAGATCAGTGTACTTATACTAGAAGTCCCCTAGGGGGACTAATATTAGTGTAAACAAAAAAGTGTTATTAGAAGATTGTCGGCAAAAAAAGACCACTGGGTCCATCTAGTCTGCCCTTTTAGTATTTTCTTTCTTATTATCTTAGGATAGAAGTATGTTTATCCCAGGCGTGTTTAAATTCTGTTATTGTAGAATTACCAACCAGCTCTGCTGGAAGTTTGTTCCAGGTATCTACTACTCTTTCAGTAAAATAATATTTTCTCACATTGCTTCTGATCTTTCGACCAACTAACCTCTCACTGTGTCCTCTTGTTCTTGAGCTCAGTTTTTTACTTAAAACACTCCCCTCTTGAACCTTATTTAGTCCTTTAACATACTTAAAGGTTTTAATCATGTCCCCCCTTTCCCTTTTTTCTTCCAGACTCCATACAATTTGCTTTCCCCACCGCCTGGTTGCACTGGTGACTCATTTTAAGGCTGTCAGAAATCACTACCCCTAAATCCTTCTCTTCTGAAGTCTTTTC
This sequence comes from Dendropsophus ebraccatus, assembly GCF_027789765.1. Classification (NCBI taxonomy): domain Eukaryota; kingdom Metazoa; phylum Chordata; class Amphibia; order Anura; family Hylidae; genus Dendropsophus; species Dendropsophus ebraccatus. Next base: position 54,242,417 of record NC_091463.1, read on the forward strand.
CAACACAGTACTGCCGATGTGATACTCGGATAGAGGATTCCTCCTCCCCAAGTGCATTATTTTACATTTGGAAATGTTGAACTTCAATTTCCACTGTTTGGACCACTTATCTAGCAAAGCTAAATCATTTTCAATATTACTGACACCTCCAGGAATATCAACCCTATTTGCACACTTTTGTGTCGTCAGCAAACAGACAAACTTTACCTACCAAACCTTCTCCTATGTCACTTACAAACATAATAAAAAGAATAGGACCCAGAACAGACCCTTGTGGCACACCACTTGTAACCAGTTTCTTCTCGCCATATACACCATTAACAACAACCCTCTGATATCTATCCTTCAGCCAACCACAAATCCACTGAACTATCCAGGGATTAAGTCAAATTTTCTCCAACTTCTCTATCAGCTCTTTATGGGGAACTGTATCAAAAGCTTTGCTGAAGTCCAGATAGACAATATCCACAGCACGACCTTCATTCAGCACTTTTGTGGCATAATCAAAGAAATCAATGACATTAGTCTGACATGATCGGCTCTCAGTAAAGCCATGCTGGTTGGATCCATCAAATTGTTGATTCTTAGGTGATCCATTATCTTCTTTTTTAGAAGAGTTTCCATCATTTTCACTACAACAGATGTTAAGCTCACTGGCCTGTAGTTACTGGGCTCTTTTCTACTCCCCTTCTTATGGATTGGTATAACATTGGCCGTTCTCCAATCATCGGGGACATTTCCTGTTAGCAGGGATTGGTTATACAGATCTGTCAGGGGAGCAACAATCACAGATCCGAGTTCTTTAAGAACCCTGGAATGGATCCCATCTGGACCCATCGCCTTATTCAGCTTTAAACGGGCAAGTTCCTCTGCAACTTCAGTCTCTGAAAATACTGGATCTGAACCCATATAACTTGAGGCAATGCTGTGTCCAACCATCCTGTGATTGTGAAGGCCGCCTTCTGAAAACTCTGAGCAGAAGTAACTATTCAAATAGTCAGCGACCGCCTTATCTCCATCAATAAACGTATTATCCCCATTACTTATTTTAGTAATGCTGCAGCCATTCTTCTTCTTCTTCCTGTCACTTCTATATCTGAAGAAGGTTTTATTCCCCTCCTTAACAGATTTTGCCATTTCTTCTTCTTTTGAGGCTTTAGCAGCATTTATAATCTGCTTTGCCTCCTTCTGTATAATTTTATACGTCTCTCTGTCAGCTTCATTCCCAGTCTCCTTATACTTCCTATACGCTGCCTTTTTCCCCTTTACAATGGCCTTAACCTCTCTAGTAAACCATAATGGATTCTTTTTCCTTGTACTTTTGCTAACTTCTCGTACATGTAGTCCAGTTGCCTTTAATATGGCATTTTTTAATTCTGCCCACTGAGTGCTAGCTCCCAATGTTTTATCCCACCCTCTTAATTTTTATCTAAATACTCCTCCATTTTCTTAAAATCTGTCTTCCTAAAATCCAGTACTCTAGTAGTATGGAATTGGACGCAGTCAGTTTGTATGTCAAACCATAGACACTGGTGGTCACTGGAACCTAAATTTTCTTCCACTCTAACTTCAGAAACCCGATCCCCATTAGTAAATACTAAATCTAGAATGTTCTCTCCTCTGGTTGGTGACTTCAGGGATGCCCCTGTAAAGTATTCTATTCTATTATTAATAAAAAGCCCCCTCCCATAATAAAAGTTTGAATTACCCCCTTTTCCCATTTTATAAATAAAAATAAATAAATAAACATGTTTTATATCGCCGCGTGTGTAATCGCCCAAAATATTAATTTATTTCATTCCTGATCTCGCACGGTAAACGGCGTAAGCGCCCAAAAATTCCAAAGTGCAAAATTGTGCATTTTTGGTCGCAACAAATCCAGAAAAATTGTAATAAAAAGCGATCAAAAAGTCACATATGCGCAATCAAGGTACCGATAGAAAGTACACATCATGGGGCAATAAATGACACTTCACATAGCCCCATAGGCCAAAGGATAAAAGCGTTATAAGCATGGCAATAGAGCGATTTTAAGGAACATATATTTGTTAACAATGGTTTGAATTTTTTAAAAGCCATCAAATAAAATAAAAGTTACACATGTTACATATCGTTGTAATAGTAACGACTTGAGGAACATATATGACAAGACAGTTTTACCCCAGGGAGAACGGCATAAAAACAAAAATTCCCCAAATAAAAAAAAAAAATCTTTTTTTTTTTTCAATTAGTACAATTAGTGGCGCAAAAAATAAGGGCTCATGTGGGTTTCTAGGTGAAAAAATGCAACTGTTATGGCCTTTTAAGCACAAGGAGGAAAAAAAATGCAAAAATTGAAATTGGCCTGGTCCCCTAAGGGTTAACACACATATCTTCCTCCTCAGTGTCCCTAGCACTTTAGAGGACTATCAGCAGGTTAGACTCTTCTAAACTGCTGATTGTTCCCCTTTAACCCCTTCCCACATTAGTCAGTAACTGAACGTTCTCATACGGGAGGGGGGGGTCAGAGAGGGGTTGCGCAGTGACCCCGCTTTGAACCGTTGCGATCCCGACTGCTATCTGTAGCCCGGGACCGCGCCCGCTAATTATACATTTAAATGCAAATGTCAAAACTGACAGATGCATTTAAATGTATTACGTGCCCCTATCCTTGGTGTCTAGTGGGGGGATCTCCCCACCGAGATGCAATCACAGAGGGGAGGTCCCTTCTCCTTAACATGCCTGGGCTCAGTGTCGTACTGATGCTGATCCTGGCTTGGCAATCAATGTATCTGATTTGCTGCAGACCAGAGTAATACAGTAATGATTTAATCTGTATTAAGTACACTGCAGTGATCTCTATGGGAGATCACTGCAGTAATAGTAAAAGTCCCCCAGGGGGACTAAAAGTTACAGTATCCTGTGGGGGGGAAAAAGTGTTTTTATTAATTAAAAAAAAAAATCCCCTACCCTAATAAAAGTTTGAATCACCCCCCTTTTCCCATTTTATAAATAAAAATAAATAAATAAACATATTTGGTAAAATGCAAGTGATATGGTCTGTTAAACATGAGAAGGAAAAAACAAAAACGTGAAAACAAAAATTAGCCCAGTCCTGAAGGGGTTAAACTTAGTATACATAAATTGTTTTTGTCTCTGTCTTTTTCTAGTTTGCTGTTTGACTACAACAAAAAAAAGTATAGAAACAATGTGATATTAAATAATTTACTTAAATGAAATGTGTAATGTAATTTTTTTGTACACATCATGGTGATAATGAAACATGCTTTATTTCATTTTACATTTCAATTTCCCTGTTCTCATACATAGATCCTATATAACACATAATATTTTGTATATGGTTGTTTTGGTGGTCTTTATACAGGAGCCATCCCTTTTCTAGGTCCCATGTTTTGACTGAAGCTGACCTTTTTGCATATTGATGTTTCGCAGGGGGCAATGCACCTAGGTTTTCACTGTATTTGATGCTTTTACCAGCAGCCGTCAGTGTCTTCTTTGGCTGGTCTCCTTAAGTTCAGTGATCTGTTTGACACAATATTGTAAACACTTTAGTCCTAAAATATATACTAGTCCCCATGCCCCCCACCATTTTCTGATATTTTCAGAGGTCCTACACTTTCCAGATTATTGTAATCTTTTAGAGCAGGTTTGCTATCACTGAACTTATCATTTAGCCTATAGAGCAGTTTATAATCTTTGCTATAAGAAGCTTTCCCATGGGGCACTATACATTGTCTAACATCAGTCAGATGTGTCTGAATAATGCAGAGAAGGTCAGAGAGGAGCACAGTCCTTTAGAAAGCATGCCAGCCCTTTTCCTCTTTATATTAGCCATTTCTGATGGCTTGTGCTACTTTGCACTCCAACGCAGTTTTTCTGAAATATATTCTGCTACGGAAAATGTGTTGTGCAAATCAGAATTATTTATGGTATAGGTTTACAAATATAAATGTAATGTGTTGATAGTCAATATAGAACTTTATGGCTCTAGTAGATATTAACGTCTAAGTCATGCCCTTATTCTAGGTAGAAATGCTATTTATACTGCAACTGCATATTTAGGATGTAATGTCATGTGTCGTAACTTTGCCATCATCCATTTTATGACATCAAATGCCATTTCATTCCACTTCTAAGACATTAAGAGATTTTCCTGACTATAAGTTTTATTCTTCCACTTCATGATTTTACTGTTGAGCGCAAAATTCTAATTCTGTTTTTTTTTTTACGTTAAAAAAGGATTGGCTATGCAACATGCGTGTGCCTGTGACTATGCCGTTTTACCCTGGTGGTCCTTTTAAGCCTGCACCCATTTCTGATTTTCTCCTGTGGGATTGCACAACCACACACTGCTTTAATAAAGCAATAGTTACCCCTTCCTAGTTCAGCCTGTTTATAGTCTGTTCCTGGCTTTGTCTTCAATGATCTGTCAGATAAATCTGTGTATTTAATATGGCCTGTAGTCACAACAATCACAACATGATCCTATTCACTTGTATGAGTGATGAGTCATGCAACCAGGAAATGCGTCAGAGAGTCTGACATGGTGGTTCCTGGCTGCACAGCCACAATTACTGTGTAGCCTGAGGCCATGTTCACACTACGTGTAACACTGTCCGTTCTATGACCCGGCCTGATCACAGAACGGCCAGTGTTACTGAAGATCCTCCTGGCTGATCTTCACTTCTGGTGAATTCAGATTTGTTGATATAATCTTACAATCTTAACCCCTTAACGACATCGGGCGTACCCATACGCCCCCGTTGCCTGGGCTTTAACGCAAACGGGCGTATGGGTACGCCCGATGTTTCCCCGATCGCTGCGTGTTCACACACAGCGGTCGGGGAAGATGGCCTGCTATAAATCATAGCAGGCCATCTTAGCTTCACGGCACGGGGGGTGGTTAACACCCCCCGTGCTTACGATCGCCGCTATAGGCTGATCAATTCAGATCAGCCAATAGCGGCAATCGGAACCTTTCCGGGTCATCGGTGACCCGATGACCCGGAAAAAAATGGCGGTCGGTGCTGTCCGAGGACGGCACCGACCGCCATTACTGTAAAAAGTAATGGTGGTCACCGTGCCACCGGCCCGATCGCCGTGAACGGCCGGCCGTTCAGAGTCCCACAATATAGTAAATACCTGCCCTGGACCCCTCAGCTAGGTAGCCGAGGGGTCCAGAGCAGGTATTTGTACATTACTCACCTGTCCCGGGCTCCTGATCGGCGTCTTCCGGGTTCGCGGCATCCTCGTCTTCGTTCGGGTCTTCGGCTTCCTCCGTGACGTCACGTTCGGCTTCTCTCGGCTATTTTCGGCTCCAGCGTCGGCTTCTTCCGTATTTTGCGCTCTGCTGCCCTCTAGCGGCTGATATGTGTAATACACTTATCAGCAGCTACAAGTGCGCTGCTAATTAGCAACTCCTCCTTTTTGGCGTAGGGTGTTTTTTTTCTATATTCTACTGCCACAGTCTGCTAATAAGTGCCGCACATAAGTGCGACATTTATCAGCAACTCTTTTGTTGGCGTAGGTTTTTTTTTTATACTTACTGTAAAAAAACACGTAAAAAACACTACATTACACCACACTACATTGAATAAAGTTTGACACTACACCACTATATACCCCATATACTAATCCCCGTATAAAGATGGCCCCCAGGGTGTTTTCGGCGTCAGAGGGATACGTTATTATTACCTCCGACACCGAAACAGCCAGTGAGGATGAATGGGGGGGATCCTTCTTTCCTCCATTCATCCTCATCATCCAGTGACGTGTCTGGGGGTAGCGTAGCGTACGCTGCCCCCCAGACACGTCTTTTCCGCCAGTACCGTCCCAATAAGAGATCACGGTATGGTGTGAAATTCTACACACTCTGTGAGCGTACCTCTGGGTACTCTTACAGATTTTCTGGTACGTGCACACTGCGGAATGGCGAAGGATAACCCTTTGTGCATTCCGCAGCTGGCACCCACCGGCGGACTGATGCGGGCGCATGTCTCTACCCGTGTCATAGACTCCATTCTATGCACGGGCGGAATCCGTCGTCCATCCAAAGAATGAACACGTTGGACGGAGAGCGGAATCCGCCCGTGCATAGAATGGCGTCTATGACACGGATGGAGACGTGTGCCTGCATCACTCCGCCGGCGGGTGCCAACTGCGGAATGCACGAAGGGTTATCTGTCGCGATTCCGCAGTGTGCACGTACCCTTAGAGTGTATGTAGGAAGGGACACCCGAATCCAGCCCCCAGATGCCCACTCCCCCCCATCCTCGGAGTTAGTGGGAAGATCGTCCGGGAACTGATCTTCCCACTGCTGGATAAAGGTTACCACCACCTGTACGGGGATAACTTTTATACCAGCACCCCCTCTTCCGCTCCCTCGCTGCCCGAGCTACTGTAGCTTGCGGCACGATCCGAAAATATCAGAAGCCGTAATAAAGCCCTAATATTTAGCAGCCATGGAGCGGACCCAGCGCTTCTGGATATGAAGGACCCCGTATCGCACCAGGACAACATTTTCCAGGTGACGTCCCCCACGCTGGAGAACAGGAGACCCCAGAAGAAGTGCAGAGTGTGGCGTAATAGGGGGATCAGAAAGGACACCATTTTCCCGTGTGACATCTGTCCTGATCGCCCCGACCTCTGCATACTGGATCGCTCCAAGGCGCACCACACGTCATCGGGGTTCTACATTATCTAAATTCTGTCCCTTATTCCTATTTCAGGGGTCACGTTGATCCAGGGATTATTCTGATCGCCATTATGGAGTCGGGAAGGAATTTTCCCCTGTGATGCGGCTACTGTCGTCTGCCTTACGAGGGTTTTTTTTTTGCCTTCCTCTGGATCAACACAGGTTGAATTTGATGGACACCTGTCATTTCCAACCTTATAAACTAATAATTGGCCTAATACCCCCAAATAAATTAGAATTGTCCCTTTTCTCCAGCTAAGTAGGTATGGCCGCCATTCCCATTAGAGGATGCCATGATGCAATTACAAAGCCTCTGTGCTGCCAGGACAGTAGAAACCCCCCACAAGTGACCCCATTCTGGAAACTACACCCCATAAGGAATCTAAGAAGGGGGGCAGCGGGGATATGGCCCCCCTGGTGACGGCCACATTTGGGACGTGAAAATGAAAAAAATTGTATCTTTTATTTTCTTGGCACATGTTCTACGTAAGTGCCCGTCACCAGTGGGGTCCATATGCTCACTGCACCCCTTGTTAGATTCCTTATGGGGTGTAGTTTCCAGAATGGGGTCACTTGTCGGGGGTTTCTACTGTCCTGGCAGCACAGGAGCTTTGTAATTGCGACATGGCCTCCATCCTCCATTCCAGCCTCTAAATGGCGCTCTGTCCCTTTGGTGACTTGCCCTGTGCCCATATGGCACATTATGCCCACATGTGGGGTATTTTCGTACTCAGGGGACACTACCCTACACGTTTTGTGTTCATTTTCTTTTTTAACCCCTTGTAGAAATGGAAAAAAATCAAGGCTAGACCAACATTTAGTGTAATTTTTGTAAAATTTTTACTCTAAATTATTAATCTTGTCATGTTTTTTCATTTTCACAAGGGGTTAAAAGATAAAAAAAAACATTTAATGTGTAGAGCAATTTCCCCTGAGTACGGAAATACCCCACATGTGGACATAAAGCGCCATGCGGGTGCAGGGTAAGCCTCCGAAGGGAAGAAGCGCCATTTGGTTTTTGAAGGCTGGATTTGGATGGAATGGTTTTCGAGGGGCCATGTTGCATTCAAAAGGCCCCTGTGTTGCCAAGACAGTTGAAACCCCCCACAAGTGACCCCATTATGGAAACTACACCCCTCAAGGAATGTAACAAGGGGTGTAGTGAGCATATGGACCCCACTGGTGACGGACACAAATGTGGAACAATGTGGCGTGAAAATGAAATATTACATTTTTTACACTATAATGTTGGTTTAGCCTTGAATTTATCATTTTCACAAGGGGTTAAAAGAGAAAAAAACACACAATATGTGTAGAGCAATTTCCCCCGAGTCCGTAAATACCCCACATGTGGACATAAAGCGCCATGTGGGCGCAGGGCAAGCCTCCCAAGGGAAGGAGCGCCATTTGGATTTTGGAGGTTGGATTTGGCTAGAATGGATGATGAACGCCATGTCGCATTTACAGAGCCCTCGTGCTGCCAAAACACTGGAAACCCCCCACAAGTGACCCCATTCTGGAAACTGCACCCCTCAAGGAATCTAACAAGGGGTGCAGTGAGGATATGGACCCCTTGATGACGGGCACATTTGTGCCATGAAAGTGAAAAAATGAAATTTTTCCCTTTCACGTCACATTGTTCCACGTTTGTGCCCGTCACCAGTGGGGTCCATATGCTCACTGCACCCCTTGTTAGATTCCTTGAGGGGTGTAGTTTCCAGAATGGAATCACTTGTGGGGGGTTTCCAGTGTCTTGGAAGCACGAGGGTTCTGTAAATGCGACATGGCGCTTGAAATCCTTTTCAGTGAAATTCAGCTTCCAAAAGCCAATTGGCGCTCCTTCCCTTTGGAGGCTCGTCCTGCGCCCCCTTGGCACTCTATCGCCACATGTGGGGTATTTCTGTACTCGGGAGAAACTGCACTACAAATTTTTGTCTTTTTTTGCCTCTTATCCCTTTAAGAAAATGAAAAATTGAAGGCTAGAACAACGTTTTAGTGTAAAAAATAAATTTTTCTTTTTTTCACGCCATATTGTTGGGAAAATCTGTGAAGCACCTGTGGGGTCCAGATGCTCACCGCACCCCTTGTTACATTCCTTGAGGGGTGTAGTTTTCTAAATGGTGTCCCTTTAGGGGTGTTTTTTAGGTTTTGACACCCCAGAGCCTCTGCCAACCTGAAGTGGTACAGTCAAAAATGACCAAATATAACGGAGGCGTTGAAATTCACTAGGCGCTCCCTTATATCTGAGGCTTGTGGTTGCGTCAAATAGCGCAATAGGGCCACATATGGGGTATTTCTATAAACTGCAGAAACGGGACAATAATTATTGGGGTGCATTTCTCTGGTAATAGGTTTATAATTATGAAAAATATTGGATTACAATAAAATCTCTGCACAGAAAATTAAAATTTTCAAATTCCTTACACACTTAGCTTTTATTTCTGTGACTCCCCTAAAGGGTTAAAACACTTTCTGGATGTGCTTTTGCAGAGTTTGGGGGGTGCAGTTTCTGAAATGGGGTGCTTTGTGGGGCTTTCTAACATACAGGCCCCTCAAATACACTTTAAACCTGAACAGGTCCCTAAAAATATCTGATTTTGAAATTTTACTGAAAATTTGGAAATTTGCTGCTAATGTTTTAAGCTTCCTATCGTCTAAAAAAAATGAAAGATAGTTTAATAAATGCCGCCAACATAAAGTAGACATGTTGCTAATGCTATTTAATATATAATTTATGTGGTATAACCACTTTCTGTATACGCAAAAAAGTTTCAAAGTTGGAAAAATGCAGTTTTTCACATTTTTTCACATTATTTGGGTTTTTTTCATAAAGATTTGTTATGAGTATCGACTCCAATTTACCAGAAATGTAAAGTACAATATGTCCCGAGAAAACAATCTCAGAATCAGCCGGATAGGTAAAAGCATCCCGAAGGTATTAATGACTAAAGTGACACTGGTCATATTCATAAAATTTGTCTCTGTCATTAAGGCCATTTCAGGCTCTGTCCTTAAGGGGTTAATGTTACAATTACTGACCCAATGTGTTTCCACAACCTTGTCCTCATTATTACTGTGGCTAATACATGTATGTTATTGGTATCCACATGCATCTGGATTTCTCATCTACAGTATATATGACTCTTATCAATATAATGTTCAAAAGAATTGTAAATAACTGATTAGGAATAAATGAATAAAATTCATCAATAACCCAATACAACAATTTCTTTCTGATATTGGGACTTACATTTTGAATACAGGTTTCCTATTATATAATTTATCAGAAAAGTTCTGTATTCACGGAGAAAAGTGCATTACATTTAATCTGTGGTTCTGCCTTCTTTGCATTTAACAAACTTGCTGACTTTTTATGATTATTCCATTAAGATTCTGCATTAAAATGCCTTTACCTACAGTGTATTATTTAATTTACAAACATACATTTTCTTAGATTTTTTGTATCAGCCGAACCTCATCCTTAGCTTCTTTAGTGGCCACAGTGCTGTTGTGAGCAATACCAAAGGAATGCAAGAGTGTGAGAGATTAATTATGGATACAACTAAGGTTCTCTTGTGCCTTTACTGAGTATATGGGTCATTATTTATGCTGTTCACTGTGTTATGTATGAAAATATTTATTATATATATATATATACACACACATACAGTGGTACCTCTGTTCAGTAACTTAATTGGTTCAGGAGGGCAGTTTGAGAACTGAGCAGTGTTTTGCCATAAGAAATAATGTAATTGTGTTTAATTGGTTCCAGCACCCACCAGTAATTACCTACAGTATCATTTATTACATTAATAAGTGCCCAGTTTAATCCCTGCAGTACAGACCAGAACAGCACTATACTGTACAGTACATTTAAAACAAGGAATGTTCAGCAGAACCAGCAATTACAGTGTGGTATCCCACCACATGTGTTTTTTCTTATGTGCACCCCAGTAAGTCATTCATTTAGATTGAGAATTGTGGGGGAAGGGGTACCTTAGTTTCCCCACTGGATGTCACCACTGTTGTATGTATTTCTATGCACAGCGTAGTCAATGGGGGACATGCATCATCCGACGTACTGATGATTTTCGGCGTAAAATGACAATATGCAAATGATTTTATTCGCAAATGGCCGATTTGCAAATAAAATATTTGCATATCGGCACTTCACGCCGAGTACGCCGGGGGCGGGGGTGGTGTGGAGGGTTGCGTTACAGGGGGCGCGGACTCAGAGTCCGCGCGATTTATCATTTTTTCAGCGCAAAGATACACCGAAAAACCTACTCCACCTTTCCGTTGGCGTAGGTTTTTCGGTTCTGCGCACCGACACTCACGGGATATATGTAGAGGCAGTCCGCCAGGAGATATGGGGACATTTATAAATGCCGGACTTAATAAATGTCCCCCAATGTGTTCATTTTTGTACCCTGTGTTTTGTGCTGACCTATCACAGGTGCTCTTTGCTAATATCCTATCCTCTTTGTTCTTTCTTCTGCACACACTTATCCCCACCACTCACAGGCAGGCACACAGTCCCCTGTAGGAGGACTTTCACTGGTGGAGGAAGTGCAGTTATTCTTATCTAGATTCTCAGTGAGAGAGGACACACAAAGCCTCTGTTCCTGTAGAAGCTAAGCCAGGGCGTGGCTTATGCCAGGATTCTTGTCAGGGACAATAGTTTAGTTGAGTCTAGACACCAAAGTGAGCAGATGCAGCTTAGAGACTAACAATTTTTCTAAAAACACTACGTTTACTATGCAATGCTAAGCACCAACAAGGGAGAGTATTGTCCAAGGAACACCCTGACCCACGCCAGGAACATGTCACAAAAGTGCAGTGCAGTATCCGGAACTAATAGGAACTAGCCTCAGTAGGACAAAGCAACCAGTATACAAAGGTCTATGTGTCCTACTTTGCAGTGCAGGTAACTGGGAAGACTCTGACACATAGCTACACCCAGATAACCACGGCTGAGGCTCGTAATACCCTACTGGGTTGGGTTCTACAATACCAGAGGGCAGAAGGCAGTAAGCGTCTAAATGTGAGTATGAGTAACACTTGACTACTAGAAGATATCTACCAAAAGTTCTGGCAAACTCCTCCCCTCTACTCTCTACTCTTTAATCTTCACGCATCACTACAACTTCCTATTCTACGCTTTGCAAGCACCTACCTCAAGCACTAAGTTCAGTCTGCATAAGGATTTATTACGTTTCAAACCGTGTACTGTGAAACTACAAAACTTCCAGTAAAGTATTTTATATTTTTATACTAATGCATGCTCTACTCATCCCTATTTGCACCAGCACCTATACACACACCACCATAAACCTTGGGTTATTTTACCACCTTCGGTGGCAGTACCGACAGTCCAGGTGAGTCAGTTGCCTTTTAGGATTGCCGTGACAAGGGCCCAAGGGACCCACGACAGCCCGGAAGGTTACCAACCATTTTGGGAAATGCAACCGGCCATACAAAAAGCAGGTACTAACATCACACCTGTGTGTTGGACTAACACTGGCGTTACAACATTAACATCACTAGCCATACACCTCAGAATTGGCATCACAGGCTATCTCAACTACTGGTCGAGTACCACAATAGTACAGTAATGTACCACCTCTTTACTAATTTTTACTGTATAGTGCACCCCCACAACGTCACTGTATGGGAGATTGTGGTGCACTGACTGTACTACTACTACTGTACTGTATATGCGCTCCAGCAATCTTATACAGTTCTGTACTGTATGTAAAAATTCACCAGTGCTAAACTCACCAGGTACAAGCCACGATCCACACTTGCAAAAACATTCGGATACCAAGCAAAGTTTGAATTCAGAACGTTACTTCTGGGTAAAATTTTATTCAAATTCAAATGTGTTTCAACACTTAGGTATTACTGGATGCCAATAAAATGTTTGAGAACTGAGCAAGAGTTTGAGATATATATATCTCATGGTGCCTGTGGGGGTTAACAGCCAGGTCATGTGAGTAGAAGTACATCACGTGCCTGGGAGTGTCACGGCTGTGGCGGCGTCCCATGCTCCGGGCCGCCGCCGCAACCACCCTCTGTCCCAGGCTGCTACTAGCTCGGCCCCGGGGGGCGCCTTACCTCGCCCCACTCCTGTCTCCGTCTGTCCCGGCCGGCGCGCGTGTCCCCACCTCCAAGGGCGCGCGCGCCGGCTGTCTCAGATTTAAAGGGCCAGTCCGCTTCTAATTGGTTGTTGCACAGTTCACTCCCTATTTAATCCCAGCATGCCCTGTCCCTCGTGTTGGAGCCTCTACATGCTTCCCATAGCGTTTGGCCCAGCTCCCTGTTGTTCCTGTCCGCTGTCCTTGTCCCTAGTTCCTGCCCGCTGCCTAGTCCGTTGTTCCTGTGCACTGCCTCTGTCACCTGCGGTTACGCCTATTGACCACTCCCAGCACTAGCACCTGTCTACTGCTCCTGCCACACCTTGCCCGCCGTCACTAGCAAACCAAGCCAGGGGTAGCGACCTGAGGGTCACCTGCCGCAGCAAGCCCATCCCGCCTTGCAGCGGGCTCTGGTGAAAACCAGCGGCCCCTTAGACTCCGCTCCCAGGTGCAGTTTATGCCATCGCTAGTGACGGTACAGAGTATCCACGACTCTAGGCGCTACAGGATGCGAATTCACCAGAAATGAAGATCATTCGGCCGGTACTGCAGTACCGGCCGGGATGATCTTCAGTAACACCGTCACAGAATGCCCGGTGTTATACATAGTGTTAACCCAGCCCCATAGAGTAAACATAATGTATTCACCTTAGTAAATGCGAATATTTAAAAAAATTAATTCAAACATGTTACTCTAAAATTTTCAGTTATCCTCCTCCTGAAATCCTGTGTTAGTAGTTCTGTATATTCACTTATCTGCAATAAATGTTTTTATTAAGCAATTCATCCCATTCTTAAAGCCACAACACTTTCCATTGCTCAGTTATGGAAGAATCGGATTCCTCCCTCCAAAGAAGTCATTCTCAGAATTAAATCAGAATGTCATAAAGAAATTGCTTTTTTTTCCCTATTCACTTTGATGTTAATCATAACCCTGGATGTTGGAGACCTTGGACCATTATCTTTTTACTTTAAATAATGTCAGTGCTGTTGGCCTCTTTTTCTTCCCATGGTTTCATTGTCCATGACTTACTTGTTATCTTCTAGTCACATAATTGTTACATCATATGCACGTCTACTTTTGTTCAATTTGCCCATACATAAAATTCAATGAACATTCAAATGTGAAAAAAAAAAAAAAATCCGTTGTAATGCAAAACATAAGTAATGCATTGGAAACAATTCAAACTGCTCTATTTCAAAACTGGCTCATCTGCATCAAATGTGAAAATGTTGTGCTTAAATTACACAGTATATGGCATATGCTGATAACTATGTATCCACAAAGAATTTCAAATGTCAACAGTTTAGCATATGTCTTCAACATTTCCATTTTCATACAGTATTAAATCCTTTCATCCTGTTGGTAGATCCGTTGCAACTAGAAAACATGTATTTCAAAAGGCTGACACCAGTTATGATCCATGCCATTACGCCAGATAGTCCTGCGTGATTTAAGGATGTGTTGATACTTCAAATAATCATCTTTTCAACCATGGTTCAGATGAGGGATTACAAGGGATGACAGATGGCTTGTATTATGTGCTCGAACATTTGAATAAAAGACTAATTAAAACACAGATAGCAACAGGCCTCTTCTTTCTGATATTTCCAACAACAATTTGCATTGTGGCATTCTCTATTTACAGGGAAGTTGGCTATTTGGCAGAAATAACCATAATATTGTAGTGAGTAATTAGGTTAATAAAACAAGGCCAGACAATCTGGATGGTATTGGCTATAGATGAGAATTATATTATTGTTATAATAGAAAAATATAGTAGATTTATAACTACGATAGGTTTACATATCGGTCTGATTTTTCCCAAAAAAATCTTGGTTCCCCTGATCCCTAAAATATGTACTTCACCGCAATGTATAATAATACAGCGATTAAATGTTGTGACTAGAGAGTGGAGGGACAAGACTTCAGCACTGGTTTCATGGAGATTTTCCTGAGGTCTGAAGAATTAGAGGTTAGAAAACTGTTGACCTGACTGCTGTCTGAAATTATTAGTTGAGGCACTGAATCATGTGAAGACCTTTATATTATGAGTAGTGAGCAGGCTGTAGTAACGTAAAGTCATTTAGAGGTCTGTGTTCAAACACTGACATTAAGAAGGTTAAGTGTGCCGGCTGACCTCTGCTTGGGTGTAGCTGGTGTACTGATTACTGTAACAATTTGGTCTATATTGTCAGGTTAAAATAGTTTGCCAACCCCTGCAGAGATTGTTGTATCCCTAGTAAACTTTCTACTTGTGGGTTGATATCTGGTATCCACTTCTACTAATAGTATTCACACATGTTGGATTTGCCAAGTATTTTGCCATTGCTTGTCCTATTTATTCAAATTAACATATTATTATATATTATTATTTTATTTAGAATTTTATATCTTTTAAATTAGGTTTTTTTGGGGTTATTAGATTCAAAGAAGTAAAGCGTCTTGACATCAGATATCAATGCTATTGCTATAGATATCGTTACTATTTTGAAGAACATTACCCGCTTCCTCAAGACCAGTTCTGTGTTGTTACACATCTCTAATGTTTCAATCTTTAGCTATGATATAGATTAGACTACTTTTACAGAACATTGGGGGAGATGTATCAAACTGGTGTAAAGTAGAATTGTCTTAGTTGCCCCTAGCAACTAGATACCAGATTCTTTGAAAGGTGGAATCTGATTGGTTGCTAGAGGCAACTAAGACAATTGTACTTTACATTAGTTTGATAAATCTTGAAAGGTATTCTCATATCATTATTTTATCCCCTACCACAAGCTTATTAGTAGGGGTCCGACTTCTATGAGGCCTATCAGTCCCAAGAACAAGGACATTACTGTCCCCAAAATAAAATGGTGTGCACCTCCCAGGTACAGGCACAGCAGCTTTCATTGTCTATGGGACCAACAAATATCTCCAAATTCAACATTCAGCAATGTTTGGTGTCCCTATAGAGAATGTGGATGTGAATTCTGGGGGAAATTATATCCCTGTTCTAAAGATCTGTGGGGTTCCCAGTGGTTAGATCCCCAATCAGCTTGTTATGACCTATCCTGTGATAGGAAATACCTTAATGAGAAAGTGATTTTCCTTTAACTATAGAATTGATCATTCATATCTTTAAAAGAACCATACTTCTGCAATATTACCAATCTAACACTGTAAAGTCTAATTTAAGCATTTCTCTGCAACATCTCTGTAAAAGTGTGACAAACCACCTTTATAGAGCTTCCAAATACTTATAGGAAATGCAGACGAGAGAATTGTGCAATGCCCTTCTTTACCCTTCACCAATGTAACGCAGGGAAATAAATCATAGTCTTGCAAATGAAAATGTTGATAAACAATGTGCATCTGAAAGGCAAGATTACAACTATGAGGGTTGCAGTGGTTAATGGTCTATTCAAGGCAATACAGTCTGTAGGGTCCAGAAAGGTCCTTCTGTCCTACTGACATGTGATTGTTAAGGGGACCCTGTTACTTTTTTGCTTTGGGGTACAAATAAGACCTCTGCTAAGATTAAAAAAATAAATTTTTATATATATATATATATATATATATATATATATATATATATATATATATATATATATTAAGAGGCAGACATCTAGTTTAATGCATCTGAACTACACATAATCCATCTTCAGTTATAATACGTTTGGGAACAATGTAGACGCCCATTGCATTTGCAGACAGCTAGATCCAGTATTCCCAACTGAGCTATTTCTTTAGGCATTCCAGATAGTTGTCTTCTAGTCCTGTTGGGAACTGTGAAAGGTCACCCAGACAAAGTCACATTAAGGTATTTATAAAGATTAGCAAACATCAGATTCTGTTTACAGTGCATTCTTTGTCACACACTGTATTCAATGTCACAAAGTCTTAGAATTAATCTCCAGAGCAAAAGAAATTAGGATAACACTGTGCAAACTCACGTTTCTGAATTAAAAGGTTTATAGCCTTCACTTTATGGATCAGCAGATACTTCAGGTTTCATGCCTAATACGAAGTCGAGATGGAACAACAAAATCTGCTTTCATCACAGTTTACCGAAGGCCGTGTTGTTTTATTTGAAGTCGTATAAATTATATTTTATCCAATAAGCTATTGATTATACACGAAATATGGAAAACACTAAGGGAATTATGGTAATTCAGGCAGTACCAGACTGAGTGTTTGACTTGGCACAAAAAAAAAAGAAACCTGTATGTGAGAATATAAAATACTATATAGAAAATAAATGATTGTAGACATAATAAAAATGTTCCAATGATTATAGAGTGAAGGAATAAGTTACCCCTCTGATATCATCATGATTATTACTCTATGGGCTGACATTTATGAGAATTCAATGTCAGCTGATGATATCAATGACATTATTAGCACCTCAGGACACCATTCCATACCTGAGATATATTGCCACAGTCAGCGTGTCACAGCTGGGCTTTGCACAAAATATATTCTCTTCTAATTGATTTCAGCAGGGCTACAACATTCTACGATTGTGTACATCCCTCAGGAACACAGTGAATGGATATGACACATGTACAGTGTTTTACCAAAATAATGGAGATAATAGCACATACTGGAGAGCATCCATCATTTGACAGATGCGGTAAGGGAAATGGTTCTGAGTTTGCAGAAGCTTTGTTTAGGATCTGTTATCTGTTGATAATGGTAAAGACACAGATTACATGGCAATTGTGAACACACAAGGTGGCACAAGAGACATAATGGTTACAGCTAGAGATGAGCGAAGCAGCTGGAAATGGGTTCCGTTAAGATTCGATTTGCTAATCTTTAACGAGTATGTCCCAAAATTCGCTAAGCTCACAAAGTGACGAATCGAAACAAATTTTATTAAAACAGCCAAAACTATAGTAGCTACAGTACATTACAGTACAGTATACAGTAGTAGCTAAATTTGTTAAAGCATGCTGTTGTAAAAGTTTCAAAAATTGGAAAATCACCAGTAAAAAAAACCTTTCAAGCAGACAGTCAATCATCCAATTTCCGCCAAGGACAGAGGTGGACCTTGGTGGATCAGCAGTGTAATTTAAAAATTTTTTCCCCCAGGACAGGAATGGAGTGCGACCACTGATTATGTAAGACCCACCCTCAGTTCAGTAATGAAACCCAACTTGTTGTGTATCTGGATCTTTCAAAGGCATTTGATACTGTGCCGCATGAAAGGTTGGTATACAAAATGAAGATGCTTGGTCTTGGGGAAAATGTATGCAAATGAGTAAGTAACTGGTTGTGTGATAGAAAACAGAGGGTGGTCATTGATGGAACATATTCAGATTGGGTTTTAGTTACTAGTGGGGTACCATAGGGGTCAGTGTTGGGTCCACTTCTTTTTAATATTTTTATTAATGATCTTGTAGAGGGGCTACAGAGTAGAATCTCCATTTTTGCAGATGATACTAAACTGGGTAGAGTAATCAGCACAAAGAAGGATAATATATTACAGAGGGATTTGGAGAAGCTAGAGGCTTGGGCAGTGAAATGGCAAATGAAGTTTAATGTGGATAAATGTAAGGCTATGCACTTTGGCCGTAGAAATATTAAGTACAGTTATGTGTTAAATAATAAAACACTGGGTAAAACTACACTACCATTCAAAAATTTGGGGTCACCCAAACAATTTTGTGTTTTCCATGAAAAGTCACACTTATTCACCACCATACGTCGTGAAATGAATAGAAAATAGAGTCAAGACATTGACAAGGTTAGAAATAATGATTTGTATTTGAAATAACATTGTTTTTACATCAAACTTTGCTTTCGTCAAAGAATCCACCTTTTGCAGCAATTACAGCATTGCACACCTTTGGCATTCTAGCTATTAATCTGTTGAGGTAAGCTGGAGAAATTGCACCCCACGCTTCTAAAAGCAGCTCCCACAAGTTGGAATGGTTGGATGGGCACTTCTGGCATACAATACAGTCAAGCTGCTCCCACAACAGCTCAATGGGGTTCAGATCTGGTGACTGCGCTGGCCACTCCATTACCGATAGAATACCAGCTGCCTGCTTCTGCTGTAAATAGTTCTTGCACAATTTGGAGGTGCGTTTAGGGTCATTGTCCTGTTGTAGGATGAAATTGGCTCCAATCAAGCGCTGTCCACTGGGTATGGCGTGGCGTTGCAAAATTGAGTGATAGCCTTCCTTATTCAGAATCCCTTTTACCCTGTACAAATCTCCCACCTTACCAGCACCAAAGCAACCCCAGACTATCACAATACCTCCACCATGCTTAACAGATGGCGTCAGGCATTCTTCCAGCATCTTTTCATTTGTTCTGCGTCTCACAAACGTTCTTCTTTGTGATCCAAACACCTCAAACTTGGATTTATCTGTCCACAACACTTTTTTCCAGTCTTCCTCTGTCCAATGTCTGTGTTCTTTTGCCCATCTTAATCTTTTTCTTTTATTGGCCAGTCTCAGATATGGCTTTTTCTTTGCCACTCTGACCTGAAGCCCAAAATCCGGCAGCCGCCTCTTCACTGTAGATGTTAACACTGGTGTACTATTTAATGAAGATGCCAGTTGGGGACCTGTGAGGCGTCTGTTTCTCAAACTAGAGACTCTAATGTGCTTATCTTCTTGCTTAGTTATGCAACGCGGCCTCCCACTTCTTTTTCTACTCTGGTTAGAGCCTGTTTGTGCTGTCCTCTGAAGGGAGTAGTAAATCTTCAATTTCTTAGCAATTTCTCGCATGGAATAGCCTTTTTTTCTAAGAACAAGAATAGACTGTCGAGTTTCAGATGAAAGTTCTCTTTTTCTGGCCATTTTGATCGTTTAATTGACCCCACAAATGTGATGCTCCAGAAACACAATTTGCTCAAAGGAAGGTCAGTTTTGTAGCTTCTGTAATTAGCTAAACTGTTTTCAGATGTGTGAACATGATTGCGCAAGGGTTTTTTAATCATCAATTAGCCTTCTGAGCAAATGAGCAAACACATTGTACCCTTAGAACACTGGAGTGATAGTTGCTGGAAATGGGCCTCTATACACCTACTGTATGTAGATATTGCACCAAAAACCAGACATTTGCAGCTAGAATAGTCATTTACCACATTAGCAATGTATAGAGCAGCGTTTCCCAACCGGGGGGGGGGGGGGGGCGTGGCACACTGGTGTGCCGTGAGAACCCCCCAGGGGTGCCGCTGGATCCGGGTGGGAAATGCAACACTGTCCCTTTAATATCCCTAGAAGCTGCGGCCGCACAGCTTCTAGGGATATGCCGATCGGTTTGATGTTCCGCCCGCTCGCTGGGGGCATACTGCAGGGGGCATTATTAATATATGGGGGCATACTGCAGGGGGCATTATTATTATATGGGGCATACTGCAGGGGGCATTATTAATAGATGGGGGCATACTGCAGGGGGCATTATTAATATATGGGGGCATACTACAGGGGGCATTATTATTATATGGGGGCATACTGCAGGGGCATTATTATTATATGGGGGCATACTGCAGGAGGCATTATTAATATATGGAGGCATACTGTAGGGGGCATTATTATTATATGGGGGCATACTGCAAGGAGCATTATTAATATATGGGGGCATACTGCAGGGGGCATTATTAATATATGGGGGCATACTGCAGGGGGCATTATTATTATATGGGGCATACTGCAGGGGGCATTATTAATAGATGGGGGCATACTGCAGGGGGCATTATTAATATATGGGGGCATACTGCAGGGGGCATTATTAATACATGGGGGCATACTGCAGGGGGCATTATTAATATATGGGGCATACTGCAGGGGGCATTATTATTTTATGGGGGCATACTGCAGGGGGCATTATTATTATATGGGGCATACTGCAAGTGGCATTATTACTGTATAAGGGCAAAGCCGGGGGCACTTGTGCTCTGGCCTCATGGCCATAGTACTTCTCATTATACTGTGGCGCTGTACAGTGCACATCACTACAGTATATGGTGCTGATAATTATGTGCTCATATACGTGGGACTGTATGTATGAGTTTACATGGGACTGTATATATATATATATATATATATATGGGAATACATGGGACTGTATGTATGAAGTTACATAGGATTGTATATATGAGGGGGTTATCCTTTTTTATTTCACTTTTTTAAAATAAATAATTTATTGAAAGGACCTCTGCCAGGCATATTTCACTCTTGAGGTTTTAAAAAGCAGCTCTTGTGTTGATAAGAAGCTGATTTAAAACCCCCAAGAGTAAACTCCGTGAACTATATATATAATATGTACTGTTTTAGTGTCATTTTGTGCCATTTTGGTTGGTGGTGTGCCCCGGGATTTTTTAAGTATAAAAAGTGTGCCATGGCTCAAAAAAGGTTGAAAATCACTGGTATAGAGTGTATTTGTTTAAAGTTCGGACTAGTTTAAAGTTATCTTCATTGAAAAGTACAGTGCTTTTCCTTCAAAAATAAGGACATGTCAATGTGACCCCAAACTTTTGAACGGTAGTGTAAATAATCATCATGATCCTTATAAACGGTCAGCATTATCAAACAATGGCCGTTTTTTTTTTTTTTTTGCTTAAAAAATACCTTGTGAGAACACAGCCTGTGTTCACACATGCAGTAATGCAATGTAAATGCATCATTTAATTGCTGCCCTGCATCATTTCATTGCATTACTGCATCATTACGTTGCAGCAATTAATCATTTTGTTGCCGTTCAGTCGTCCTTTATTGCATTGCAATGCAATGAAACTCCAGCGTGTGCAAACATACCCTAATGAGGTTAGGAGTCATACTTATACAATTTTATTATGTGAAAAGATAATAGCGGCCATTATTCTAATGCTAATGGGCCTAAAGGCTTGACTTCTCTAATTATAACATAGGAGTTTGCCATATGGAACCAGGCTTATTGCATTATCTTCTATCTTCATCCTTTAATTGCCATTTACACAGCTTGGATATTACACCAACGGCTAAATAATCAAAACAAACCATAAAGAGAATCATGAACAGATAAAAAGGTTGGTGTGATGAAACAGTTAAGTGAGATTTGCACACTTTATCCCAATTCCTCCTGTGCAATATTTCAGCTCCATTCTGGTAAGTTATATTAATGCTTGCCTATGGGGATGTGTGTAATGACACCATCTGACTCTTATCATAATTTCATTCCAGCTCATATTGCTTTTACATTTATCCCTATTTGCCATCCTGGCACATAACTGCCAACAGCAGACTGAAATTTTACCTAAATGAGAGTATTTCAGCTATGTGAAAGCCCATTTCTCTGTACCATTTGCTTAATAGTGCACTGTATAATGCTAGGTAGAGAGCTCAGCATCCTATGGATAAGTTACAAGCATGCAGCTTGTTAAAACTTTCAAGGGCATGATAACAGCCGGCTGTGCATGGCAAAACACCTTATTGCCTGTATAAAATGACTTGACAGGACTGTCAAGAGGAAACCTACAGATCCGTTTTAATATACTCAGTGACTTACAGCAAGCAAAGATGTTTCACGTGTCTGGTCTATATTAACCCTTTAACACTTCATGTTAGTCTGTGTTCACATTATGTATAAACAACAGCTGCTGTTTGACATGTTACTGTGGCCGATACTGACACATCAATATCATTTTATTTTATTTAGATTGTGGGGACATTTGGAAGTACCTGCAATCCAATTACCATAAAGTTTAATGCAATGTATGGCCGTCAGAATGGACCTACAAAGTGTGAACAACGGCCCTTGTTCACTCTAAGCCGGAAAAAAATGACATGTCAATTATTTCCACGGCCATATTTGAACAACGGCCGTTGTTCAAATAAGGTCGTTGTTCAATACAGTGCATTATTTCTTGTCTTAAAAAATATTCTGTGTGAACATAGCCTTATACTCCAAATTGACAAGCATCTAGAACATAATAATAGCATGGTTACAGGAGCTGTACTTGCTGATGCTGACTGTATTGTGCAACCATCAACGCCCAGGATCAGAGATAGGACATAACAAGATTCTCACAGGCACAATACATTGCATCATAGGAGCAGTGTATGCTCTGACTGGATGGTGGATAAGATAGTGGAATACAGCTCCTGGCTATCTTGCGCAGTCCCATAGTGTGTAAATGAAGCCGAGGTCCAGTGTGGATACTACTACTTCATTCACTGAGGGCATTCAGGACCCCCATTTTAGTGATCAGTCTTGGTCAGAGTGGTCAGACCCCCTCCAATCACTTACAGTCAATCCTCTGGATATGTTATATATTGTAATCTTGGGATAACCCAGTAAAATTCCACTGATGTCCCATCGCCATATTCTGACCATTTTTTTTATGCGGGGGCTTGTTTTTTTGCAGTATGATCTGTAGTTGGTACTATTTGTGGGAAATATGTCCTTTTCATCAGTTCTTATTACATTTTATGCATGAGGGAGAAAAAAATAATTTTCAACCATCTTTTGTGCTGCCATTTTCCAACAGCCAGAACTTTTTTATTATTTGTTCAGCTGATATCAGGGCTTATTTCTTGTGGGACGATGTGAAGTTTTTATTGGTAGCAGTCTTGCAGTACATGCAAATATTTATTTATTTATTTTTTTTTTTTCCGGCGGCTAATGACATTAATTTGTGTCTATTTTGCAGGATAAGTAATATTAAAGTGTTAGGGCACTTTTAAACAGAAAGATTATCTGACAGATTATCTGCCAAAGATTTGAAGCCAAAGCCAGGACTGGATTTGAAAAGTGGAGAAATCTCAGGCTTTCCTTTATGACCTGATCTCTGTTTATTGTCTGTTCCTGGTTTTGGCCTCAAATCTTTGTCAGATAATCTGTCAGATAATCTTTCTGTGTAAAAGGGCCCTTATAGTACAGGTTGTTGTGAACACAATGATATCTAATATGTATGTTTATATTTTTGTTTTTCATAACAAAAAGGACTTTAAATTAAAGGGGGCAATTATTAATTTTTTACACTTTATTTATTTATTCCATTTTTCTAAAACTTTTACATTTTTGTTCCCTTAGCTGGGATCTCTGCTCCTGTATACTATACTTGAGTGGCTATGTTCACACAATGATTTTTAACGGCTGTTGTTTGATACTCAAAATTATTGTCATTATATTTAGTACCAAATAATGGCCATTATTTAAATAAAAGTTGAAGGGTGGCCACATGTAACACCTTTTTGGGTGTGGCTATTTTTTAAAGGTCCGTTGAATTTTGTTGAATAGATGGTGAAAGGAGACATGTCAAAAGTTTTAATCAGTCCGGGTCTCGGATTCGGATCTATACTGATCAAGGGAACAAGCCAAGAGAAGACGTCCTGCAACGTGTCCTCTCCCTGCTCTGCGTTAAAAAAATAAAAATAAAAAGTCGAGCTTATAGTGGAGCTTACACAGAGCTAAGAGAGAGGATGGGCTGTAGTGCAGCCCTCTCCCCTACTCCTTTTCCTGATCAGTAGGGGTCTGAACACTCATAGATCACTATGACATGTCAAAAGGTTTTAAAACAACAGTGACATTTTAAAGAATAAAATATTAATTGATAGGTTTTTAAGACAATTAGGGTTTTCCAACTTTTTTTTAGCATGAAATGTCTCCCCAAAATTCCCTAGAGGCTTGTGGCATCCTGCTCCAGCCCTCAAAGCCTGATTGCAACTGTGTTATCAAAGACTTTGTGCCTTGATTTGTGGAAGTTAAACCATTTGGTAATTTGGTTTTTCGAAAAACCAAAGGAGTGAGTCTGATCTTAAAGGACAACTCCGGCGAAAAATTTTTTTGGCTTATTTAACACACATTACAAAGTTATATAACTTTGTAATGTGGTTAAATACCCGGTCTGGCTACCTTCCCCCACTTTCCGACCCCCGACCCCCCGCCCCGAAGTTAAAGAATGTATACATTACCTATTACGATCGTCACGGTCCTCTTCTCTGGTGTCGGGTGACGTCAGAGCTGGGGGGCGATCCGGGTCTTCTTCCTCTTCGGCGTCTTCATTGAGAGTGAATGGGAGAGAAAAGGCTGCTGGTGCACATGCGCACCAGCAGCCTTTTCATTGGCTGGAGCACATCACATGGCTTCCAGCTTGATTGGCTGAGCTTGCTGGAAGCCATGTGATGCGCTCCAGCCAATGAAAAGGCTGCCGGTGCGCAAGCGCACTGGCAGCCTTTTCTCTCTCATGGACCCGGAAGCAAGAGACATCTTTAGACGGCGGACGCAGGTGACGGTGAGGCGGACGGCGGGCGAATGGAGTGGCGATCGTCACCGGAGGGATGGTGAGTATGGTGTCTGTGTGTGTGTCTGTGTTTTTTCTTTTTTTGGGGGGGGTCCTGCCGGAGTTGTCCTTTAAAGGTGTTGTCCAGCAAAAATATTTTTCTTTCAAATCAACTGTTTTCAGAAAGTTATATAGATTGGAAATTTACTTCTATTTAACCTCTTTGGGGCATATGACGCACCCGTACGTCATATGTCCGGAAGAAGTGTTCAGAGCGGGGCCGCGCGGCGACCCCGCATTGAACCACCCCAATCTCGGGTACTGCGTGTAGCCCGTGACCGCAGCTATTAGTTAATTTTTTCACATCACACCAACTGGGGCAGATGTTGCTGAAAAGAAAAATGACCTGTTACTGTTAGAAAAAATAAGCCAGAACTGCTGCAAAGTTTCCTCAGTAAGAGAAACGGTTATAGTTCTATGTTTTATTCCACAACAATAGTTTCTTACGTTCCTAAAAACACAAACTTGTCATTCTGATGAGCACAATGCACCATGATAATGCAATCAGTAACCGAGAGGACAAAAAGCCAGGCAGGATTCTACATTACAATGCCACAAAAGGGGTAGTTGATACTTTAGATCAGCTCATAGGCACTTACACCTGTAAACGCAAAACTAATCGGTGGCCAATGGTTGTTTTTTATAACATTCTTGATGTGTCGCGTACAATGCATTTGTGTTATGGCGTGAAATAGACCCAAATTTTTTTGCAAATGTGCAATATGCATGAATAATGCAATAAGGCTATGTAACATTTTTTGACACAAAAAATAAAAATTAAGTTTTTGATTTAATTTTTAATTTGTTTATGAACAACCATGTTCACACACAGTATAATAATGCAAAAGAAATTCAAATAAAACACTTAAATTAGTTAAAAATCCAGACTTTAATAGTCCCGGTCAAAAATGACACACTTCGTATATTTCAGTCAGTACTGTGGTCCTCATATTGCAACCAAAACCAGGAGTGGATAAAAAACACAGAAAGGATCTGTTCATACAATGTTGAAATTGAGTGGATGGCCGCCATATAACAGTAAATAACTGCCATTATTTCAATATAACAGCCGTTGTTCTAAAATAACAGCAAATATTTGCCATTAAATGGCGTCCATCCACTCAATTTCAACATTGTGTGAACAGATCCTTTCTGGGGTTTTTTAATCCACTCCTGGTTTTGGTTGCAATATGAGGACCACAATACTGAATGAAATATACGTAGTGTGAACCCAGCCGGGTTAATGTGTATAATAGAACAGACATAGCATTTCTGTCATTATTTTGATCAGTCATTTGCTAACCAAAACCATGAATGATTTGAAAACACAGAATGGCCATGTTTACACATAGTATTTTTGCCAGTATTTCTGTCAATAATTTAGTCAGTATTTCTGTCAGTATTTGTAGTCAAAATCACAAGTGGAACCAACAGAGAAAAACTATAATTGAAAGATGTGTACAGTTTGCCTATGTTCCCATTTTAGGAACATATCGGGGGAAGGCGGACACCTCATAATATAGACACCTGCTAATAATGATCATGATGTCAGACATCTATTTAGTCATGCATGTTAAAGGGGTTATCCAGCACTACAAAAACATGGCCACTTTCTTCCAGAGACAGCCCCACTCTTGTCTCCAGCTTGGACTTGGTTTTGCTGCTCAGTTCCATTGAAATGAATGGAGCTTAATTGCAAACTGGACCTGAACTGTCTCTGAAAGAAAGTGGCCATGTTTTTATAGCAATGGATATTCCTTTTAAAGCTAAGTTCACACAACATATTTTTTAATTGTTTAGTTGTAGCAGGATTCCTTGCAGCCGCACAAAATCTGACGTTAGTTTTGTACGGCCGCTATTCACTGTATAACATGCGCACAAAACTGACTCCATCTTGTCAGCTATGGTGATTTGGAATTCGGGCACACCTGTATGTGCCCGGCTTTCAATTCAAAAGAAATTAAGTTTACCGGCCAGGATTAACTTGACTGACAGCGGCCTTTCTGTAACAAAAGCATTTTTACAACATTATAAAAATTATATGTACAAGGGATAAATAAGGCCACTGGCTTGACTATAGTAGAATATTTTTGTTTATTCATCTTGGGGGATACATCTGGACTTCCCACTAGGACATCTGGGAAACAGAAAAAGTGTCTGTTGAGAATGTTGTTCTGCGCAAAACTACTGATCATGAGAAAATGGATACCTCCCCTGTTGCCTAGTGTGGTAGAATGGGGTCACTGTGTGAGGTGGTATGAATGTGAAAGGGAGATGAGGGGGTGAATCTTCCCTCTTATTTCATTAGTCTAGACCAGGGGTACTCAACAACTTTTAGTAAAGGTCTACTTACCGGGGTCTATAGTCAGGTGAAGGTCCGAGCTGAACATCGTTTCACAAATGTTCAACTATTTACATACAGAATTGCTGCTTATTGGTAGGAAAACTGGCATTTTTTCTCTCTCACCAGCCCTTTGATATAAGGTACAAAGGGGGTGACTGCCCTGGTAGTATATAGTCCCCCCCCCCTGTTGCTCCCCCAGTAGTGTATAGCCCCCCTGTGCGCTCTCCCCCAGTAGTGTATAGCCCCCTGTTGCTCCCCCAGTAGTATATAGCCCCCCCTGTAAACTCTCCCCCTGTAGTATATAGCCACCTGTGAGCTCCCCCCAATAGTATATAGCCCCCGTGCTCTCCCCCTGTAGTATATAGCCCCCTGTGAGCTCCCCCCAGTAGTATATAGATCCCCTGTGAGCTCCCCCCAGTAGTATATAGCACCCCTGTGCTCCCCCTGTAGTATATAGCCCCCTGTGAGCTCCCCCCAGTAGTATATATAGGCCCCCTGTGCTCTCCCCCTGTGACCTCCCCCCAGTAGTATATAGCCCCCCTGTGCTCTCCCCCTGTAGTATATAGCCCCCTGTGCTCTCCCCCAGTAGTATATAGCCCCCTGTGCTCTCCCCCTGTAGTATATAGCCACCTGTGAGGTCCCCCCAGTAGAATATATAGGCCCCCTGTGCTCTCCCCCTGTGATCTCCCTTCCAGTAGTATATAGCCCCCTGTGATCTCCCTTCCAGTAGTATATAGCCCCCTGTGCTCTCCCCCTGTAGTATATAGCCACCTGTGAGGTCCCTCCAGTAGTATATATAGGCCCCCTGTGCTCTCCCCCTGTGACCTCCCCCCAGTAGTATATAGCCCCCCTGTGCTCTCCCCCTGTAGTATATAGCCCCCTGTGCTCTCCCCCAGTAGTATATAGCCCCCTGTGCTCTCCCCCTGTAGTATATAGCCACCTGTGAGGTCCCCCCAGTAGTATATATAGGCCCCCTGTGCTCTCCCCCTGTGATCTCCCTTCCAGTAGTATATAGCCCCCTGTGATCTCCCTTCCAGTAGTATATAGCCCCCTGTGCTCTCCCCCTGTAGTATATAGCCACCTGTGAGGTCCCTCCAGTAGTATATATAGGCCCCCTGTGCTCTCCCCCTGTGACCTCCCCCCAGTAGTATATAGCCCCCCTGTGCTCTCCCCCTGTAGTATATAGCCCCCTGTGCTCTCCCCCAGTAGTATATAGCCCCCTGTGCTCTCCCCCTGTAGTATATAGCCACCTGTGAGGTCCCCCCAGTAGTATATATAGGCCCCCTGTGCTCTCCCCCTGTGATCTCCCTTCCAGTAGTATATAGCCCCCTGTGATCTCCCTTCCAGTAGTATATAGCCCCCTGTGCTCTCCCCCTGTAGTATATAGCCACCTGTGAGGTCCCTCCAGTAGTATATATAGGCCCCCTGTGCTCTCCCCCTGTGATCTCCCTTCCAGTAGTATATAGCCCCCTGTGATCTCCCCCAAGTAGTATATAGCCCCCTGTGCTCTCCCCCTGTAGTAAGTAGCCCCCTGTGAGGTCCCCCCAGTAGTATATAGGCCCCCTGTGATCTCCCCCCAGTAGTATATAGCCCCCTGTGCTCTCCCCCTGTAGTATATAGCCCCCTGTGAGGTCCCCCCAGTAGTATATAGGCCCCCTGTTCTTTCCCCCCAGTAGTATATAGCCCCCCCTGTGCTCTCCCACAGTAGTATACAGCCCCCCCAGCAGTATACAGCCCCCTGTGCTCTCCCCCTGTAGTATATAGCCCCCCTGTGTGCTCTACCCTTATAGATGGCCCCCAGACAAAAAAACAAAAACAAACAAACCCCAACTCACCTAGCACCTCGTTCCCCGCTGCGCCTGTCTTCTCTTCTCCAGTCGGTCCGGCCCCCAGCTGATACGTGCTCTGTAGGGATGTCCTGGGGATTCCCCAGCAGAGCGCACCAGTGACCTCAGTGTACACCGCCATCCTGTACTTCCGGTAGAGCAGGACGACGGCGTACACTGAGGTCACTGGTGCGCGCTCTGCTGGGGAATCCCAGGGACATCCCTACAGAGCGTGTATCAGCCGGGGGCCGGACCGACACTTCCCCCAGCCCCACAGGCGTACTGCAACCTAAGGACAGTACGCCTTTGTGGCGGGAGGCAGTGCGGTGGGGAGCGGGACCTCCTAACTGTCCCGGAACGGAACGGATCCGGGGCGGTTTGGAGGTCTGACCCCTGGTCTAGACCTTATAATGTTTGTAGAGGAAGAGATAGTGACCCCTGCAGACACAGAAATGAGTGTAAAACTTTGGGTTACAATTTACTCACATGACCCAAATACAGCGACATAGATTTTCGTAAAGAAAAGAGTTCTGGTAGCAGGTAAAAAGTAGGCATCTATCAATAGGCATGAAACAAATGTTGTTACATCAAGAACATCGGCCCTGCCCATATGCCTTTTTAGTGAGTTTTATGTTAAAGAGTAACGTTGTACTTCTCTATCCTTAATTTACGCCGCAGGATAACACAGGCACAGGAGCTGCGTCTGTGTCATCCGCAGCGGGTCTATCAGTGATCTGCCACAACTCTCAGCACTGGAGCCGCGCTCCAGTGCTGAGAGTTAACCCTATAGATACTGCTGTCAACACGACTGTAACTTCTATAGGGCTTCTGACAGAGAATTCTGCTTCTTCCGGTTTCCTGGCTACGGAGAGCGCTGGGGAAAGGGAGGGAAGGCTGGGGGGCGCGCCTGTGAACTCCACCAACTATAAACTACAGGTATATAGGACACCAAACTATACACTACAGGTATAGAGGACCCCAAAACTATACACTACAGGTATACAGGACCTCCACCAACTCTATACTACAGGTATACAGGACCCCAAACTTTACACTACAGGTATACAGGACCCCAAAACTATACACTACAGGTATACAGGACATCCACCAACTATATACTACAAGTATACAGGACCCCAAACTATACACTACAGGTATACAGGACCCCAAAACTATACACAAGTATACAGGAACTCCACCAACTATAAACTACAGGTATATAGGACCCCAAACTATACACTACAGGTATACAGGACCCCCAAACTTTACACTACAGGTATACCAGACCTCCATCAACTATATACTACAGGTATACAGGACCCTAAACTATACACTACGGATTTACAGAAACCCGAAACTATACACTACAGGTATACAGGACCTTCACCAACTCTATAATACAGGTATACAGGACCCCCAAACTTTAAACTACAGGTATACCGGACCTCCGCCAACTATTTACTACAGGTATACAGGACCCCAAACTATACACTACGGGTTTACAGAAACCCAAAACTATACACTACAGGTATACAGGATCTTCACCAACTCTATAATACAGGTATACAGCACCCCCCACCAACTCTATACTACAGGTATACAGGACCCCAAACTATACACTACAGGTATACATGACCCCAAAACTATACACTACAGGTATACAGGAACTCCACCAACTATATACTACAGGTATATAGGACCCCAAACTTTACACTACAGGTATACAGGAACTCCACCAACTCTATACTACAAGTATACAGTACCTTTACCAACTCTATTCTACAGGTATACAGGACCCCCAAACTATATACTACAGGTATACAATACCTCCACCAACTATACACTACAGGTATCCAGGACCCTCAAACTATAAACTACAGGTATACAAAACCTCCACCAACTATACATTACAGGTATACAGCACCAACTATTTACTACAGGTATACAGGACCCGCAAACTATACAGTACAGGTATACAGGACCTTCACCAACTATACACTGCAGGTATACAGGACTTCCCAAACTATACAGTACAGGTATACAGCCCCCCCCAACTATACACTACTAGTATACAGGACCTCCCTCAACTATACACTACAGGTATACAGCCCCCCCAACTACACACTACAGGTATACAGGACTCCCCCAACTATACACTATAGGTATACAGCCCCCCCACCCCCAACTATGCACTACAGATATGCGGGACCCCTAAAAACTATGCACTGTAGGTATACAGAACCCCTCCAACTATGCACTACAGGTATACACTAATTCCACTGCTGAAAGAATACCTTTAGATTGGCCTCCTGGGCACCTTAGAACAAATCTAATTAACACACTAACACTTTATACCCGGGCAGCGCCGGGTACATTTTCTAGTTCTGCATATTTACATGGCGGCATATAAGTAGAAAACTTAATAAGCAGTATTTCTTTTAAGTGCTCTTCTTCTTTGTGACCTGACAAAGAAGATGAATTCACACCTGAAAACATTTTAAGTCAGACCTCTGTCTATTTTATTAGAAAACCAAAATGCTGTGTTAGAAGTTAACAGCAATGCTATTGTAACGTTTCAAGGGCAGAGAGCACATTGTTCTCCTTTAGTGTAGTGTGTTTATTGCACAATATTTCATGCTTTAGTTTATGTACTACAAACACAAGTGTGCCTCAAATGATACTGTATTGCTTAAAAAAACAAACTCTTACCGCTCAACTTAAAATCCCCTCGTAATGTTTGCCAGTAAAATTCAAACCCTTAGAGTTGCTAGGAAACCAACAAATATAATTTCTGTGCATTTTGCAACACACAATTTGATTAAGCAGAGACGCCAAAAATATGGGAAATCGTTCAAAACGTAGAGTTTGTCACAAATATCAGCTAAACTTGTAGCTTCTTATTAAAGTATGATATAATGCAAAGGGAGTTATGAAACCAAAGGTTCGATCTGTGTTAATTTTGATTAGGAAATTCTCATAAGATCTACATTATTAACCTAATGAGCAGCTCTGGCCACTAGGTATAGAGGATGTGCATGGAATATACAAGAAGGTATTCAAAGAAGCATTAGGAATAATTTTACTTCGATGTATGAGTGGTAGAAAGTAGAATTTTGTTTAGATTGCTTGAATAACTAGAAGCAGTTCTCCATGTGGCTAGAAATTGTGCTGCCAAACACACAAATTTCAGCACAAGTTTTACCACACAAATTTCAGCAGTAAGTTTTACCACTAAATTCACAAACTTAACAAATCAATACTTACCTGTTCATGTTCCCCTGGTGTTCCCTTTGTGTCTTCAGCCGCACACTCTGCCAATCACTGGTCGCAACTCTGACCCTTCTCAGTGAGTTAGTGATTGGCCGAATTGGCTGTCACTCCCTGCTCAGCCAATCACTGACGAACTGAGAATGGACTGCGCCACGCAAAGTGATTGGCTGAGCAGGCTGTCATGCTTGTGTCTCGAGAGTGACAGCCCACTCAGCCAATTGCTTTTTAACAAATTTTGCAAAAGTTTGTCAACAAATCAAATTTTTGCTAAATTTGCTGCAAATCCAGCTTCGCTCATCTCTAACAGGCACCCATCCAGTGTACCACGGCCTCCCAGGCCCTTCGTGAAGCCCTATTGCTGGGCACTTGCCCTGGATCCCAAATGATAGGGAGCACTGCTTTAATCTGAAAGCACACTTGCAGAAGAAGGCCAACAGGGCAAGGAACCATTGTTTCCATGTAGGCCAGTCTGCTGTCTAAGTGCAGCAGGGAAGGTGTGGGCCCTGCCATCGAGGTATGGATATGGATAAATGATAAGGTGGGTGCAGCCTGGGACGTAGCTAGGATTCATGGGGCCCCATAGCAAAAACAAACTGTACGCCCCCGCCCTACTTCCCTTCTCCCCCACACACAACGCTTGATGATGTGGCCAAAAAATATGGCCAGAGGCAGTCACAAGAGTGAATGGCAGTGCAGAGAGATGATGGCTGCTTGCTCTGTCTGTCCACTGTTTTTAACTATAAGGGCCCATTGGGAGCCCTTATGGTTAGATACATAGGTGCAGGAGCAGACTACCTTCTTCTTAACCTCTTAAGTACTGCAGTGTGTAAGTGACACAAACCTCACTTACGAGCTGCAGCACAAAAAAGGGTTAAAAGCAGTAAAGAAGAAGATAGCTAGTGCACTGATAACAACTGACCTCCGCAGGAGCTCCGAGAACAGAGGTCAGGTTATCAGAGCAGTGAAGCAGAGATCTCATCTGCTTTTAAACCTTTTTTTTTGTGTTGCAGCATATAAATGAACTTTGGGTCACTTACACACTGCAGTACATAAGGGGTTAAGCAGAAGGACACAGGATGGCTCTTATCTTTCCTGTGCATTCCCGGGCCCCCCTCCCCCAGGGGCCCCATAGTAGCCGCTTACCCTGCCTCTATGGTAGCTACGCCACTGGGTGCAGCTGACTACCTTATGATCAATAGATCAATATACAAAAGTGGGGACAGGAGAATATAGAGTTTAGTGAATCAGACGCACTCCCGAAATCTTGATAAAATAATCCTAATAAAATAGCTTTATATTCATCGGCTACAAAGAATAAAAACATTTGAAATCAGAGAACGCCAACAACCTATGATACAGGTTTAGGCCATGTTCATACAACGTAAGTAAAGTATTAATCACGACCGTGGTTGCTGATTTGCAACATGTCAGTTTTCTGCAGCCACTATTCATTGTGGCCGCAAATAACCTGTCAGTTCACACAATGGAGAATGTGGCTCCGGCTCCAAGCTCCATTGTGTGCAGTGGCAAATTGGGATGCGGGTGCACACGGTTGTGCCCGCATCCCAATTCATCAAAAATAAAGATCATCTGGCCGGGGATGATTTTCTCTGACACCGGTCGTTCTGTGACCCAGCCATGTCACAGAACAGCCGGTGTCTTGCGTCATGTGAACATGGACTTATGCTACTGTACACTGCTACAAAAAAAAAGCTCAATAAGCAAATAAGGTGGGACTAAGCATGAAAATAAAACATGAGAAACAGTACAGTATACCGTAATCAGCACATATACAAATGATCATCATACCACCCAAAATACCACATCCCAATGAAGCAGAGGACAGTTACTTTGCACTGCTCCAAGAGAACAATTAGAAT
The DNA here is from genome assembly GCF_027789765.1 of Dendropsophus ebraccatus. Classification (NCBI taxonomy): domain Eukaryota; kingdom Metazoa; phylum Chordata; class Amphibia; order Anura; family Hylidae; genus Dendropsophus; species Dendropsophus ebraccatus. The sequence goes on from NC_091463.1 coordinate 54,276,831, forward strand.
GGAAAGATTTGCACTGGTTTTTGACCCACTCCTGTTTTTGGTTGAAAAACTACTTGGTTGACCAAAAAATATGTGTGAGAACATAGCCCTAAAATACACATAGGCATTGAGATATACAAAAGGTCTGCAATATTCAGCCAAGCAAGGTATGCACATTTTTTTTTGTTCTGGGGAGAGAAGAGTAAAAGAATCATAATGTGTAATTAACTATTGCATAAGGCAGCTTGTTACTGAAAAAAAGGAAAAAATAATACATCTGTTATTCCAACTAGATTTATAGATATTTTAATTATTCGTTTTACGGAATCATTTCCCCTGGGCATCATTCTAGAAATTTGTTTTCTGTAAGTTGGTCAAACTAGGTTTATGTCTTACCTCAATTTTCCCTTGTTAGTATCTATAAAGTAACATCTACCTATATTTTATGGCTGGTAATAAAAGATAATAAAATAACTCTTGTAGCTAATTAGAAGACTTCTACGTAAGCTAGGCCTGAAATGTGTCGCTCTTTGTGAGAAATATGTTTCTATAAATTGATATACAGAATAAAATCTGTATCTTTAAATAAAAAAATATCACCCATGTTAATCATGAATATAAAAGTAATAATTCTTATTAAATCACATATTTTATTATACATGTACATATGTGTATACTTTTTTATGTGTTTATTTAAAGGATTATAAGATTTGGCATTTAAATGGTGACTTATTGTTAAGTGTCACATGTCACATCTTTTTATGCTGTGGGAGAAATGCATTGAGACTATTTCTAAAGTAACAATTTGGTTGGGGGTCATACTGTAATTATTTGGGGTGTACATCTGGTCTGTAACACAGAAACAAAAACATGCTTGGTCAGCTCTTCTAGAACACCGTTCACACTAGGCAAAAGCATGTTTCTATGGCTGAAATTGTAAACACAAAAACACAGAAAAATGCAACAGCTCACCGCAATGGCAAGATACAGACCCGCTACAGACAGGAAAATAGTTAAAAGCAGCTCTAGGTTACCATTTGCAAACAGTGTAAATTACCCCACTACAATAAGGTGGCCTCATACCGGGGCAGACCCTACACTGTACTATGGCCCCTCCATGGCATGTAATACGCCTATGCTCTGGGCATGCAAGATCTGTCTTACACCTGCAAAAATAATTGCACCACCTAGGTGGAATGGGTGGAGCAAGTAGAGGCAGCCACTCCCAGCATCTGGAACACAGAAAAAAAGACAAGTTTGGTCAGATCTGGTCTGTACCTTGATGACCAATATACAATGAAGGCTGTATAATTCTTTTTTTTTTCTTCGGACTTTGTTATATTCTGGTTTTTTTTTTGTTTTGTTTTTTGTATAATGAGGTAGTAGATGTTAGGTATTAAACTAGGCTTTAAGGCCATCTGAAAAGAGAATCTACACTATGGTAGCATATAGAGGCAACAAATGGCAGTTAATGGAAAGCGTCAGCCTCATGTCCTTGAGCTCAGACTAAAATAAAGAGCTTACAGTATGTACCCAGCAATGTGATAGTCACTGAGAATATACTGCCTCTATGTGCAGCCATACAGGTGCTGTCAGATACAATATGTACCAATACTCTCTCTCCCTTTCTGGAGAGTTACTTCAAGGGGGTCATGCTTGTTTTTCCAATGGAGCTTGTCCAAGTTTTTTCACATTTTTTCATGTGTTACTGTGAACTGCAGCTATACAGTAGGTCTGTACTTAAAGTGTGACTGTTGTTTAATTTTTTAAATTTTAAGAAAGTTTGTAATTGGGTTTATTAGCCGGAAAATGCATTTTTATCATGAAAAAGCAGTTTGAAGCTCTCCCCCCTGTCTTCATTGTTCTCTATGGAGAGGGGAGGGGTGGAGGGAGATGAGGCACCAAAACAGGACAACAAAATGTTAATTTACAGCTACATCACTAGGCTATCTCCTCTGAGGTCAGCACTGACCTCTCTGACCTCTGAATATCTGCTTTCACACAGTTCCTGCTGTGTAATACTTTGTTCTCTGCTCTCTGCTGGCGACTAATCTCCCTCCTCCCCCTCCCCTCTCCATAGAACAGACAGGGCCAGACTGATGTAAAAGAGTCGAGATTTCCTAATAATGAGCAGTGGATGAGAGAGGGGGGACCTGGGGAAAGTCTTTTTGAATGCAGATAATGGCATATTTGCCTAATAAACCCAACTACAAAGTTTCTTAAAATCGCCTGGGCTATTGATTTCTGGAAAAAAAAAATGAACCGACAGTGACACTTTAAAACTAAACAAAGTGAAGAAGGTCTATTTGTAGCCTCAGTCTTATGTGTCTGCTCCTCATCTGTACTTCTAGGTTTGATCCCCGAACCCTCATACTGTAATTCTTTTTTAATTAAGTTGTGCACAGTCAGCTTATATGCAGCTTTTCATTTTCAGCTATCATAACTAGCTATCATAAAGTAGCTTATTTCCCTTCAAAACAATTGTAACTATGGACCCAAAATGTTATAACAGCTCACCTATTCTAAAATGGTCATAGATGTTAAAGTTGTGCGACTTTCAGCGCGATTAATCAAGGGCCACACCAAGCCCACAATATTTAACAGGGCCACAGCAGGCTCTTACCCACAGTTATAAGAAGGGTCACTACAGGCTCTCGTCCACAATTTTTGAGAGGGTCACAACAGGCTCTCGACCATAATTTTTGAGAGGGTCACACCAGGCTCTCATCCAAAATTTTTAACACTGTCACAACAGGTTCTCACCCACAATTTTTACGGGGTTCACCACCAGGCTCTTGCTTACTATTTTTACGGGCGTTACCACCAGGCTTTATCCTCCAATAGTAAGGATGGTCACCACCAGGCTCTAGTGTAAGCGTGTGCATGAGGCCCTCCATTATGTGTAATGTAGGGTTATAGGATATCCTCTTTACTTAAAATGTTTGGCAGTCCTTGCAGTTGGTTCATTGACTTGATGAGTCTACGAGTCCATCTTTTAAAATTTGAACACAATGGGCAACATGTATCAACCCAAAAAGGCGTACTTTCTTGCGGAAAGGGGCGATTTGCGAATATTTTATTCGCAAAACGGCCATTTGCGAATAAAATATTCGCAAATCGCCCCTTTCCGCCGAGTACGCCGGGGGGTAGGGGGCGGAACGGGGGTGTGGAGGGGGCGGAACGGGGGGCGCGGACTCAGAGTCCGCACGATTTATCATTTTTTAAACTAAAAGATACGCCGAAAACCTACTCCACCTTTCAGGTGGCGTAGTTTTTCGGCTGTGCGCATCGACGCGCACGGAATTTATGTAGAGGCAGTCCGCCTCTACATAAATCTCCGTAACGCCGGAGATGCGGGGACATTTATAAGTCCGGCGTAAAAAACGTCGGACTTAATAAATGTCCCCCAATGGGTCTGAACATGTCACACACCCAAAGACAGTTACCAGGAAATCCCATAATCCTTCATTACACATAAGAGAGGGCCTCATGCACCTGCTTGCAGGAGAGCCTGGTGGTGACCCTCCTTACTATTAGGGGAGAAAGCCTGGTGGTAACCCCCGTACAAATAGAGGGCAAGAGCCTGGTGGTGAACCCTGTAAAAACTGTAGTTGAGAGCTTGTTGTGACCGTGTTACAAATTGTGGACAAGAGCCTGGTGTGACTCTCTCAAAAACTGTGGGTGACAGCCTGGAATGACCCTTCTTATAATTGTGGGTAAGAGCCTGTTGTGGCCCTGTTAAAAATTGTGGGCTTGGTGTGGCCCTTGATTCGCACAACTTTAACATCTATGACCATTTTAGAATAGGTGAGCTGTTATAACATTTGGGGTCCATAGTTACAATTGTTTTGAAGGGAAATAAGCTACTTTATGATAGCTAGTTATGATAGCTGAAAATGAAAAGCTGCATATAAGCTGACTGTGCACAACTTAATTAAAAAAGAACAGTATGACGGCTCTGGGATCAAACCTAGAAGTACAGATGAAGAGCAGACACATAAGACTGAGGCTACAAATTGATCTTTTTGACTTTGTTTAGTTTTAAAGTGACAGTCACCCCCTATTTGCATGTTGACTGCTCTCCACAGGTGTAAGTGTTAAAGTGTAAAGGGTAAGTGTTACAGCTTTCATTACTTATTTTATATCACACCTCATGGTGCTTGTTCTGGTAAAAAGTCGTTTTTATCACCTGTGGATTGGTATATGTGGGCAGGGCCTCACACTCTATGCACCACATCGCCTCGCCCCTAGCACTACTTATCCCCGCCCCATCTGTGACATCATCGCAGCATAGGCCCCGCCCCCTCAGCGGCCATTGGTGTGGGACAATCTAGGGGGGTAGGGCCTAGAGCTTTAGGCTGGCCCTTCCAATAGCTGCTGAGGGGGCGGGACCTATGCAGTGATGATGTCACAGATGGGTGGGGCTAAGTGGCACAAGGGGCGGAGTTATGTGGCACATAGGGCGCGAGGCCCCTCCCACATATACCAATCCACAGGTGATAAAAACAACTTTTTACCAGAACAAGCACCATGAGGTGTGATATAAAATAAGTAATGAAAGCTGTAACATTTACCCTTTACACCTTTGGAGAGCAGTCAGAATGTAAATAGGGGGTGACAGTGTCACTTTAAGTACAGACCTACCGAACAGCCAGGGCCGGCGTTGGGGGGGAGCAAACAGGGCAATTGCCCAGGGCCCCCACCCTCCAAGGGGCCCCCTACACGGTTACATTATGTGTCAGGGGCAGGAGCGTCTGCAGTGATCCCTGGCTGCAGCTAATGGCTGCTATCAGGGGTCACACAGAGGCTGCAGTACACCGGGCTCCCGGTGTGTGCTCCCTCCAGCTCTTATTCCAGCAGCCTGTGACTAAGGGCCCTAATACATGGGCCAATACTTGTCTGAATCAGGCTGATATTGCTCCATGTAATAAGGAGAATGATCAGCTGAAGTGACGATCATCGGATGATCGTTGTCTTTTGACACGTTTAAAGGTCATCGCTACAGGTAGAGCGACCAATGCCTGATAATCGTGTCTATAAAATAATAAAGCTATTACTTACCTTCAGGGCAGTATTAACAGCTGCTGCTGCCCTAGGCACTAAACCTGAAGACGCCCCATCTTCATGCACCTATTGGCGATACCAGACCTGACCAATACCACCATACCCCCCACCCCCTGGAAAAGACACCAGATTTACTGGCAATTCTGAACAGGAGGAGGGAAACTAAAAATATAAAAACAAAAAAAAAGGTTTTTTCTGTCCCCTGCTCCATGGTGCTGCCCCCCCTGCAATCTGCTGCCCTAGGGACCGGACCACAGGTACCTAGTGGTAAATACGGCCCTGCTTACCTTACCTATTACGTTCCCAGTGTCCCCAGGCCTTGTCTGTGGGATTCCCTGGTCAGCGCAGCTGCAGCTCTAACTTCTGGTCCCATCACTGTAACAGCCCCTCAGCCCATTACTGGCCTAGTGGTGTTCTGTCTTGGCCAATGATGGGCCTGTTACTTCAGAGAGGGGACCAGAAGTAAGAGCTGCAGCTGCGGTGTCGCACAGACAAGGCCTGAGGACACTGAAGAACGTAATGAGGTGAGTAATAGCTTTATTTTTTACTATATGAAGAAAGGGATGCACGGGCATAATCGAGCTGTCTAATAGGTTCTATAAGCAAGATTTTACCAACTTATCCAGAATATCTGGCCATGTAATACCTGAATCCGCCACAAGCAGCGGGTACTGATGACAAAAGTGTATTGGGACCTTAAATTGTTTCAAAAATATTTTAAGCGTTTGGGGCCCCACCTTCAACTTTGCCCAGGGCCATATTTAGTCTAAAACCGGCCCTGCGTACAGCTGCAGTTCACCTGTATGGCTGCACAGAGGAAGTATATTCTTAGTGACAATAACATTGCTGGGTACATAAGCTCTTCATGTGAGTCTGAGCTCAAGGACATGAGTACAAATGGACAATGCCAGTAAATATAATCGGGTACTTTTACACAAGACACTGGACATTGGATGCATAAGGTAGAGTATTATGAAGCTTTCCATTCACTGCCATTTGTTGCCTCTATATGCTACCATAGTGTAGATTCACTTATCAAAGGACCATAAACATGTTCATTCTTCAGCGCGGAGAGAGGAGGCGAGCGAGACTCCCATAGTCATTATGACAGGGAGGCTGGCGGTATTCCGCCGCAGAGAATTCCAACACTTTTGCTCCGTGTGCACGGAGCCAAACAGTGATAGCATTTATTATATTTTTAACAAGATGCGTAATCCCTGTTCTTATTTTTTTAAATAATCACAGAACACGTCACTGGGATTCACATTGGACTTTCCACGTCTTCGCGTTTTCTGAAGTGCTGCTGGCTTGAGATTGTGTAGTATTCTTTGGTGGTTTACACATCATTAATAGCATCCAGTGCAGCTACTGTATGTTGAAAAGACTTTTGCTTAGTCCATTAATTTTTGTTACAGAGAATAACATTTACATGCTTAGTGTAGCTGAACAAGAAGTATGGGACCGCAGTACCTCCACCATGCAGTCAAGGTGAAGGCTTACATAGAGTTGCTTCTTGTTTGCTTTATATCTCATGATGATAAAATCATTACACTAGTATCATTTTTGTGTGTCTGTTTTATGCCCATTTGTTACTCAGTAGCTCGAAAGCTTCCATAGAAATAGTTCTGCAAATATTCTTTGAAGTACAGTACATTGAGTGAGAGTTACCTGTAAGTTACATTGTAAGTTTAATGATTGAAACCTTACCATATAAGACAATAGTATACCATCTATTTACTAATCATCAAAATAGAGGAATGGATATAAAAATGAAAAAGTATAAATGTAAAATATATGAGAAAAAAAGCATACTGGTAACTAATCATACTTTACAAACGTCCTGCAAAATTAACAATGGTTGCAAATAGGGTATATACAGTAAGAATTAATACATAACACTATACAGTGGTACCTTGGTTTAAGAGTAACTTGGTTTAAGAGCATTGCTTTGGTTTAAAGGACAAGTGCCATGAAAAGCTTTTTCCCAGTAATTGAAGCACATTACAAAGTTATATAACCCCCCTCAACCCCCTACCAGGAAGTCTAGGAAACTCACACATACCTAATTACTGTCATCACCAAGCTCTTCTCTCAGCTTCTTCTTGTGACGATGAGTCATCAGCAGGAGGGCTGCTCTAGCTTCTGTTACACCAGTCTCCCCCTCCCCTGCCTTGTCAGGTGACTCAGCTTGCTCAGCTCCAATTGGCTGAACAACTGCAAGTCATCTGAGTCATGTCACTTGCTTATCTTCTCTCCAACTGACTCCCAGCACATAGGCAGCTCCCCCTTCCCCTCATACTCTCTCCTGCTGCTGAGTGGACTCAGTGAGTGAAGAAGTCATGTCACTAGGGAAGATAAGCAAGTGACATGGACTCAGATGGTTTGCAGTTGTTCAGCCAATCGGAGCTGAGCAAGCTGAGTCACCTGACAAGGCAGGGGAGGGGGAGGCTGGTGTAACAGGAGCTAGAGCAGCCCTCCTGCTGATGACTCATCGTCACAAAAAGAAGCCGAGAGAAGAGCTTGGTGACGTCAGTAATAAGGTCTGTGTGAGTTTCTTACACTTCCTGCTGGAGGGTTGAGGGGGAAAAAGACAGGGGAGGGGGGCAGATAGGTGATTGAAGCATATTACACAGTTAAATACCTTTGTAATGTGCCTCAATTACTGGGAAAAAATTTTTCATGGCACTTGTCCTTTAACCTCTTAAGGACATAGGACGTACCGGTACGTCCTATGTCCTCACTTGCACTTCAAAGCGGGGCCGCGCCGCGGCCCCGCTTTGAAGTGCCGCGATCCCGGGTGCCGCGTGTAGCCCGGGACCGCTGCTATTAGCGGGCACGGTCTGATCGCCGTGCCCGCTAATTAGCTAATCGGAGGCAGCTGTCAAAGTTGACAGCTGCCTCCGATTACCGGAGGCAACGTTTCCCTGGTGTCTAGTGGGGGAGATCGCTCCTCCGGGACCTTGTCCCGGAGGAGCGATCTCCGTTACTGATGCCGGCCGGGGACGCGTCTAAGATGGCGCCGTCCTCGGCTCGGCTCTCGTTCGTTTTCGGCTGCAGCAGCCGAAAGCAAACGAGTGCCGATCTCATGGATCTCTGCAGCATATCTATGCTGCAGAGATCTCAATGAGAGATCCAAGTGTATATACTAGAAGTCCCCTAGGGGGGCTTCTAGTATATGTGTAAAAAAAAAAAAAAAAGTGTTGTTTATAGTAAAAAGCCCCCTCCCCTAATAAAAGTCTGAATCACCCCCCTTTTCCCAGGTTTTAAATAAAAGTAAACAAATAAATAAATAAATAAACATGTTTGCTATCGCCGCGTGCGTAATCGCCCGAACTATTAATTAATCACATTCCTGATCTCGTACGGTAAACGGCGTCAGCGCACAAAAATCCCAAAGTGCAAAATTGCGCATTTTTGGTCGCATCAAATCCAGAAAAATTTTTATAAAAAGCGATCAAAAAGACGTATATGGGCAATCAAGGTACCGATAGAAAGATCACATCATGGCGCAAAAAATGACACCTCGCACAGCCCCATAGACCAAAGGATAAAAGCGCTATAAGCCTGGGAATGGAGCGATTTTAAGGAACGTATATTGGTTAACAACGGTTTGAATTTTTTACAGGCCATCAGATACAATATAAGTTATACATGTTATATATCGTTTTAATCGTAACGACTTGAGGAACATGCATAACAAGTCAGTTTTACCCCAGGGTGAATGGCGTAAAAACACATTTCCCCCAAATAAAAGAAATGCGTTTTTTTTTTTCAATCTCACCACACTTTGAATTTTTTTCTGGTTTCGCAGTGTACTTTATGCAAAAATTCAGCCTGTAATTGCAAAGTACAATTAGTGACGCAAAAAATAAGGGCTCATGTGGGTTTCTAGGTGGAAAAATGCAAGTGCTATGACCTTTTAAACACAAGGAGGAAAAACCGAAAACGTAAAAACGAAAATGGGCCATGTCCTTAAAGGGTTAAGAGCCCCTATACTGGGTGGGAGGGGGAGTTGGGGAGGGGTATGGTCTGCATAACGGGGTCTGCAGCCCTGTACTCTGACCCAGGAAGTATCCATCACCTACCAAATCATAGCGGATCCACTTCAGTCTGGGGCTTGCATCAGGGGACAGGACTGTGGAGGTAATCTCTTCATAGCTGTAACCCTTCTCTCCCCGGACAGAGAGTGCTGCTATACTGTGCCCACATATGTCCTGCTCATTCATTCCTGCTCCCTGCAGTCTCTGTCAGTCCTAATTGGTCCATACTAAACACACACCCTTCCTAACTGCTTTCATGTGACCATACAGACCTCTGACAGCAGCCCAGCTTCTCTATTCTAGCCTGTTGTACTACGCTCCTGCATTATGAGGATCTGCAGTTTCATCCTTTATCTACAAACTGCTGCTGTTTCTTCAGGTTTATACAGTTACTGTACTATACATTATACTCCACATGCTGATTGCTATACTGTACAGTAACTTATAATATGACACATTCAGCTGTTTCTAAATGTTTGTTTCATCTGTTCTACATGTTATTCAGAATAATAAATCATTTCTTATGGGAAAATTTAAATGATTTCTTATGGGAAAATTTGCTTTGGTTTAAGAGTTGATTTAGATTACAAACATGGACCCAGAACGAATTATGCTCGTAATCCAAGGCACCACCAAAAGGGTAAAGCAATACCACATGATGTTTTTTTGGCATGGCTTTTTTAGGCATTTTTATTATGTTTGCAGGGTTTTTTTTTTTAATGGAGCTGGGCCTGTGTTCAGTTTGAACACAAAAATGCCATGTCTATATGCATACTGGTGTTTTTGGCATTTTCCCCCCCAATTTCTTTAATAGAAATCACAAGACTTATAAAAATAAAATACCAGAGATAAAAGTGTCTATGGTCGTTTAGACTAAAGTAATAAAATGCCATTAAAAATTACAAAAAAAAAAAGCAGGAAAAACTGCTGCCAGTTTTGGCTGTTCTTCATCAGCGTTACACTCACCCGTATAAAGTTTCATTCAATTCCAAAAACTTCTTCTCAGTGTTTTTTTTTTTTTTTCTTTCAGTGAGTGTATACTGCAATTATAGAAATTGTACAACTACATATTTTTTTCCACATATTTGAAGATCAATTGTTAAAAGTCTCAAAGATCGCAGTTTGCAGTAATTCAACGGGATCCTGCACTGTTTATTTTACAAGATATCAAGATATGTTCTTTTATGTTTTCCATCATTATACAATGAATAAGCATTAAGAGATTTATCTGACAGATTTTTGAAGCCAAAACCAGGAATGGATTTGAAAAGAGGATAGATCCCAGTCTTTCCTTTATGACCTGATCCCTGTTTATAGTCTGTTCCTGGCTTTGGCTTCAAAGATCTGTCAGATAAATCTGTGTAAACACACCATTAGTTGATTTAATATCCCAGCATCTTTTATTTGCACATTCAGCACAATCTTCTTCTGGGCATATAAACAAACACATTATGGAAGGCCGTGTACACAAGTCATGTACAATTTGTATCTATATGTGTCTATTTGTTCAGTAATCATTGTTTTTTTTGTTTTTTTGTCCTATTAATACTGATTTATTTTGATCATTTGTGCTCACAGCTGCTTCTAGAGTCAATCAGAAAAGCTAGGTATCCATCTCTCCCACCAATAACCTACATGTAATAAGGTTAAATACTGTATAAATATCCTATCATTCTGTATAGTGGTGTACGTGTCTAACACATACAGTAGACACATATTACAGATAAGACATTCAGCATCACATAAACACACGTAGAAGAATACAATACTGGTAAAGAAGAATATTAACCCTGGTAAAGATTTTTTTTTTTCGGTGGTTTATTGCACCTTATTCTGTTCTCACTCACATCATGGAGCTTTCTGCAGCTTGTATCTCAGCATGTTTGTCCATCTGCCCACATCCTGTATTTCCCTACCAGTCTTTGCTTCTCCTAGTTCACATATTACTACTAAATGAAGCAAGACTTCCCCCTACTGACCGAGGCCACGTATTTATAATGCATATACATAGAAGGAAGCATAGATCCTGTTCTGTACCATACCACTTTTCTACAGCAAAGAGGTTTAACAATTGATTTAGCAAAAGTAAGAATTTAGGGGGCAACCCCACTCACCCAGCTTACTTTATACTGTATTACACATTATATACTACATGCTGGAGCTTATGGAGCACTTTAAGATTTCTGATTTAACCAATTATTAACTGAAGTGTATATATCAGTCATATTGTGGTTTATTGCTGAAACTCTGTGGTTTTGCGATAGCTGTGGTAAAAAAAAAAAAAGTGACATGATCAATGCAGGCTATAGGCTAGTGTTGTATATGTTTCTGAAGTATAAACACCAAAAATACCAACAAAACATTAACCTTGCTATAAACCTCTGCAGCTGGTGTCCAAATGGGACGTTCATGTTTTTGTGACATTTTTTCAGGTATTATTCCAGTATTTTTTGCCTAAAAATCTTTAATAAGTTAGCTTGACATCTGTGAAGATAAATATAATTCAAGCTTTTTCTTATTCATTGTGTTTTTTTTTGTTTGTTTGTTTGTTTGTTTTCAAATGTAGCATGCTGTAGGTGTGGCATTTGTTCAAACACACTGTACAGTATTTTTCTTACTTTAAAAATTGCATTTGTTAGGGTCCTATTACACAGGCCGATGGGGGCCCGATAATAACTGAAAACGAGGGTCGATCTGCTAGATTGGCGCTGGTCTACGGCGCCTATTACACAGCCCGATTATCGTTTACAGATGTCCTTGCAGCACTTGCTTAAACTTTATGCATTACCTATCCAGGCTGCAGGGCTCCTTTTGCAATCTGCTCCTCCCCGGGTCCTGCGCGCTCCAGCTTCAGAGTGGCCTGTCTCAGCTGACAGGCCCCTTAGCCAATCACTGTCCACGGCGGTCCTGGACAGTTTTTTTGGCTGAGCGGCCTGTCAGCTCAGACAGGCCACTCTGAAGCTGGAGCGTGCAGGACCCGGGAAGAAGCAAGAGGAGCCCTGCAGCATGGATGGGTATTGTATACAGTTTGGAAATCGTCAGCCACCACCCGTGCACCGCTATTTCACGTAGCAATGCTTGGACGGCACCCGACAATAATAGGTCCAAACCTATATCAACAATCAGCCAATAATCGTTGTCATCGGCTGATCATTGTGTTTATTAAACTGAGCGATAATCGGCCAGATAGGGCCGATATGGCTGATTATTGTTTTGTGTAATAGGGCCCTTATGTTCTAGAAGAGAAATGCTTCATTCACAAAATCAAAATTCACAAAAGCGCATGTACTTAAACACAAAACAAAAACAGGGAACATGCAAAAAAGAAGGGCTTTATTTTTTTGTTAAAGGGATATTCTCAGCTTCCAAACTTACCTCCTGGTCTGCTTTCACTTCCTGCTAGCAAAAAAAAAAAATGGATGGAAAAATTGGATGCATTTGTGTGCATCCGTTTTGATCCACTTTTTCCATTGACTTCCATTATAAAAATACTGATAAAAATGCATCTATTTTTTAACGTGCACAAAAATAAGATCAGCTACGTTTTTGTGTACATTTAAAAAAAAAACGAATGCGTTTTGATCTCTTTTTTTTAATGTAAGTCAATGGAAAATGCACAAATGCATCCGTTTTTCCATTCGTTTTTGCAAAAAACAGATTGCAAAAATGTAGTGTGAACCCAGCTTTATCCAGTTAGGTAAAATACATGTGGAATCTTCCCCCTTCCTGGTGACTAACAATTCATTCCATACATTTCATTATCTTATCAGTCTCCTTCCCCCAGTGCTGAGCCTGCTGTTTTTGCTAAAGACACAAAAAACTGTGTGAACTGTTTACTCCATCTCCCCCTCTCCCCCCCCCCCTCCCTTCCCAGATGGCTGATGTAAACATTTGTAAACAGCCTCCCTGGTCAGCTTTATTTACACTCTGTGATGTTCTGAAGAATCAGCTGTTTACATGAGCCGTCTCAAAAGAGAGGGGGATAAATGGACTGAACAACTCACACACAGTTTTTTGTGTCTTCAGCAAAAGCAGCAACCTCAGAACTGGGGGAAGGAGACTGATAAGGTAATGACAGGTATGGAATAAATTGTTAATCTCTGGGAGGGTGGATGATGTATTTTACCTAACTGGATTATCGCTTTAAGATGTCCCTCTTAAATGCTGTTTAGTATTGTGACATTATCTTTTTATATCATGTATGTCCTCCTTGAACCTTTCCACTGGGTCACCTCAAGATGACAGGGATGTCCAATTAAGCTTCACATGTCGCGTAATCTACGCATCCATGTTTCCTTATTCGAGTTAGTGCCCATTGTTGTCTATTGGGCTATTCACATGATCAGCAGATTTCAAGGACTCAAACCAATGCTGAAAAAAAAGGACTTGTTCTAGTGCGGACTCAGATTTTTGTTACGGATCATCTCATAGAAATCAATGTGATCCATTATTTTTTACGGATTGTTACCTGTTTGGCATCTGTATTTCTGTAAAAAAAATATGGATGAGTTATAATTGACATGCTGGAAGAACTGAATATGTGCATAAGGCCTAAGGATACATCTCACATGGGAACTGCATCAGTTGAAGGAGTAGGTTCAAGTGGATGGATTAAATTTAAGACTATGTTCACACACAGTATTTTGGTCAGTATTTTTTCAACCAAAACCAGGAGTGGGTTGAAAACACAGAATCTGTGCTAATATTTTCATTATAGTGTTTCTCTGTCCATTCCACTCCTACAATTATGAACCAAAATATTAGCCCTAAGTAGAAGAGTTTTTACACCTACACAGGACTCTGAGTTTATTCCTGAGGTTAGCAAAACACATAAAGGAACCACTTGGGTTTTTGCGCACCTGATTCAGGGTAAGAAGCCCTGTTATATACTCCTTCTGCTTTAGTTAGCGAAAAGCTGCTGACACATTCATTTTAAGTACATGCGTATATGTATTGTATATAGGAACAAGAGATTTTTTTTCTTTTTAATAATAAATTGACTTATATTGGATTGCATATTTTCCTGGAAGATCTTTATCCTTAAAGATTTTTTTTTTCTCTATGACCTTCCAGTATAGTTGAATGCATAATTAACCAACACATCTCTGGTCCTGTGAATATCAGATTAAAGAGATTGAATTGTATACAATATGTACATTTAGCACACCTGTCAAATGAATGTGAGATAAGAATACCGTCAGCAGCACACCATTTGAATATTGATTCTGTTCACTGAAAAATTAAAGTTTGGAGAGATTTGTCAAAAGTTTTGGTCAGTAGGGGTCTGATCATTAGGCGGAGTGTGTGGATGAGTGCTCACTCCACAGCTTGCTGCTCTATTCAACTTGTTGCAGGAGTTGGGTTGTATAGTAAATCTATATAACATATGCTGGGGTAGCTTGTGGGGTGTTGTGACTGTTGCGTGGGTGTTGGGTCACTTGGGCACTTGTCATGGTGGCCAGGAGTAGTGTTTGAACCCACCCCCAGACAAACGGGCATACTTAAAATCTTCGGTACAATACAAGATAATAATAAGATTTTGGCATGCAGGTGCAGGCAAGAGTTGGTTATAGTAAATTTTGTGACGTGAGAGTAGAGTAGAGGAGCATCTTGAGAGCTGTGTCCAATGTAGTAGTGTACTCTTCTGGGATAGTGTAGTTGAAGATGAAAGTAACAAAAGGAAGATACTCGTACTCATATACACTACCGTGCAAAAGTTTGGGGTCACATTGAAATGTCCTTATTTTTGAAGAAAAAGCACTGTACTTTTCAATGAAGATAACTTTAAACTAGTCCTAACTTTAACCCCTTAGCGTCCCATGACGTACCTGGTACGTCATGGTGCCGCGGGGGGTGTTCAGAGCGGGGTCCCGCCAGAACTATTAGCCCGCGCGGGTGCCGTTGCCGCGCCGGCTAATTAAGAACTTTAATGCAGCTGTCAAACCTGACAGCTGCATTAAAGTGCTTTGTACACAGCATCCCTGGTGTCTAGTGGGACGGATCTCCCCCGGGGAGACCCGTTCTTCTGGCCGGCCCGGGCCTCAGCGTCGCAATGACGCTGATCCCGACTCGGCAATAGATTGCTGTGGCCTGCAGCAGGCCACAGCAATCTATCACCGATTACAATGATCTTTGCTGTGTATATACACAGCATTGATCTCTATGAGAGATCAGTGCTGTCTATATATAGAAGTCCCCCAGGGGGACTTCTAGTTTATGTAAAAAAAAAAGTAAAAATGTGTTTTTATTAATAAAAAATCCCCTCCCCTAATAAAAGTCCAAATCACCCCCCTTTTCCCATTTTATAAATATAAATTAATAAATAAACAAATAAATAAACATATTTAGTATCGCCGCCCACGTAATCGCCCGAACTATTAATTAATCACATTCCTGATCTCGCACGGTAAACGGTGTCAGCGCAAAAAAATTCCAAAGTGCAAAATTGCGCATTTTTGGTTGCATCAAATCCAGAAAAAATGTAATAAAAAGTGATCAAAAAGTCGTATTTGCGCAAGCAAGTTACCGATAGAAAGAACACATCATGGTGCAAAAAATGACACCTGAAACAGCCCTATAGACCAAAGGATAAAAGCGCTATAAGCCTGGGAATGGAGCAATTTTAAGGAACATATATTTGTTAACAATGGTTTGAATTTTTTAAAAGCCATCAGATACAATATAAGTTATACATGTTATATATCATTGTAATCGTAATAACTTGAAGAGATAACATAACAAGTCAGTTTTACCATAGGGCGAAGGGCGTAAATGCAAAACTCCCCGAAATCAAAACAAATTTGTTTTTGTTTTTCAATTTGACAGCGCAAATGATTTTTTTCCGGTTTCGCAGCATATTTTATGGAAAAATAATGCCTGTCATTACAAAGTACAATTGGTTTCGCAAAAAATAAGCGCTCATAAGCCTCTAGGTGAAAAAATGCAAGCGCTGTGGACTTTTAAACATAAAATGGAAAAAGCAAAAGCGCAAAAACGAAAATTGCCTTTGACCTTAAGGGGTTAAAGAAATACACTCTATACATTGCTAATGTGGTAAATGTCTATTCTAGCTGCAAATGTCTGGTTTTTGGTGCAATATCTACATAGGTGTATAGAGGCCCACTTCCAGCAACTATCACTCCATTGTTCTAATGGTACAATGTGTTTGCTCATTGGCTCAGAAGGCTAATTGATGATTAGAAAACCCTTGTGCAATCATGGTCACACATCTGAAAACAGTCTAGCTCGTTACAGAAGCTACAAAACTGACCTTCCTTTGAGCAGATTGTGTTTCTGGAGCATCACATTTGTGGGGTCAATTAAACGCTCAAAATGGCCAGAAAAAGAGAACTGGAACTCGACAGTCTATTCTTGTTCTTAGAAATGAAGGCTATTCCATGCGAGAAATTGCTAAGAAATTGAAGATTTCCTACAACGGTGTTTACTACTCCCTTCAGAGGACAGCACAAACAGGCTCTAACCAGAGTAGAAAAAGAAGTGGGAGGCCGCGTTGCACAACTAAGCAAGAAGATAAGCACATTAGAGTCTCTAGTTTGAGAAACAGACGTCTCACAGGTCCCTAACTGGCATCTTCATTAAATAGTAACCGCAAAACACCAGTGTCAACATCTACAGTGAAGAGGCGGCTGCAGGATTTGGGGCTTCAGGGCAGAGTGGTAAAGAACAAGCCATATCTGAGACTGGCCAATAAAAGAAAAAGATTAAGATGGGCAAAAGAACACAGACATTGGACAGAGGAAGACTGGAAAAAAGTGTTGTGGACAGATAAATCCAAGTTTGAGGTGTTTGGATCACAAAGAAGAACGTTTGTGAGACGCAGAACAAATGAAAAGATGCTGGAAGAATGCCTGACACCATCTGTTAAGCATGGTGGAGGTAATGTGATGGTCTGGGGTTGCTTTGGTGCTGGTAAGGTGGGAGATTTGTACAGGGTAAAAGGGATTCTGAATAAGGAAGGCTATCACTCAATTTTGCAACGCCATGCCATACCCAGTGGACAGCGCTTGATTGGAGCCAATTTCATCCTACAACAGGACAATGACCCTAAACACACCTCCAAATTGTGCAAGAACTATTTACAGCAGAAGCAGGCAGCTGGTATTCTATCGGTAATGGAGTGGCCAGCGCAGTCACCAGATCTGAACCCCATTGAGCTGTTGTGGGAGCAGCTTGACCGTATGGTACGCCAGAAGTGCCCATCCAACCAATCCAACTTGTGGGAGCTGCTTCTAGAAGCGTGGGGTGCAATTTCTCCAGCTTACCTCAACAGATTAATAGCTAGAATGCCAAAGGTGTGCAATGCTGTAATTGCTGCAAAAGGTGGATTCTTTGACAAAAGCAAAGTCTGATGTAAAAACAATGTTATTTCAAATGCAAATTATTATTTCTAACCTTGTCAATGTCTTGACTCTATTTTCTATTCATTTCACAAGGTATGGTGGTTAAGAAGTGTGACTTTTCATGGAAAACACAAAATTGTTTGGGTGACCCCAAACTTTTGAACGGTAGTGTAGATACTTTTTATCTGACCGCCTTTTGCCCTATAGTGTCGGGGTACACATGCTTCTAGGGTAGTTTGAGGTCCCAGGTCTCAAGAACTCCCAGAATATCCATAGGATACGTACTGTACGCTTGCACACTGCTTTGTCCTACTGGGGTCAGTACCCAACTCCAGGTATACTGCCCTGTGTGTTGCTGAAAGTATCCCTGGCATAGACAAGGTTCTCACTCCCTCCCAAGGGTCTAGCAGTGAATGCTAGTGGTAGTTAACAGCAGGAAACAATTAGCTTGACTGAAGAAGAAGATCCTCCCACCAGGAACTAGCTCTTTTTATAGGGGTTCCTCAGTTAGTATGTGCATAGAAGAGAGAGAGGTGACGGGTGAAAGAAAATGGAAAGAGGCCAGCACCTGTTATATGTCAAAAACATAACATGTGACAAAGACAGTTAACCCATGAGACCTTCAGCTGTACAGAGTACATTATACATAAAAAATACAGCAGCGACACCTAGTGGAGAAAAACACACAATACATTTCCCATTTATCCCCTTTTTGTGAGAACATGAATGAGTTACTTTGCCCAGGTGCATAAGACTTGGTGGCACACCTGTGCTGGGGCACTACATATAGAGCCTCCTGCTTAGTCACACACTTTTACCATTACCTTCTAGCGATCAAGGGGTTTTGAATACCCATTTTTAAGTGGAAGTAACGCTTTAAAGGCTGCTATAGGTGTACAGTCTCAAGGGACAGCTATCACACGCAGATTAAACCTTGTATGTGATGACCAATAGCTACATGATTTTGCTGATACAAGACCTTCAGAACAAAGAGGCGCAAAAATTGTAATTGTTAATAACACCCCTAATAATAAGGAAGTGAAAAACACAACTACATCATTTTAGGGGGTTAATTTTTATGTGTTCGATTTAAAATAAAAGTAACATGTTAATTTTATGATGAGTTCACACATGGTAAAAAAAAGCTATAAAATAGATATAAAAAATGGGCAACCATTGTATAAATAATGGCAGTAATCCCAATGTTGGAATTAGGGAGGAGCGAACTGAACCGTAACGAACCAAATTCGTTACGAACTTTGAGAAAGTTCGTAACGAATCTGGTAAAATTAACAAATAAAATCACAGAATAGACCAGGATTCAAGGGATTATTACTCCTATAATTCCTGGTATCCATGGTTTTTTGTGAATATCAAGATGTGTGCCGTCACCCCTGTTATGGTGAGACCTTAAATTAGTCTCCTCAGATATACCTGGGTGCTGCCTAATCAAAAATGCAATGTGACAGCTGTCTGTAAGTATCAACCAAGACACATGAAAGCAACTTCAGTGTTCAAGCTGATCTACTTTATTAAGTCAAAATCTCAGTTCATATCTTTACAATAAATGTTAAAAAATTAGAGAACTCTGTTTAGTTGCAAAAAAAAAAAACAGTCCAAAAAAAGTCCCATCACTGTCTCAGAAAAAGAAAAAGTCCCTTCGGCTGTCCCATCACTGCACAGTTGTGTAGAAAAATGTGATTCTTGGTGTCCAAGACGTCTGGTCCTTTAATTATGGGCAAGGGCAGAACATGTCTGTTACTGCCCATTGGGTCAACATTCTCCCAGAAGATCATCAGAAAGTTAACGCATTCTTGCCATTGTCACCTCCCCGGTGCTTTAGGGGGCCAGTTCTTCAAAAGTTCTGCCTCCACCAGCTTGCAACCATCCACCGCGTTGACTGCAGTCCAACCTGCCCCGGTGTCTTACCAACGATGTCGAGCCCGACGCTTTCAGGCTGTCCTCCATTTTGTGAGCCTGGGTGAACGGAGCCACAATGGGCAGGAGCTCCTCTGGACCATCATGTAGGAGATATATGAATTGCTGACCCAAGGTCAACTAACGGTGGGAAGTGTTGTAGCCCACAAAGGGAGGAACCTTTTCTCTGCAGTGCAGCAAGGAAGGCTGAGTCATACACCTTGTATGGCACATGTGATAAACCTCATAGTGCACAGTCCCTAGGGACTGTCAACATGGTTGGGTCCACCTTATTAAGGAGGTGGGCACCCCAAAAGGTAGGAAAAGACTATACCCCATAAGAACAGGGCACACATCCCCTACGTCTCATTCCATCTACCTAATATATCTGTAGACACCACGTACACCCCTACATACTCTGTATAGCACCTGTGTGTGTCTCTCTCTTTTTCATTGAGTATTGGCTATCTGTGACCTTTTTGAGGCTTGTACCTCTTTTAGTTTTAACCAAATAAATGTTAAGTTTTAATATTATTTGACCTAAGGTGGATTTTCCTCCTCGGGATATACTCGGGATGTATCCACATTCTCCATGGAGTGGGCAGAGAGCGGGATTCAAAAGTCGATGTTGGGCTTCGTACAAACCTTAACAAAACCTTCTCTAAGCCTGCTTTCTCTAATTTCGATACTAATGATATATATATATATATTTATATTTTTATATATATATATATATATATATATATATATATATCAGTGTCCCTACAGACTAGAATATGTGATCACACAATCACTTTTACAATAATTTACTAATGTACTGCAGTATACTGTCATTTTACCAGTCTTCTATTACACTCTGCTTCTGGCAGGGTGCAATAGGAGTACGTTCAAATCAGACATGGAGGCCTTCAGTAAGCCATGACAAATCAATGGCACCTGTAAAACCATATATGTGCACATCTCTCTCTCAGTACAAAGTTGCTATGGTGCTCTACTATAGGGCGCCACAAAAACAATATAAAGAATCAAGACTCCTGTCATTTGTACCATATGCAGAAATATGATATGCATTGCTGCTTTCTGTATGGTCCATGAAGGTAGGTGGCAAAGCAAAGTTACGTACCTCCACTTAACTCCATAGTCTCCACGGCCAGGCACTTTTTACCTGGTCTGAGAAGTGTAAGGCTGAATTATATCGGGTTGGGGCATTACGGAAATTTTAACCTTAGACAACACTATCTGAAATGCTAGATGAATACAACATATAGACAGGGCCGTATTAACAGCTACAGCTGTTTTTCATGGGTTTTAACTGCTTAAAACTAATTTCCACATTGATTCAATTATTAGAGCCGTCTGCATATTGTCTGAAGGAATTCTCACCACAGGATTGGTAGATTGGTAGGTAATAGCTCCAGGCGTCACATTTAACACCGCCACACTAGACCTGACCAATAATGCCACACTGTGACTGAATAACACTGCCGTTGCAGACCTGACCAATAATGCCATACTGTGACTGGATAACACCACTATACCAGACCTGACCAATAATGCCATACTGTAACTGAATAACACTGCCGTATCAGACCTGACCAATATTGCCATACTGTGACTGGATAACACCACTATACCAGACCAAGAACACTGAACAACACTGCCATACTGTGACTGGATAAGACCGCCACACCAGACCCAAGCAATACCACCATTCTGTGACTGGATAACACTGCCACACCAGACCTGACCAATACCACCATACCCCACTTTGAAAAGACACCAGATTTACTGGCAAGTCTAAATGGGAGGTGGGAGACTAAAAAATAAAAACAAAAAAGGATGTTTCCTTCCCCCTGCTCCCTGGTGCTGCCCCCCCCCCCCCCCCCTTCAAGGTGCTGCCCTAGGCAGTGGACCACAGTGTCTAGTGGTTAATACAGCCCTGCATATAGATGGAGTAAGGGTATAGATGGGTGTGATTCACTGTAAAATCTGACAACTGTTAGTCTCAGTAACTGATATGAATGTGTTAGCACTGTGTAGCTGAAAAAATAAAAAAATCAATCATGAAAGTAAGGAAGTGCACTATAATTTACTGCTCACAAATCATATTACAAGGTTAGTTATCTCACAAATGTTTTCCATCCTTTATTTATGTAGTTGAGCAATAACTGAAGTTTTGTTGGATTTAGACTGTTAGACATCTATGTTCTGCTATAAATGATTCACTCCATTAAGATTGATAATCGCACACACACCTGTTGCTGCAATGTGCTGTAAAATACATTTGTTTCCATCTTTGCAGTTCATAAATATAAATGAAAACACTTGTCCATATTTTATTTCCAACTGGCTTTATAATTATGCTAAATGTTGGGGGAGATTATGCAAAGCCCTGGGGTCCCCTGTTTCTATACCTCCATTTTCTAAAAGCAGATTTTGTTCTAACCAGCAGCCTAGAAAATCATGCCCAGGCTGTCAGAACATATGCTGTCGTTTGGGTCTTGAAGAAATGTGTTAGTAATTGTATTACATTGGACAAACAGTGAATTATTGCACTTCTTTGCATATTTCTTTATGTTGTCTTTTGTGTAGGAGGGAGCAGCAGTTTGTGAACAGCATGTTATCAACTATAACAAAGTTTATTATGCAGGGCCAGGAGTCAGGATTAGAGAACATGGTCATTGCACCATAGTTCTTACTGGCACTAGCCTTATGGAGGTATTGCGACCAGATTAAAAAAAAAACAAACTTTAAAAAGTGCAGGATTCTTACCTCCTGGCCCTCGTTTCTCCCTGACACTCTTTATGTACTTTCTCCCTTGGACTCTTGGTCCCTTGATCTTTATCTGCTGTTATCTTCAGTTCTTTGACTACATTTCCTTGTAGTCTTTGTGGTATGTGCTCCATGCCTGTTCCATCCCACATTACACATAGGGATCTGGCTTCCAGTTAAAAGTATGGTAAGGAGTGTGGCTTAGGAGCCATCCTTTCCTTTAGCCAGGTTCCAATGTAAGACAAAAGTTATGCGGCCTTCATTTCCTGCATGGGGGAACGGAGGGAGTAAGAAACTAAGAGGATCAGTCTACGGGCAGTTCAAATGTCTTCTTGGGATAAGTACATTAGCAGTGAGGCAGAATGCTGCCAAACTAGTAATAACAAACAATTACAAAGTAATGAAACTTTTAGTTCCCTTTATAATTATTATATATTTTATACACAATGAAGAGGACTATATTGCGGCACTACTATCAGTGGCCTCTCTGCTACACCGGACACAGCTGCACTGGACATTGAATCAGGCAACCCAATGAAGCAAGTACCACCTGGCTGGAAAAAGCGCATCTGCGCGAAACAGCTGTGGCCTCAGTGGAACACAACTGCAGCTTTATTCACGGTTCCCAACCCATTCTTCCATTACTTCAGGACAACTTGTCCAAAACTCCCCTCAAAACACCCGCAATATAGATTCCTTGAATAGCCAAAACTCATCAATTCCCCACCACTTAAGTAAGCTTCAAAGTGACTGCAAAAGGAGTACAGTGAGGTGACTGACAAAGGAAAGTAGAAGGTGCTATATGATTTCCCACTCCTCATAACATAACTTTAGCAATAGAACTGCCATCAGTTACTGCCTGGTTGTCCTGATGACCTGATTCCAGATTGGAACGCAGACATTCTGAGTTGCGGGGACCGCAGGCAATTTAAGCACAGGTAAGGCTCTGTCAAACAGAGGAAGGGACAGGCAGTGACATCTGTTCTGCTTACTTAGTTCATTCTTCCACTGAGGTGAGGTCCGTATTTATGTGAGCTGTAAAGTGACAGCTGCAAAGTAGTGGGAGGCACAGACATATATACATACACCATCCAGACTGAAGCTTTCCTTCAGGGCCCAAATCCTGCTAGAGGAGCCATGACCTGTATATAGGCATTTGCCAACCTGGAGCCAGTTGGAAGCTTCATGGCATCCTCATTTGGCATATGCACACTGCAACATAAAGGACCATAGAAACTTAAAGGGCTATTCAGAGTTAAAAATGACATATCCCTTTCCACAGGATTCTGACAAGGGGTCTGACACTTTAGGGGATGTTGTTTTACAAAACAAAAAATACATTGGTTTAATCAAGTGTCAATCAATGTCCCAGTGGGCAAATACAAAATCACGTGACTCCAACAAGACCTTCCCCAGTGGGATTTAAAAGAATGTCCATAGCTCATTCATAAAAAATGTGTCTTTATTCATAAAATCCATGAATGAATGTGTGCGTAAACAGTGTCTATAATCTGAGTGTCTATAGTCCTTAGTGTTAATTGGGTGCACAACTTATCAGAATAGAAAACGCTTGAAAAAGGATTTTACTATAAAAGTAACACAGATGGAGCACGGATGAATTACCTCGCTTGCATGACGTTCTCAGAGCTAGAGACAGACAGAATGGTGAGATGCATTCCCAGGGTATGTATGGCTGACATTGCAGCACAACAAATAACACACCAGAAAGCCTACGCCCATGGGTATATAATCCTCTCGGTAAGGTGTTATTCCAGAGTTATTTGAACCTTCCAGGTCCAAGATAATTGCATTTGGCCACACCCCAGGTCCAAATGAAGTAGTTTCAGTCCAGAAACCACAATGTCTGAAATGGTCTCAACGATGTCCCTTCGCTCCCAACTTCTATAGGCGAGTAACTCATCTGTTATCCATCTTTATGCAAACTGAGAATAAATCAGAGATTTGGAAATGTTACAAACATAACATGATAGGAAGATAATAAAAATAATCAATAGGTTGATAAATAAATAGGTTGATAGAACAAAATCACGTAAGGAGAACACACCCAAAAATTCTTCCTGATGCTAGAAAGAGCCTCCCCTATGTAAATGTTTAATAGTTTTGTATTCAACATTTAACCCATATTCTCCTAGGGCTTGTGTTTTGAAAATCCATTCCAATTCCTTTTTCTTAAGAATACATTGTCTATCTCCTCTTTTTTTCCACTGAGAATCATGTTTGAAAACAATTTCAATAGATAGTTTATTGTCTATTTTTTTTTATTCCTGCCTGCGTAAATTTAGATATTGATATTAGAAAGTTTTATATTCTTATTAAATGAGTTCCCCTTGTAATTTTTCTGAGTTTTGCCTCAGTTGTGTTATTCTGGGTCCTAGTGCTTTCTAGCTGCTTTCTTTATGCTTGGTTTAGTCTAGGGCCCTGGCAATGATATTACAGGGGCAGTTTGGTTAAGTTCTGTCAGTTTAGATGGAAGAAACATTTAGACAGTTGTGTCTACTACTGTTTCATTTCAATTCACGCCCCCTGAGGAAGCGCCAAACGTGAAATGTACATTGGGGAGAAGCTGACATGGGTGAGTGGTGATTTGATTACGGGCTTACAGGGTTTATGGTTCTTTTGGGTGAAAGTTAGGTGGATAGTCCCCATTGTGGGAAGCTTGTACTTGGTTTTATCCCATCCCCCTGTGTATAACCCATGTTTATACTGCACTGAGCACTTTCGGAGCAGTTGCCTGTTTGAGCCTATGCTACCCATCTCACTGTGTCAGTTTATCTGGATTGCCATAAAACATCATGTAATGTAGTTTTTTAATATTTTTGATTATGAGTTGTGTTATTGATAAATAAAGATTTCTTGTTATTATATTTGGTCCTTTTTTTGTATATAATACTGTTTCATTTCAATCTGCTAATCTTACAATCTTAATCTTTAGCTTAATAACTTTAGTGAAACTATAATCTCCAGTTAGTCATCTAATGGTGATTTATTATATACAGTAGTACCTTGGTTTAAAAATAACTTGAATTGAGAGCGTTTTGCAAGAAGAGTTCACAGTTTTTAAAATTGTAACTTGGGTAAGAGCATTGCTTTGGTGTAAGATCTCCCTGTACTGGGTGGGAGGGCAAGTGGGGGAGAGGCATGACTGGCTGGATAGCGGGGTCTACAGCCCTGTACTCTGACCCAGGAAGTCTCCCTCACCTTCCAAATAGCAGATCCACCTCAGGTTGGGGCTTGCATCAGGACTGTGGAGGTAATCTCTTAGCTGTAACTCCTCTCTTCCTGGAGTACTTCCAGAGTACTGCATTTACAGTATGTACCAACATCTGCCCTGTTCATTTATTCATGCTCCCTGCAGTCTGTGTCAGCCCTTGTGTTTTCCATCCTCTCCATTCCTGCTATAATGTGCCTGCACTTACAGTCAGCCATTCACACTGCTATACAGAAAAGTTTCTGTCACTGTCCTCTTGCACAGCTCTGTGATTCTCGCTTCCTGATTGGTCCATGCTGAATACACCCCTTCCCCATTGCTGTCATGTGATGACACAGACCTCTGACAGCAGCCCTGCTTCTCCATTCTCTGATGCTGATTTTTGAGGTTTATCCACATACAATACATTATATTCCACATGCTAATTGCTATACTGTACAGTAACTTATAATATGAAATATTAAGCTGTTTCTGAATGTTCGTTTCATTTGTTTTACATGTTATTCAGAATGGGAAAAAAAATCATTATTTTTTGGGTGTGGAACCAATTGTCTGCATTTCAATAAATTCTTATGGGAAATTTTGTTTTAGTTTAAGAGTGAATTTGGATTACAAGCACGGTCCTGGAACAAATTATGCTCATAATCAAAGGCACCACTTGTAGTTCTAGATTTTTAGAACTATATATTATACTGTACTTTATTATATATATATAGTTTATTTCTCATATAGATCTTGCCCGATTACCAGCCGTTCTGGCCAATTATTGTTTCATGTTATATGTCATGTTAAAAGGCAATGATTAGCCTATGCACAATGTCAGCTGATCATTGTCTTAACACATGACCTATCACAACAATAACGATAGCAACGGTCTGCTGGCTGTCGAAACACGTAATAGGAGCAGCAGCAGCTATGTTCTATGGACCACCCTCCCACTGCAGCCCTTCCTGCCCCTTAATGTCTGTGCATGTAATAGCGAGCGCTGACCTGAAAGTTTGGTGCTGACTTGCTCCTTAGTATCAGGCCATATAAAAAGGCCTAAAGTTGTTGGGGTATCTCAATACTGGGAGCCAGAGGCAGGAACAGCAAAGGTGACTGTTAAAGTTATAGCCTAGATTTGTAGTCTAGCAACCTGCCAACACAGTTCCAACTATATACTGTAAATAGTCACTATTAGTGTCCCCATAATCTCACACTAGCACTGACAGACCCAATCTTATATATATATTAATATATACAGCATATATATATATATATATATATATATATATATATATATATATATATATATATAATGTGCGTGTTGTAACAGAGTGTCTGGAGAAGTGGTAGATGGGGTGTATATATGCCCAAGATTTATCATGTCTGTGAAATAAAAAAGCAACCAGGAAAATAGAGTGTCCATAGATCTGTGGTTTCTGCAGATCAGGTATGAACAAAACCAGTTATCAGGGCCTGTGTTGCTGGAGTGGGAAGGGAGGGTGGGCCCCACTCCATCCAGACAGTCCAGGTCTTGGGCTGTCTGATTAATCTCAGTATCTGCAGGGGTAGGGAAGCTACGCTCTCCAGCTGTTGCAGAACTACGACTCCCATCATGTCTGGACAGCCAAAGTTTTAGCTGTGACTGTCCAGGTATGATGGGAGTTGCAGTTTTGCAACAGCTGGTGAGGCAAGGTTTCCTACGCCGATCTACAAAGCACCTGTATCTGTATACACAGCGACCATGACACAAAAGTCATTTTTCTAAATTATTTCTATTTTGAATTTGGTGATGGAAAACCTTACTGGAGGTATTACTGCTGTTGTCTCCACTGCTGAGTGAAGTTGAATGAACCTTGGGAAATCCTAGGTTCTATAGAACTCGAACATTACGAACCTGACACATTAGATTGGTGATGCCTTCCCGGTCCGTGGGGAAGGAGGAGACAGCCCGGTTACCGCCTGGAATTCCGGGATTCAGCATTTGTAATAGCTGGGTACTCTCCTCCTTACCCATGGACCGGGAAGGCATCAGTAATCTAATGCGGCAGGTTTGTGAATGTTCGAGTTCAATCGAAACTAGGATTTCCCGAAGTTTGATCAACTCTACTGCTGAGCGTACCTGTGCATTAGGAGACGCACCATAGAATCACATTACACTGGGTGTCACACTGGAGATAGATCAGGAAGCTTTGCCTCCTAATTCACAGGTACAGACAGCAGGAAGTGGAGACAACGACGCCTCCTCAGGTACAGGCAGCAGGGAACAGAGACAACGGCGCCTCCTCAGGTACAGACAGCAGGGAGCGGAGACAACGGCGCCTCCTCAGGTACAGACAGCAGGGAGGGGAGACAATGCTGCCTCCTAATCAGGGGCGGTCTTGGCATTTCTGGGGCCCCAAGCAAAGTTATTACTGCCCCCCCCCCTCGACATGCCCTCCACAATAGACCGCTGTGTGCTGCCCCCAGTAGTATATACCCCTTGTGCGCTACCGCCAGTAGTATATACCCCTTGTGTGCTGCCCCCAATAGTATATACCCCTTGTGTCCTGCCCCCAGTATTATATACTCTGTGTGTCCTGCCCCCAGTAGTATATAGACCCATGTGTGTTCCCCCAGTTATATATAGCCCCCCATGTGCTCCCCCAGAAGTATATAGACCTCCTGTGTGCTGCCCCAGTTGTATATAGAACCCCTGTGTGATGCCCCCAGTCGTATATACCCACTGTGTGCTGCCCTCAGTTGCATATACCCCGTGTGCTCCCCCACTAGTATATAGCCCCCCTGTGTGCTCCCTCAGTGGTATTTAGCCCCCCTGTGTGCTCCCCCACTTGGATATAGACCTCCTGTGTGCTCCCCCACTTGGATATAGACCCCTGTGTGCTACTCCAGTAGTATATAAACCCCCTGTGTGGTTCCCCTAGTAGTATATAGACTCCTGTGTGCTCTCCCAGTAGTATATAGACTCCTGTGTGCTCCTCCAGCAGTATATAGACCCCTTGTGTGCTGCCCCCAGTAGTATACAGACCCCTGTGTGCTCCCCCAGTTATATATAGACCGCCTGTGTGCTACCCCCAGCAGTATATAGACCCCATGTGCCTCACCAGTAGTATATAGACCCCCTGTATATTCCCCCAGCTGTATATAGACCCCCTGTGTGCCCCACCAGTAGTATATAGACCCACTGTGTGCTCCCCCAGTAGTATATAGACCCCCTGTGTGCTCCCCCAGTAGTCTATAGCCCCCCTGTGTGCTCCCCCACTTGAATATAGACCTCCTGTGTGCTCCCCCAGTTGTATATAGACCCCATTCTGCTGCCCCAAGTAGTATATAGACCCCCTGTGTGCTGCCCCCAGTAGTATATAGACCCCTCTGTGAAGCCCCAGTAGTCTATAGCCCCCCTGTGTGCTCCCCCAGTTATATATAGCCCCCCTGTGTGCTCCCCCTGTTATATAGCCCCCCTGTGTGCTTTCCCCATTTATATAGACCCCCCCCTGTGTGCTCCCCCCATTTATATATTCCCCCGCTGTGCTCGCCCCCAGTTAAACAGACCCCTGTGTGCTCCCCCTTTCATATAGTATATAACACAATAAAACAAACACTTATATTCACCTGAGTCCGGGCGTCTCCTCTTCTCTTCACTCTTGTGGCCGCAGGAAGGGTTTCCCCTGGGATCACAAGAGGCTGCACTCCCCTTGTTCTGGCGCCGATGCTCCAGTGATGTCACTGGAGTGCCGGCACCACAAGGACAAAGTGGCCACTTGTGACCACAGGGAAAACACTTTCTGTGGAAACAAGAGTGACTGACAGGAAGGAAGCCAATGGCTCCCGCCCTGTAAGTGCTGCTGCATGTACCTTTGAGCGCTCATTACGAGTGCTAATAGTTACAGTTCAGATCGCAGCAGGGAGCGGGGCAGCGGCCCTGTCCAGTGGTCTTGAGCACAAGAGCAGGACGTGGGGGCCCCCCTGGATGTTGGGGGCCCCAAGCGATCGCTTGGGGTGCTTGGTGCCAAAGACCGCTACTGCTCCTAATTCACAGGTACAGACAGCAGGGAGCGGAGACAACGGTGCCTCCTCAAGTACAGACAGCAGGGGGAGGAGACAACAGCACCTCCTCAGGTACAGACAGCAAAATGTGCCCATCTACCCAGGAGAAAACTAACCCGCTACCTAATCCCTTACAAAAAAAAAAAATATATATATATATATATTTATATTCAGGAAATAGAGCATAGTAACCTTTTGTCTTTACAGTGGTGCCTTGAATTACAAGCATAATTCGTTCCGGTACCGAGCTTGTAATCCAAATCCACTCTAAAACCAAAGCCAAATTTACCATAAGAAATCATAGAAATGCAGACAATTGGTTCCACACCCCAAAAATATTGATTTATTATTCTGAATAACATGTAAAACAGCCGAAACAAACATTCAGTAACAGCCGAATATGTGATATTATAAGTTACTGTACAGTAATAGAGAGGATGAGAAACACAAGGGCTGACAGAGACTGCAGGGAACAGGAAGGAATGAGCAGGACAGATGTGGGCACATACATGCAGCGCTCTCTGTCCGGGGAGAGAGGGGTTACAGCTATGAAGAGATTACCTCCACAGGCCTGTCCCCTGATGCAAGCCCCAGCCTGAAGTGAATCTGCCAGGATTTGGAAGGTGAGGTAAAGTTCCTGGGTCAGAGTACAGTTCTGTAGACCACACTATGCAGACCATGCCCCTCCCCCACTCCCCCTCCCACCCAATACAGGGAGCTCTTACAGCAATGCTCTTAAACCAAGCCACAATTTTGAAAAACTGTGACCTCTTAAACCAAGTTACTCTTAATCCAAGGTACCACTGTATTCCAATGTATACTAGAAGTTCAGACCAAAAAGGAAATCCATATTAATTAGTTTTCTATTTTTAAAAAACAGTATATATATATATATATATATACTTAAAGAGTCACTGTCGTATTTTTTTTTTTATTATTATTATTATTTTTGCAGAAATCAATAGTTCAGGCGATTATAAGAAACTTTGTAATTGGGTTTATTAGCCAAATATGCCATTATCTGCATGTAAAAAGCCTTTTCCAAGGTCCCCCCCCCTCCTTCCTCTTTTCCATCCACTGCAAAAAATCTGAAAATTGTGACTTATTGCATGAGTCACACTCTGTCTGTTCCTATAGAGAGGGGAGGGGGAAGGAGGAAGGAGGGAGTTAGCCGACAGCAGAAAGCAGATAACAGGATTACAGGCACAGAGCTGGGTGACAGCTGTAATCTGAGTTCAGACAGGTCAGTGGTGACTGTCCCAGGAGATAAGGGTGAGGTATTTGTAGATTAACTCTTTGTTGTCCTGTTTTGGTCTTTTCTTTAGCTCTCTCCATAGGAAAACAATGAAGACAGGGGGGAGAGCTTCAAACTGCTTTTTCATGATAAAGATGCATTTTTTTGGCTAATAAACCTAATTACAAAGTTTCTTAAAATCACCTGGACTATTGATTTCTGCAAAAAAAAATTCACGACAGTGACACTTTAAAAGAAACATAAGATAAAGTAATGAATACAAATGTCTACCTTTACGTATTTGTGAATTTCTTTATTCCCAAACTGTGGAGGGTAGTTTTATTACATTCCATGTAACAGGTAATCAATAGGGTTTGATACTAGTTATTGTCAAACACAGTTCCTGCATGCCTGCATAATGCCCACTATTAATCTTAAAGCTGTTCAATGTAATCCATTTACTGGCCTGCAGTCAAAAGATCTTATTTACACCTAATTCATCATTCTTAACATTTTTATAAATCTGCTCTGAATGCTGCGGGAGAGAACCTGGCTGTTCTATCTTTTTCTTCACACTCACAGCTTGTAGTCATCAAACATGGAAAACACACCATATATTACTGCTATGAGTATAGCGATTGGTTTCCTTTATAGAGGAAGGTCAGAGAATGGAAAACTTCCTCATTATAATGTTTTAGTGTATAAACAGTTTCGTATTTTCAGCGTTGTCTTAAAGTGCACTTGATGTGACATCCAAACATAGAAAAGCCCAGCAAATATATAGTTAATTCTTGCATTATGTATGCTGTCCATTTTAATTTTGTCATTCCAGCTGCCTATTTAATGCCCCATAGTGCTGCTCATGCTTCAGCATTTTACTCTGAGCGGATTAAAGATTGCATTTTTTATATCATTTACTTTACTCACCGGCAGCAGGTGCACAGGGGTATATACAGGGGTGTATATGGGGGTGATACAACTCCCAGCCAATCAGTGTTCATCTTTATTTGGCCAACTTGTGCAGTGAAGACGGACAACTGACATCACTTCCTGCATTTGGTCTCTTTTTTGCTGTTACAAAAGATAGGACGGCCTTGATGTTGGAGCCTTGTAGTGTTCCAGAAAGTGAGACACCTAGTGGCTGATTTTATAGCTTAGTATTTCATATAGAAAACAGGCCAAAAATTTAAATGTCACCTCCTCTGCTGATTTAAAATTATTTATTGGTAATGAGCTTGCCCCTTTAAGGATTTATATGTGTATTTAGATATAACATGTAACATGATGTGATCTACTCTAATGAAAGATATTTAGAAGGGAGTAATGATTATTGTGTAGTGCATTTGTGCTGATTCAACCCCTGAAACCCTACCTATATCCTACCATGGCTGCTGTAGCAACACATTGCATGTATTCAAATGAATGGGCAACTAGGTAAATATGGCTAGGCTTCTTCACTGGGAGCCACTTTTAGCAACTGCATTGAAAACTGCCACAAAAACAGCATGCCTGACTCCAGCCTAAACATACCTTTTTGTTCTCATAGTAAAAGAAAGGACGGGATTCCCCTGTGCTACCAGAGAAACACTTAAAGTGGATATTGGTGAACTGGGAGTCTAATATATATGAATGCCTATATCAAAGCTTTTGTAAGCATTTGTTTGGTTGGTGTCCCCAAAGATTTCATCTCCAAGTTTGAAAGGTTTTCTTTATTACCGGAGCTGTAAAGCTATGGTTTCATTCCCACAAGATCTTATATTGACAGAAACATTTGACATATACAGGAAAGAGCTGAACATTTTTCTTCAGAAAAAAAAATTAGGCTGACAGGGTTACTGCCATTAATAAAACAAGGTAGAATGTTGATCCAGGGATCTATCCAATTGCCACTAGCCAAGTACAAGGAAGGATTTTTTTCTGTTTTATTGATAAATTGGGTTAATGTCACAGAAAAGTGTTGGTGTTGTATGTATGTGTATGTTTTCTCACCTTTCCTTTAGAGCAGTTTTGATATATTGCCTTTGCCTTTGCCTTTTCTAGGCTGTGTTTTAGTTAACAGTTTGATTTGGGCAGACTTACATTAGACATGGGTTAATATTAAGATCAAAACTGTGTAATGAGGCAATTTGGCATCTTGTTTGTGCGTGTATACTGTACCTCAGTTGTCCTGGTAAAAAAAAAAAATGTACTAGTTAGTTGCTATTTTAATTTTTTTTTCTTTTTTTCGTTTCAATTAGGTGAAGTACACTTCAACCACTAATTTGTTTTTTACACTTCTCTGCTCATATTTTTATCTACAATAGGCAGGGTTACGTGACAGTAAAGCAAAGTTCTTTTTTTACAATTGACTTGCGGGCACCGTTGGGCACCTTCGGCACCGTTAGCCATTCACTTCAATGTAATGTGCAGCCACTGGCTGACTTTACATTGTATGAACAGTTACTTTATATTGTGTGAACAGCTACTATTTTCAGATGCTGTTCGGTGGACAGCGTCTGGAAATAATAGGCATGTACATTATTTTAACGCCCGTTCTAAAGAAAGGGTTTTAAAGTAACAATGTGTGAACACAAGGGTCAGCATTGCATTGACTTCAATGCAATGCTGCCTCTGCAGTAAAGAACGGACGTTGATTCCATTGCAATCAGCATCATCCATCCATGCCACACATTGCAATCATCCATCCATGCCACACATTTTTCTCTCCTCTGTGGCAGTTTTTCCCCAAACGGGGCATGGTGAGGGTTTGACTTTTTTTTTCAGCAAAATGTGGTGTTTCTCTTCCATAGAGTTCAATGGAATTTCTTTTGTTCTTCTCAAAAACACCAAAGGCAAAAAAAGAGTCCCCCCAAAAAATGCAATCGCCTGAAAAAAAAAGCCAAGATAATCTTTGGCAGTTTTTCTGGTATTTTTTGGAGGCCAGAAAAAAACGGCACAAAAATCTGTGTCTGGGGGCACCCTTACAATTAGAGATGAGCGAACCAGCCGGATTTCTGGTTCGTATGAATCAGAAATCTCGGCGGCTGACTCCTGCTGTCTGTAAAGGGTAAAGGGTAAATGTTACAGCTCTCATTACTTATTTTATATCACACCTCATGGTGCTTGTTTGTGTCGTTTTTATCACCTGTGGATTGGTATATGTGGGCAGGGCCTCGTGGCCTATGTGCCACATCGCTCCGCCCCTAGCGCCACTTAGCCCCGCCCCATCCGTGTAGTCATTGCCACATAGGCCCCGCCCCCTCAGCAGCCATTGGAAGGGTCAGCCTAAAGCTCTAGGCCCCACCCCTAGATTGTCCCACACCAATGGCGGCGATGACGTCACGGATGGGGGCTGGGCTAAGTGGTGCTAGGGGCGGAGCGATGTGGCACGTAGGCCACGAGGCCCCGCCCACGTATACCAATCCACAGGTGATAAAAACTACTTTTTACCAGAACAAGCCCCATGAGGTGTGATATAAAATAAGTAATGAAAGCTGTAACATTTACCCTTTACACCTGTGGAGAGCAGTCAAAATGCAAATAGAGGGTGACAGTGTCACTTTAACAACATGTTTGATAAATCTCCCCCATAGTGTATAACCAACTAGTGAGTAGAAAAAATAGGGTACTTAAAGTAAACAGAGTGGGTAGATTTATCAAACATGGTGTAAAGTGAAACTAGTTGCCCCTAGCAACCAATCACATTCCACCTTTTATTTTCCAAAGAGTCTGTGAAAAGTGGAATCTGATTGGTTGCTAGGGACGATTGAGCCAGTTTCACTTTACACCATGTTTGATAAATCTCCCCCAGTATGCGCCCTACTGCTAGGACCCCCTGGTTTAGGTGTCCCCAAATACACTTAGAACAGGATGGGTCTATTCAGTCCAGCATTGTAGTAGATGGAGGTACAATGTATATAGCATAGACGGTGTATAGATAGATATAACATAAGGTGGTGGATAATAGGGATCAATGTCCCAATTTATTATGTGGACTTTAGTGGGGGCTTATTGAGAGAAACTGAATTAGTGTCCAGTTTTCTGTCTTCAGCAGGGAGCAAGACGTCATCAGAAGCTCTGAGAACAAGAACACACCTGGGAGTAGACTATAGCAGGAACAGCTGAGGGATTGAGGAGCCATGGGTATGACTAATTTGTCGTTCGTGCCATGGGAAACAGTATTCATAGTTAACATTTTCTCCCGAAAACACCTATTACTTTCTGCCCGCAATGGGGTTTTTAGTTTTTGTTTTTGTTTTTTTTCTCTTGTTTCTGTGAAGTACAAATGTGTTTCATTGTACTTATTACCTGTTTCCTTACCTCCTTCAATTTATCATTATGAGAAAACTCTGCCAACCATGACCTTGTGTCATGTACTGTTTTTAATTAACTCGGCCTGCTCCAACCTCAACGTGTCTGACTACACTTCTTACAGTGACCTGAGGAAGCTCTGTTGTGAAGTCCAAAAATAATTGAAATAACTAATCAGTAAAAAGTAGCTTAAAGCCTAACTGTTATATACATATAATATATACTGTCATAAAATGTATCAATAGTGCAAGCAATTAAAAAAAAAAAAACCCTCTGTAATAGGTTTTATAAAGCAAAATATTTTTCTTCTGAAGCAGGATTTCTGCGTGCATTATGCTCTATGATGAGGGGAGGGGTCAGGGGGGGAGTGAGCAAAGAGAGGAGAAAATGCAGTGTTGCAAAACACTACATCCTGCAATCTTTTCTCACCAATCTCCCAGACAAACACTGACCTTTCTGAATCCAGCGTTTTATGTGCTGAGCTGCTTCTCTGCTCATGCTGCTCACTTATCCCCCTCGACCCCTCTCCTCTCCATAGGTTATAATAGACTCAGCAAACCCATCTTCACTTTGCTCCTCTGTAATGAAGGCAGATTTGCCTGATAATGCACACATAAGAAGTTAGGGGGGAGGGAGGCTGCAAAACAGCATTTTGAGTACAGAAATAGGATTTTTTGTCTAATAAAACAAACAAAAAAAAACATTAAGGCTACAAACCCACATGGCGGGTCTGCAGCGAGTTCCCTCACTGCGTATTTGCAGCGAGACTCGCTGCAGATCCCGGCCCTATACTTTTAATGGCAGACAAACATGCACAGCCCACCCCATTAACCCCCCGGCCGCCGGAGCTGATACTTCACCTGATCCCGGCTCCGGCAGTTCCCGGTCTCTTCAGCAAGCCGGAGCGGGGACCAGGTGAAGTATATGCTCCAGCCAGCCGCCCGCCCGCAACCTCTTTAACACCTCCTGCAGCCCCGGCCACCCGATCGCCCCCCCTGCAGCACTGATCGCTCGCACGCCCCCTCCCAATCGCCTTCCTGCAGCACCGATCGCTCACACACACCCCCAATCACCCCCCTGCAGCCCCGATCGCCCCGACCGGGGCTGCAGGGGGGTGATCGGTGCTGCCGGGGGGCGATCGGGCAGCCGGGGCTGCAGGGGGGCGATTGAGGGGGGGGCGTGCGAGCGATCGGTGCTGCGGGTGGGGGCGATCGGGCGGCTGGGGCTGCGGGAGGTGTTAGAGGGGCTGCGGGCGGATGGCTGGCTGGAGCATATACTTCACCTGATCCTTGCTCCGGCTTGCTGAAGACACTGGGAACCGCCGGAGCCGGGATCAGGTGAAGTATCAGCTCCGGCGGCCGGAAGGTTAATGGAGTGGGCTGCAGACAAACTCGCAGCAAGGATGTACATCTTTGATGCTCAAAATATATAGCATGTGCAACTCCACCTGGAGTACTGGTGGGTACACTTGCTCAAGACAGTTTTCTTTAGGGGACAAACACACTTACCGGACTTACCGGAGAGGACTCGCTGCGGATCCTGGCCCTATTCTTTCAATGTTAGACAAAATCTCAGCAGGGATGTACATACCTGCTGCGAGTTTGTCCCCAGCCCGCCCTGTTAACCCCCCGGCTGCCGGAGCATATACTTTACCTGATCCCGGCTCCGGCTTGCGGTTCCCGGAGTCTTCAGCAAGTCGGAGCCGGGATCAGGTAAAGTATATGCTTGCTCCAGTACCCCCCGCAGCCCTGGCCGTCTGATCACCCCCCCGCAGCCCTGGCCTTTGTGACCCCCCCCCCCCCCCAGCAGGGGCTGTGGGGGAATGATCAGGCAGCCGGAGATGCGGGGGCGATCGGGGCTGCGGGGGGTGATCGGGGCTGCGGGGGAGCCGGCCGGGGCTGCGGGGGGTGATCAGGCGGCCGGGGCTGCGGGGGGCACTGGAGCAAGCATATACTTTACCTTATCCCGGCTTCGGCTTGCTGAAGACTCCGGGAACCGCCGAAGCAAGCCGGAGCCGGGATCAGGTAAAGTATATGCTCCGGCGGCCGGGGGTTAACGGGGCGGGCTGGGGACCGGGATCCGCAGCGAGTCTCGCTGCAAATACGCAGCGAGAGAACTCGCTGCGGATCCGGCAAGTGTGTTTGTCCCCTTAAAGTTATCCTTGGTTCCCTGCAGATTAACAAAAAAAAAAAAAAAGTTTACTATAAATTCTCTGTATTAAAAAATCAGCATAGCACAGGATAGAAGTCCTTATGAGCCTAATGGTGCGTTTACACAGAGAGATTTATCCAACATATTTCGGAAGCCAAAGCCAGGATTGGATTTGGAAAGAGGAGAGATTTCAATTTTTCCTTTATGACCTGTTCTCTGTTTTGTAGTCTGTTCCTGGCTTTGGCTTCAAAAATCTGTCAGATAAATTTGTCTGTGTAAATGCACCATAAGATTGGAAAATTATAAGGGACTATGCTGTCAGCTGCCAGAGGGTAAAAAAGAGATTTTGGACACTTTTTCAAGAAACATTTTTTCAAAATTTTCTTTATTTTACTAAAAGAACATAATTAAAATCCAATACCCAGTTTAATATTCAAATGTACTCTTCACTTTGCTTAGTTAACATGTTACTTTTATATTACCATGTTAACTCAAGCCTTAATATATCATCCTGAAAACAAAGTTTAGCTATAAATATATATATATATATATATATATATATATATATACATATATTAATTACAGTTATAATATAACATTTTCTTCTTGCTTTTTCATCACAATATTTATTACGTATGTCATTTGAAAACACACAAATACAAGCTAAAAAAAACGACACTACGCAATAACTTTCTACAAAGGGTCACCTGCAAAGTCATCCCTTTATGGACTTTATGGCTTTATATCTGTGATCTTTTTACTGGATACCTCAGACAGGAAAATATCTTTCTGACAGATCTGTCAAGACATACCCTTTACTTCACCTTAATCTATCTTTTGGAACATTTTTAGTCATTTTCTTATTCAAAGGCAAAGGGTCATTATTCATAGTTAACAAATATCTTGGTTATTGGATATCCATTATGTCTGAAATTCTATAAAGGGTCATTTACAAAAGTGCAGAAGTTTCACCTGCAGCATATTAATATAATGCTTGTGTATATGCAGGGGGGGAAAGGTTTGAGGTACTGTAGGCTCTACTACTATATAACCCACTAGAATGGCAAGCCTAGTCCCAGATCACCAGGTGTAGATTTCATATTTATAAAATGACACTTTGGTTATAAGATTTCTTTTTTTCAAAATAGATGTGTGAATGACCACATGGCAATTAATGGGTCAGGATCTTGACTCACGGACAGAAAAAACAATCATGTGTGAATGAGGCCTTACACATATTTGTTATGTCTTAAAGGCCTCTACCTTTAAAGGAAACCAATAACCTCTAAGGCCTTATCCACACAACCAGATCCTGATTCACTGACAGAAAAGAGACCCAATGATTTCTATATGTCATCCACATATCCATTTTGAAAACAGATTTGTTTTGGAGAAAAGTAGGACCTGCCTTTATACAGTCCATTTTTTCGGCCAGGCTCCACCCTCCTATCAGTTGTTGCTGATCTGCAACATAACACAACATAGACACTATGTGGGAACACAGCCTAAATACTGACCAATGGTGGGCACTAGATGAATACATATGCCAAACTGAAAGTAAGATGAATTAAAGCAGCACTATCAGCAGGTTCTTCCCAGAGAACCTGCTGATATGCCACAGTAGCTGTGTATCTCAGTAGCAGATCGCTGATAATTAGGTTTCTCTGCTCCCCCGCACTGTTTAGTAAATCGGTAATTGTTCTTATGCAAATTATTTGCTTAAGAGCATTTGGGGCGTTGCTGGCAAGCTCCGAGCACCGCAGTGTCCCGCCCAGCCCGTCCCCTTCCCTCCCACCCTCTATGTATATTCATATGTGCATAGTGGGCTCTATGTACGGCACTGGCGCAGGGAAGCTGTCCCATCCAGAAGTTTGGAATTGCGGAACCCGATCACTCGGCATTTACCTCAGAACCGATGTCTTTGATAAAGTCAATGTTATTGACGAGACATGTCAGATAGGCATGGATTTTAATACTTATCACCACATGCTGTATTATCTTGGGTAAAGATAGAGGTCTAGTATCCTGTTAGGAATATCCCCTTGGGAATTTAGTGTAGCGTATCGCGAAAATCAATCCTGGGTGTTAGGCAGTACAAGCCATCTTACAAAGTAAGTCAGGTATACTCCGCAAGCCTTCTGTGACACCATAGTTGCTCTTTATACAGTGGTGGGTCTCTTGAGATTTATCCTGTCATTGTAGGTAAATCAAACCAGATTGCATCCTCGACAGAGCTATGCATGCCATACTCAATTTTGTGAACAAGTAGTTCAACATATACAGTACTCATTGAATAACAGCGAATGGTGAACAGTTTTTAAATCACATTTCAACTATTTTTGTTGGCTTGTTGATGTGCCAATTGTAAATGAATTTTTGGTAAATCTAGGCATTTAAGGATTATTGCTCCTGTGGCTTTCAGGCATTTAACTCCCGGTGGCTGGAAAAGATGGATGTAGCCCTAGGACTGCCTGGAAAACTATGGCCATTTGTGGCCATACGCTTGACTCGCGGTGGGTTTGGCTGTCTGTATAGAGTGTATGGGGCTCCCCTGACCATTCTCTGGCTGCAGCCTAACCTTCCCAATAGAGAACACAGGAATGCTTGGTAGGGCTGAACATTTGTGTATGGGGCAGATAGGACAGGACAGAAGAGATAACTTATGTCTAAACCATCGTTTGGCCATCAGAGTCATAGCAGAAACATCCCTGGAAGACGAAGCAAACTGACAGTGACCAGGGAATGCATGCAGGGCATGGAGCAAGAGCCTGCGGTGCTAAGTGCTGGGAGTGATAGTATGCTGGCAGTTGACAACTATTGGTTCGAAACAGGATATCCTGTTATATATGTCTTTATTTAGCCTCCTTGCGCCCTGCCCTATAATGATATGTTGCATTTTCTACATAGTTCCAGTGGACTAGTGTACCATTACAGCAAAGCAATTTCTTATCCAATTTTACCTCCATATAGTAGCGGGGGTCATCCAAACAAATATCAAATCCTCTAGCATGATCTAATAGATGCTTATGGCAAACCTCAAGGCCTTCACCTTAAAGTGTACTTGTCATTATAATTTAACATATCTAAATCAATAGTAGATGTAAAATAAAGCAAGTTTGCAATTTACATTATTTTTTTTAGTTATCATGCTGTAAAACAAAGCTATACTTACTCGTATTCAGGTCCAGTCTCCGGAAGGAAGATTTTTAGTCTTGTGGTTGTTGAAAAAAAGAGACTAAACACATAGGGGGACATGTTTTTTTTTCTATTAAAGTTACGCCGAAAACCTACTCCAGTCCTCAGCTGGCGTAGGTTTTCGGCTGTGCGCACCAGCGCGCACGGGATTTATGTAGAGGCAGTCCGCCTCTACATAAATCTCCGTAGCGCCGCAGCTGCGGGGGCATTTCTAAGTCCGGCGCAGAAAACGCCGGACTTAATAAATGTCCCCCATAACGTTCAGCCAGTACAGAGTGTCATGACTCAATGTGTCCTTCAATCACATGACTGCCTTCTCTGTGAGCGCTCAGATGGCCTGGGGACCGCAGGACTTCCTGTGTTTAGTCTCTTTGGGGAAAAAAAGTCAAAGTACAGGAAGTGCCGTGTTTTCCATGATAATTAAAAAAAAAATGTAAATTGTAAACTTGCTTTATATCAAAGCTACTATTGATTTAGATTTTGAAAGTTATAATAACCGTGACACTTTAAATGATCAAGATCAGAAATTCCACTTGTGTAAAATGATTTATGTTTAAATATCAGAAACTAATGTGAAAATAACACATACCTGGCAAAAACCTTTGTATTACAGCTTCTGAAATACCAGAGTCCTCAATGATTGCAAAACCTTCCTCAGTGATCAATAGGAGTGAGGCTTCAAAGATACTGCAAGGGAACATAGATAATGTGTAAAACTGCTCTGCTTCAAAGAACACAGTTTACGACTGACAAAAGAAGACTTGCCCACAATGTTTGTCAGTCTGTAGGTTTTTATACATCATCCTTTTTATTATAGGAATCTTTTAAGAGATGTCAGTTTTATCCTAATCATATTTTTCACAAAAGACGTAAAAAATTTAGGAGGGTATAAACAAACGGGTGGGTATTGGCAACCCTGAGCTCCTATTGAAACCAATTTCCTTACATCCAGACAGACGATTCCAAGACAGAGAAAAGGAGAATAAATGATCTCCTCTGACACATATAGATTGCTTTATATATTTTTCATATATTCCGTCTATTATGACACAGAATAGAAGTGCATGGGAAAGGAAGCAAGGGAGGAATTGCTGGAATGTTTCATGTTTTTTTCACAAGAAAACCAGAACAAAATCTGTTGCAAAATCCACACATGGGCATTGATGTATTTGCAGAATTTAGCAGGAGAGTTTGCCTGTTATGTTTCAATAAGTTAAATTCACAGTATAAATCCATACCATTTCTGCAATAAATTAAAGAGACTCTGCCAGTAGGTTTATGCTGTTCTATCTCAGGATAGCATAAACTAGTGACAGAGAAGCTTAACAGAATGATGTATCACTTACAATGTTCTGTGCAGCTAATTCAGAGTTATCCTCCTGAATAACATGGATAATAAGCAGTCCCCTCCATTATGTGCGTGAGCCCAGTAGTCC
This sequence comes from Dendropsophus ebraccatus, assembly GCF_027789765.1. Taxonomy (NCBI): domain Eukaryota; kingdom Metazoa; phylum Chordata; class Amphibia; order Anura; family Hylidae; genus Dendropsophus; species Dendropsophus ebraccatus. The sequence continues at coordinate 54,318,527 of NC_091463.1, forward strand.
TCAATATCCATTAGAGGCAGAAAACTCCGCCCACCAGCTGCTGATTGGCAGTTTTCTATCCATGCTGTGTATAGGCAGTCAACTTTTAATCAGCAGCTGGAGGGCGGGAACAGAGTGATGTGGTAAGAATCCTATTCTCCTGCATATTAGAAGAATGTCTGAACAGAATGATGTTAGTAATACACTGATCTGTTCAGCATTTGGCCCCATTTACACTGGCGCGGAATCCCGCTGTGCTCAGTGTCCTGCTTTGAGTGAATCCGAGAGGTCCGCCGCAGAATTCCGACATTCTTGCTCAGTGTGAACGGGGCCTTTTTGTCACTAGTTTATGCCACCCTTATTTAAAAGCATATAGAACTGAAAATAATGGATAAATGAAATTTGTCTTGCTGCAATAAAAATGCTCAGGAATTATTGGTGGAACAAGACAAAAAGCTCATCCAAGATCTCATAGATCTCAATCTCTAATTTATAGGACTTTAAGGATCCTCTGTTAATGTCTTCTTGTTCTACAGGACATGGTCAGAAATTTGTGAAAACCATGCCTGAATAGGTAAGAGCAGGTTTTTTTTTGCAAATAGAAGTATTTAATGGAATGTTATTGTATATCAATACAGTGTTTACCTATTTTTTAAATGTCCACGAGACTTTAACATTATTTTTTTTTTTTTATGAGAACTGTGAATTATCTTAAAGGGTTACTCAGGAGACTGAAAGCATATTTTAGTACATTTCTTTAATAAAATTAAATTACTTTGATATATATCGTTATTTTAAAAAATCTAATTCTTAATCTAATTTTTAACTTACATGTATACTTCCATTGAGTGACAGCAGTAAGGGGTAACACGCTATACAGAGCAGGATTCTCTTGCATTCGTGTACTGTATATTCTTTTATACAGTACACCGCTGGGAAGCCGTCAGACAGGATTGCTGTGTGCGCCAGCCTCTGCATAGTGACTGGTTATAACAATAGCAGTGTAGTAAAATTGAATTTTTTGTTTCTGAATTACCCCTTTAAAGGGAAACAATTACCACCAAACTCACTATAAACCTAAGAAACATTGTTTAAAAAGCTCCTAACAGAGTGCCCAAGCATAAGTGTGTCTCGCGAGTCCCAGCCCGCAAAGCCCAGAAAATGTACTTTTAATGATTCCAGCGCTGAATGGTAATTATTTCCAACTAGTCATCTCAGCAGTCCTGACTGTGACTAGTTTGGACTTCAAGACCGCCCAGATGACTAGTTGGAATGTTGTAAAAGTTTTCGGGGCTGGGAAACAAACATACTGCATGCATAGGCACTGTGTTAGGAGCTTTATTGGAAATGTTTGTTAGGTTTATAGCGAGTTTGGTGGTAATTGGATCCCTTTAAGTTATCTTTTCTTTAAACCACAGTTTTGGGAGTGCAAGGACAAGATCAATATGCATTGTACCTACTACTGTATATGATCATTGAAAAACTCCTGTGTCTATGGTCTACTATATATTTATTTATCTACTTATAGCATAGATAGCCTAGATTACAATACTCATGAGAAGTGGTGCGATATGATTATAATACCCTTAGGATTCCTATAGAAGTCTCTAGAGTTAACTTTCCACAGTATACGTACAGCAGTTCTGAATTTAAGAGCAAAGCAAATGCCATTAGCTAGAAAGATGTTTAAGTAAGTTTAAAATGACAGGCATTGTTCATAGACAAAGACAGATGAAAAGTCTTCAAGTAGAGATTCGTGACAAGCCAAGCTCTAGCCATGTAACTGCAATTGACTCTGATGAGTGATACACCATGTACTCACTAACTTTGTCATTTACTGTAACACTCAGGTGGCTAAAAGGATTTTATGAGCATCATATATTGACAAGTGAAATCTCTTTCATATTGGAGCGATATATAAACCCTGCAGATCTCAGTCTTCTTTTTTAAGTTACACATAAGTCACAAGCTTTCATTTCATATCATGAAAGTCTTGCTTTAAAACATCAGAGAGATCTACAGACTTGCAGAGATGTGTCCTAGCAACCACTTCTAAGAAATTTCCAGACAGTGTTTCTTTATAAAATGAATGTTTAGCACAAGCCTTGTCTGGATTGTATAGAGCAAAATTGATAATTTGGTATCACTAGGATAGTTGTATGGAATCGTGTATAGTAAATGTATAGGGACGGTCACATTACTGAGACTATGTTCCCGGATGTCACGTCAGGAAAAAATAGCAACTGAGCTTTAATTTAAAAAAAGAAATAGCAGAAAGCCAACAATATATGCAAAAACAATGACATGGTGGACTGGAGGAGAGATGGACAGAAGGACCTTAAGCAAATGCCTAAGTTTAAATGCAGGATGGAGGCAAAATGAATGTCTTAATCCAGTCCAAAGGTATAATGTTCTGTTCTATTTTGATTCTGCAAAAAGATGGCTGTCATGAAGAAGGATGTGACCATGCCCCACCCTATTTGTCCACCACTAAGCCTGTATATGCCTACGGAGGACACTGGGGTGGTGCAGGGCATATACAGGCTTATGCTCCTTCATGTCGGCCATTTTATGGACAACCTCACCACAGAGCAGGACAGCACAGCCTGGAGGAGAGGGGGGCCGGTATCAGTGCTGTGAGGCACATAGGGAGCTGCTGTCAGTAAGTGCAGTGCATACACTTACTAATACTGTACACTAAACAATTTTATTATAACGTGGCAAACCCCTTTAAGAATGGTAGCCATATTAAGGTTCTCTTAAAGCTAGGGCTACACAGTGATTTTGCCCCTAATAGTGGTTGTGTATCCAAAGATCACTGTGTCGCACTGTGTAGATCGTGGTTCAGCAAGTGAATGTATCAAGAACAAAGCAACATATATATATCCATAGAGTACGACACACAGTTATTTTTGGATGTGTGGCCTTTGTTGCTGCCAAAATCGCTGTGCAGACCTGGCCTTAGGACTCCTTTCCTTTAGTCCCAGATCACTCACATTTCACCTTGTATCCAGACCATGATACTGGATTAGTGAGGAAAATATTTTGGTGTTAAAAGAGTAGAAAAAAGTTTTTTTTACTGGTATTGCAACTTGAAGGGGTTGTCTCATTAAAGGGGTTATCCAGCGCTACAAAAACATGGCCACTTCCCCCCTACTGTTGTCTCCAGTTTGGGTGGGGTTTTGAAACTCAGTTCCATTGAAGTAAATGGAGCTTAATTACAAACCGCACCTGAACTGGAGACAATTGTACGGGGAAAAGTGGCCATGTTTTTGTAGCGCTTGATAACCCCTTTAAGAATGTTTATAACTGTGAACTTACCACTGGGGTCTCAACACTCTTGTAAATTAATTTTTCTGTCATTATCATAAATTTGAGAGGAGCGTGCCCACCATTCCTTTCAACATCAACAGAATGGTGAGCTGAGAGCTCCCACTGTAATAATCTGCTAATCTCAATTCCTATAATGAAGTGATACAATGCTTATCCCTTAGTCGTGTGGTTTCTTAACAGTTGCATTGCACTGATATTTGTTTCCAAACTTTCTAAATGAAATGCAAATCCATCAGGTACTTGGCAATACAATACAAACAAAGTCAGGCTCTTGTTATATCTCTTGCCATTCTCAGCTCATTTATGTCCAGTCAATAACAATCTCATTGAAACTAAAACAAGAAATTAAATTCCTTCCTTGTGTTGTGGTTGAAGATTCTTATGTTCAAATGGGAATAGTAGAAAAAAATCAATCAAGTTCTGTTGTGTGAACAAGCTTTTTATTTGCAGAATTTATGAAAATGAACTCATTTCAAACTGTGCTGAATTTAGGATATGCCAGAAAGAATCACCACAATATTCATTACAGTCTACATGTTGGTATACCCATTGTTCACTGTCTTCTATAGGATCTATATAGAGGAAGCAGTTTCACAAAAATTGGAAAACAAATCTTGCTGATGATAGAAATCCTATCTGTATATCCTGTAAGTGTTGCTTTTTAGAGCTTTTAGATCTTTAATTAATTATCATGGTCAGACACAGGCTGGATGAGTATAGGGAGAGAGCTGCTGTCTGTCAGGGAGAGTGTTAGGCAGGGAATTAGTGTGTGGTGAGGCAGGAATCTGACAGGAAGAACCCAACAGTCCTTTTAAGGGCTTAACATTTTCAAAACATGTCTTTTTTTGCTACTCTTGGCTGCTGGCTTGGACTTGGACAGGGATCTGTAGTTCAGCTACAGTATACCTATTCCCACTGTGCTGTGCGTTTTCACCCCCTGACAGCCATCAATCACATGGAGGTCTGCTGGCTGTGCAGTAAGAAAAGAGCCGAGAAGGAGGGGGCATCGTTGTACGGGGAGAAAGACGGGGATCGGATCAGCGAAGTACAGCTACTGCATCAGTGTGTCCAAGGCTGTACTTTGACCCCCTGATAGACATCAATAAACTCAGGAGATTACTGGCCCGACAGTGAACAGAAGTTGAAGCGAGAGTTGTTTAAATCATTTTCTGAGGTTTCCAGGTTTCCGAGGTTTCCCATTGACTTCAATAAGGTTCGTTACCCGAGACGAGCATCCAAACATTGGGAAATATTTGCCTCGAGTATCGAACACCCGAGCATTTTAGTAATCGCTCATCTCTAATTATTACCAATGCAACACCATATAAGAGACCACCACATCCTGACCACATATTAACACTGCCTAAAGACTTAAAAATACCACCAGTACTGCTACTCCCAGGTGACGTCTTCTCTGATCAGAGTCCTTCACTCACCCTTTTCTTCTCCCAGGCCATCATAAAGACTTTTGCCAGCCATCACAGGCCTTTGCAGAATCTAATAAACAGATTAGGTTACACACTTTTACAGTCTCATCTCTATAAAAACCCATCCAAAGAGGCCCAAATATTAATAGCGCCCTATCTACTGTAAGCCTCACACAGTAGTTAACCCCTTCGGTGCCTGTGAATATTGATTTTTGCTCCTACATTTTCACCCTATGACTCCACACTATTATAATGCCTCTTTTGCCCCATGTTGCAATAAAACCACCCCTTCTATGTCTAAGTAATAAAAATGTCCCCTTGTGTTTCCCAAAGTAATAATAATGCCCATTTCTGTGTCCTCACATTACTGCCTGCAGTCTAAGGCTATGTTCACACTACGTGAACAACCGGCCGTTCTGTGGCCCCGGCCAGGTCACGGAACAGCCGGACTTAGCCCGGGTCATCACGGCCAGTACTTAAGTACCGGCTGGGTGATCTTTCCGGCCGCGGAGCTCTGAGGCGGGCGCATCAGTGCGCATCCGCATCAGAGCTTCCCATAGCACACAGTGAATCAAGCGGCCGGAGCCGCTCACTTCACTGTGTGCACTGACAGGGCTTTCTGCTTCCGGAATTCACTGAATTCCGGCCAGAGCGCATACGATGTGTGTACACTCCGGCCAGGATCCCATTAAAAAAAAAGCTATGTCCCACCCCGCAAAATTATGACCATAGTTCTGCGGCGAGAACTACGGCCGTAGTTTTACGTAGTGTGAACATAGCCTAAGGCCGGGTTCACACGGTTTGCATGCGTGCGTGCCTGAATCCAAATTTACTTTCGGAGCTGCACTCGCCATTGTGTGACCTTTCAGGATTATACGCCCACTATTCAATGAATAGCGGCCACACAAAACTGACAAGTCAGTTTTTCGTGCGGCCGCTAGGGATCCTGGCCGGAGCGTATACTGTGTGAGATTCCCTCTGACTGCAGTACAATGTAAGTTTTGTAATAATCCCGGCCGTTGTTGCAAATCGGCAACAACGGCCGTGAATAATACAAAACTTACGTTATGTGAACACTGAAATATGTTACGTTATGTGAACACCAAATATGGCAGAATTCCGCGGCTCAGTGTCCTGCAGTGAGTGAATAGGAGGGTGCACACGCGTCCGCTTCCTCCCCTCTCCGCTCAAAGAAGTCACATGTCACTTCACTGAGCGGAGAGCTGCGGCAGCGGAGGAGCGTGTGCTCTCCTACTGACAGGCAATGACACACTGAGACAGGTGATATGCTCAGTGTGAACATACCCTTAGGGTGAAAGTTTCAGGGCAGAGAGCTGATCACTTACTCTTGTTATAGCTGTCAGCTGTCCTTAACATGCAAACACAGTTGATAGCAATGGCTATCAGTGAATTACTATCAGTGAATTCCCTGTTCACATACTGTAGTTAATGTCCATACATACAATGTATATATAGCTCCTCACCATGCAAAGGTGACCAGAGACATCCCCTCAGGGCCTGTTTAATCTGCTACCTGAGACAAGATCCTCATCTCGCCTCTTGATCCTAGGTCAATGGCATTTACGCATCTTGAGCACTTTCATTAATGCAGCTCAGTCATGTCATTACCACTCCTTCCCGTATGGCTGATTTTCTAAGAACTACTATGGCTAAAAATACTGACCAAAATACTGCATCTGAACTGAGCCTTACTGTAAAGATAAAATAATTGACAATGACAAATGCAATGAAAACAGTTTGGAAATACAATACGTGCTCATGACTAACAAATGTGGAGTATATGTTTCAGTATAAGGACACTCTATCCTTGACTCGGTACAAGTTTAGATTGAGCAATGTAAGAGCATTTCATCACCATTCATTGCTATAAATGCATCATTTAATGGACATTGAACTCAGACAAGTGATGCGTTTAACTGAGATCAGTTCTCTAAACCACAGCTACACAATGTTAATGACTGGTGCTGATGTGATTACTTAATCAAGAATAAGCTTTTATCCCCACTTCAAACCACAATCACATATTCTCTCCCTTATTCTGCTGCAGTAAAAGATTGTTCTTCTAAAGTGGTCTTGATTATTGGTTTATAGTCACATACTGTTTGCTAATTACACTTCATGTAAGCCCGGCAATGAACAGCCTAACTTTGCTAAACTCGAATTTCCTATAAGGGTGCTTTCACACATGACAGATCTGTGACAAATTCATAGCGAGATCCACTGCAGATTCCTGCCCTGTAAAGTTTATGGGCAGACATACTGTACTAGCAGCGGGATGGACATCTCTGCCCCGATAACCCCCGGCCGGCGCTTATACATTACCTGCTCTGCCCTGACGCAGCACACTGATTGGCTGAGCGGAACATGCACCCGGGAACCCCCGAAGCGGAGCAGGTAATGTATAAGCTCCAGCCGGCCAGGGGCTAACGGGGCGGTCTCCCGACATACTGGTAGCTGCGGATCCGTCATGTGTGAAGGCCCCCTCAAGGTACTTTGGGGGTTCTTATTTCATTAATTTGAAACTATGTATAAAATATACATATAGGAGTATAATAATTGGTTGAGCATCTCTTGGGTCAGAATATCTCCAAAACACTCAGCCTTTGCATACACTCAACACTATACACTTTGCATAGGTCAGAAAGAGCTCGGGGTGCTCAAGGCTCACGTATACACATGAGGAGGAAAGGCTAGCCCTTTGGCTTTGATTCCACAGGAGAGTGTCTGGACATAATAGAAACGTGTCAAAACAGATAAATCTTAGCTTGCTGTATATAAGTCTGCATATCGACAGAAAGCAGTGCCCATGCTGACCCTTGGGGTCCTTTTAGACAAAAAGATTCTCAGAGAGAAATCTAGCGACTGGGCTGCATGAATGATCCCTGTATCATTCAAGCAGCCATGAAAACTGACAGAATGGATATACATACAGTATATCTGTGCTGTGAATTTCCATATCACACAGCAGTAAATACATTCCACTGCTCATGTGATCCGGCATCCTGTTCTTCCGGCTCTCCCGTCCAGCTGATGTGTCTTAAAGCCCTGCCTTCTTCAGAATGATTGAGAGTCAGAGGAGGCGAGGCCTAAACATGAAAGTCGGAGAATAGGGTACTGGATCACAGCAGCAGTATGTACTGCCCTGTGATACAAAAACTGACAGCACGGATATATGTATAGCCATGCTGCCAGCTTCCCCTTATGGACATTGGACAATGTGTGGCCGAGGATGATACATCTTAAAGGAGAACTCCGGCAGGGGTGTAAAAGATTACAAGTATGAATGTACCTCTTCCCTTGCCTGCAGTCAGTGGCGGGACCGGCAGCAGGGGGAAAAGGCCTGTCCCAGAAAATGGACTGGCTGTTTATGCCCCAGTCACTGGCCAGTCCATCGGCCGGGTTGTTACTGTCAGTGCCTGAGATCCCAAAGCCCGGCAGGGGTCCCCCAGCTGGTCCTGCCGCTCACCGCAGACACAGGGAGAGGTAAGTTAGTACTTCCACCCTGCCACTGACGGATTTCATGAAGTGCTTGACTTCTGCTCTAAAACCTGGTTCAAAGAGACAATTAGCTGAGGATTAAGCATTTTCCTGGTCCTCAGCTGATCCCGGTCACTTTTACAATGCTCCTGGCCGATAATTGGCCCATGTAAAAGGCCCTTAAAGTGACACTATCACCTCATTTTTGCATTATGACTTCTCTACACAAGTAAAAAAATTTAAAAATGGTACTTTGGACGTTGTGGCCTAGTAGTGAATAATGTTATTTTTCAATAAGTTTAATATGTTGTTGTGGAATGTTCTGGAAAAACAAATCCCATCCAAAACATCAACCCCTGAAGAGGCTGGGCTTTTTCCTATTATCAATAGTTGACCATCCTTGCTGCGGATAATGCACCCTGGAGGTCCTTGATAGTACAACGGGGTATCCATTAGACTTTCCATAAGCATAGACCTAGTTTGCTTATATGATAAACACAGACCTAGCATGCTGTAAATGTCAAATCATTGTATATAGTTCACATGCATCTATATATCTTGCATTTTATAGTCTCTGGACCTTTAACAATTCCTTGTCGATAAAAGAAGAAGCCGATACAATCTGGCGCAGTTTCCTTTGTTGTAATAAAGACTAAACCTCTAAAATTTAGTTGGGTAACTTTTCCTTTTATAATGCTTCAGATTAATTGCTGCACTATACTACATATATTAGAAAGAGATGATTCAGCCAAAATTCTGTGCATAAATTATCAATGTGGCTGAAACATCTTATTTTTTTCCTAATAAAAATGGCACACAAAGGAGTGCATAAAACGTCTGTAGATAAGAATCCAAATGTTAGCACAATAGGGAATTTGTACAGTTTGCTGGGGATAGACTTGGTAGTGGAGCACAAGTAAAATGTGAAGTACAAGGCAGAGTCTCTCTGAAGGAAATATGCAAACGAATAAAATTTATGAGTCAATCTGCTCTTTAAAGGTGATCTATTCAGAGCTTTATTCATTATAATCCGATTCCCCTAACTAGCATCCATCCATCACTAAATGCTAATTGCTCTACTCTATTGTCAAAATTATTCTTAACAATATAGTTAGAGGAAATATCACTTTCTACAGTGTCAGGGTCATTGCATGTAACTAACCTGAATTAGGATGCAGATCTGTCGATGAGTGAATGATATGCACTTCTGGTAAGGATGTGTCATTAAAATTAGCAGACGTTGTGTAAAGCGTTAAAATAGCAGTGTAGACATAGTTATCTATGCCTAGCAGAGATATCAGACAGCGTCTGACAGAGAGTCTGGTTTTTGCAGCACAATCTACAGAAAGAAGAAAAGCCTTGATGGCCACTTCCTGGTGACATGTCAGGCCCGCTCAGCCAGTCAGCACCCGTAGCGGGGTCCAACTTCGGCCCCTGACTGGCTGAGCTGGAACCAAAGTAGAGGACCCTGAAACTGGAGCCGGGGAGATAGGTGCATGTTGTTATGTTTAGCCACCTCCTTCCTGGCTCTTCTGAAAAAAGTCTGAGCCCAGACTTCTCCTTTAAGGCTGGATATACACATAAGCGCAAAAGCGAGCACACGTTATAATTAAACTGTTTTTAGCAGTTCAGGGGTGTAACTACCACTGTAGCAGCCATAGCAGCAGCTATGGGGCCCGCTACATCAGGGGGCCCAGTGGCCCACTACTGCACAACACTGGGCCCACTGAGCCGTCATCATTTGCTGTATCCAGTGGCCGAGCAGGCCTCCTGGGTGCTGCAAACGTCCCTTTAAATGTCAAAGGTTATGACTACATTTGACGGGTTTCTGGTCATTCGAGGGGTAGGGGGGCCCGATCAAAAGTTTGCTCTGGGGCCCAACCATTTCTAGTTAGACCCCTGTCAGTGACCCTCTATGCTCTACGCTTTTAGACATTCAGAGATTGGTTGGTGACCTACTGTACCTTTATGTGATCTACCCTATTTATAAAAGATGACTGAACCAATGTATAATAAAGCACTTACTCCTTTTATCTAAAAACAAAGATAGGATTTATAGGATTTATGATATCCTTTTATCTCAAGCCTATTTCCTCATAGATTGTAAGCTCTTGTGAGCCAGGCTCTCACTCCTGCTGTTTGAATAATTAGTGTGTAATTGTAATGACAGATTTTTGTCTATATACATACTGCCAGAACTGGTAAAGTGCTGCAGAATATGTTGGCACTATAACATATATAACATTATTATTATTATTATTATTATTATTATTATTATTATTATTATTATTATTATTATTATTATTATTTTACAAAAAGTACAGGAAATATTTGCACATACGGTTCATATTTATTTATAAATATAAATTTATACATATTTATATAATATAGATTACATACAGATTATAAGGCAGTAATATATAATTGTAACTCTATTCATACAGGCATTCAGAGAAAAGATTATAATCTGTTGGAACATAAATTGCAATTATAAACTTGAGAATTAGCTCAAGCAAAGTTTGAGAGCAATAAAGTACATTGAAGGGTTATATCCATCTCTTAAGAAATCCTCTCAGCACCGCTGCGTCCCCACTCACGTCCTGGTTTGGAGTCGGGAGCAAGGACGGACGTGGCAGTCCTGAGCTGAATGAGCTCGGCTCTGTTGTGTCTCCCTCTGACATTACACGTCTCAGAGACAGAAATATTTCTAGTAATAAGGGGTAGTGCACCAAAGAGGTAGTTCACAAAAAAAACAACTTTTAAATCTATTAAAACTTCTCAAGTCTTCCAGTACTTACCAGCTGCTGTATGTACTGCAGGATGTGGTGTATTATCTCCAGTCTGACACAGTACTCTCTGCTACCAACTCTGTCCATGTCAGGAACTGTTAAGAGCAGGGCAAATCCCTATAGAAAACCTCTGCTGCTCTCCAGACTGGAAAGAATACATCACTTCCTGCAGAACATACAGTAACTCGTAAGTACTGGGAGACTTGATATTTTTTCATAGAAGTAAATTACAAATCTATATAACTTTCTGGAACCAGTTGATTTTTGGTGGGGAACTATCCCTTTTACTGCCAAGTTCCTCAGCTCCTATAATTTATTTCCTTGGATGTCACTATAAATGTTAACCTGCATATATCATATAACAGTACACAGCATGCAGCATTGCTTTCTGACATATTTGGTTGGAATATGCAGCAGAATCATCCAGTCACCTTCACCTCTAATTTTATAGCTAAAGTTGAAATTCTGCCAGCAGACAATATATAGTAGTAAATTATGATGTCTTGCATCTATTACATTACGGAGGAAAAGTTCACCTTATTAAAGTTAAAGAAGGTATTTTTATTCAACAAGTTCCAGCCAGCTCTGACCTTGTGACTGTGAAAACCTTTTTTTTTTCTCCCTTCCCATAAGTCCGAGCTGCACTTTCATCCAGTAAATATAGACAAAATCAAAGGAAAACAAAGAAGAGAATTAATTTGGTGCGGAAGGGTTGAACAGGGAAATCCAAACCTTGATTCACAAGATGCTGCTTGTTGGATAATTAAACAACAACTTTAACCTCCTTGAAGGCTCAAGGGTCTGAAAATGATTCTCACCAGAATATTGAGGGATCGATACAAGCTGAATAATTAAAATTCGATGCTACTACATCTTTGTCAATAACACTGTGGGGAATGATGTATGACACATTTAATTGAATCTGTCAGACACCCTGGCTACGCAAAGAAATGACAGAGGTATTTTTAGTTATGTATTTCATTTCCTGATGATACTTGCAATGCACCTTCTAACATTCATGGTCACTTTCAAGCAAACAAAACACCTGCTAAGGGCATAAGAGGTTAGAAGAAATGCACCCGCTCACTGGTTGTTTGCGCTTTGAAATAATATTATAAATTATGTATAAAGGGATGCAACTCTTACCAGGCGTACGCTGCTCTCTAATAGGAAAGCTCCTGAGAAAGCTCCCACTCCTGAAAATATGACAGAGAGCTACTTATTCTTGCTCATTAATGATATTGTATTTGCAATCTACCAATAATCACATATATATGATGATTCACACAAATCCCTGGATTTTTGTCAAGCAATCTAAAATCAATAGTCAAAGAATGTCCATATGAAAATTATTAGTATTCAGAGTCAATTCACATCTTAAGGCTATGTTCCCACTAAGGGATCATAGCGGGAAAAGGCGTCCGTCTGTTAATATTGATGGCTGCAAATAATGATTATTAATAAAATATATAAGGGTAAAACACTGCGCTCCTGATAAAAGGATACAGTGGTATACACTAATATCCGTAAAAGCTGCGTGCTACAACTAGTGGATACAGTGGTATACACTAATATCCGTAAAAGCTGCGTGCTACAACTATCGGTTACTGCTACCACTCACAGAAGATAATTAGTAAGTGAAATAAAATGTTGTGCCGCACTGGTAATACACAATATGTGGTCAACTAATAAAAACAATTGTGGTGTATAAATTCCGCTCACCAAGACCATTTGAGTGGTGATCTTTAGACTTGTAGTCCTTCACGTATATGGAGAGATATCAGCAGGATTGCATTCGCCAGCTTCCACTAGTAGGTGTACAGTCTTGGTTATTCACAAGGTGCGCGCCCCAGCTGGTGGTGCGTTTTGCACTTGCTAAAGGAGTCCGAAGCGAGAGTACTCTGTGACGTGACAGGTGCTACGGGTCGCTGTGTGAAGCAAACTTCCTCGACGCGTTTCAAGGGTTCCGACCTTCTTTCTAAAGAGCTCTCAAGACCTCTTAAGAAAGAAGGTTGCAACCTTTAAAACTAAATGCACCGAAACTAAACGAAAATTTGCACCATAATCTTTTAGCTTTTTTCTTGTAGCTTTTATCGGTGGCAAGTTTGCATATATGTGACTTTTTGATCACTTTTTATTCAATTTTTTTCTGGTGTGACAAAAAAAATTGTGTTTTTTTGTTTGTTTTTTACCATGAGAGATCAGATGTGATAATTTTATAGTTTAAGCATTGTACTATGTACTGCTTTGATTCATAATTTGTGGGTTCACTCGATTTAGACTGCTGTAGGCAGGCTGAATCAATTGCAGAGTCAGCGAGCCCCGGGAGGTGCATTGACAAAAGATCAGCTCCCCACTTACTCGTTACAGGGAGCCAATCCAAACCACTGCACCTGCAATGATGCACAAAAAAGGCCATTTAAATGATGCTGTCAGTTTTGACAGCAGCATCTAAATAGTCAAATAGTAAGCATGGCCTGTTGCTGAATTCTGGCTATTTGGGGGGGGGGGCAGCTTCTGATAGTACTAGGTAGCTGTTGTGTATGGAGCATGCTCCAGTTTGGAACCTGTTGAATACACTATTGATGGCACGAGGACAAGTATGATCGTCCTTTGATATCTTCAGGTTAAAGTGTAACTGCAATTTCCAACAACTTTGCAATAATATAATCATATAATATATATAATCAATAATATAAGCAACCATAAGAAACTCTATATTAGATTTTATTTGGAAAGAGCTTCATTCTGTACTCACAATGCTGTTTTCCTTCCTACCCCATCTATTCTTATCTTTTCAAACTTAAGCCAGTAACAGCAAAGTGAAGACAGGCTGAGGCTATGGTCCCATGCTGTGTAAACAATGTCTATTCCCCCTGAATGGGCGTAGTTTAACGCTACCTATGGCCTGACTTACAATCATGATCATTAATTCCTGCCGCAGGTAGCGTTAAACAATGGCTGTTCATGCAGAGGGGACGTTGTTTATATAACGTATGAACATAGCCTCAGGGTCTTCTTACATGACCTGATATTATAAGGCCGTGCAAGAATGTAAGCAAGCGCTAATCAGCAAGATTGGCACATGTTTGCAGTGTCTTTAGAAGGCAAGAATAATCACGCTGCCGGGCCACACAAATGATCACTGTATTGTTTGTGTAGACAATTAAATGTATGGCTAATAATTGAGATTTTGAAGCCGCACAACAGATGCAATTAGATGATAAGTGGGTGTTTTCCCACATCTTGGCTGATCACTGACACTTACCTGGACCAATTATCGAGCAAAAGAGCGTTTCTAGCAGCGCTTCTTGCAGATAATCGACCAGAGTGAGCAGGAAGGGGTGACAGACATACAGTGAGGTAGAATTGCAGGGTCTTGTGTATATAGTCTATAGAAGTCAGCACAAAAGATAGTCTGTATGCACACTGTAGATGAGCATAGGAAAAGCAGACAGAGATGGAATTTGCAGGAGGCTACCCATAAGGGGAAATCTCATATACTGGTGATTTAATGAACTAGTGCTGCACCTCATATACATACACAAGACCGCTTATCCTGAAAAGTCACCTGAAGTGGTAAAAATGTATTAAAATAAATGCATGTGAATAAAGGTTTTTACCTGGGTGGGTAATGCAAGAACCATATTCTTAAGCACTCCTAATATGTATACTATCTATCTTTCTATATATTTTTTCTGGTTTGGATATCTGATTTTCTCTTTGGGATCTTTGGCCCTGTTAAGACTGAGCAGGAACGTCCGCTCTCCACTGCGGAATCCCGACGTGCTCAGTGTGCTGCTTTGAGTGAAGGAGAGGGCGTGTATGATTATATGTGTGGCCACTGCCATTTAGTTTAATAAATATATATATACATGTTCTAAAATGATCGTTATGACCATTCCTATCATCAAACAAATTGTTCATGAACACGAACAATTAGCATCATGTTCATACGAACTTACGACCATTTACGAACATGTTTGCTCATCACTAGGTAAGACCTGCATTCAGGCTAGGACTTGCAGCCACAATACATGCAGTATGTAAAAAAACATCCTTATTAGGCTAATATGGGCCCACCCTTACAGTAAAATCAGAGATACTGAGTTAAAATTACAGATAGTAACAACTGAAGATGATTGTAACAATAATAATAATAATAATAATAATAATATAATATATTTACACATTTTGCAGAATGTAATTGTAATTATAGAAGACACAATCCCAGCACTCCTATTAGCTTGCAGTCAGAAAGACATGGCACTGACTGCACGTCTATAATGGACAGCTTCACATCTAAGATTACACATTGTTTCTCCTCTACGAACTCTCACACCCTCTTCTTACTTATAAATATTAGTTGCATATAGGAGGATACTTCCACGTTCTTTGGTGAATAATGAAGTCAGTATGTGAAAGCAGCTTAAATCAATACCACACATTCCGAAATGTCCATCTATGACCTATCTTTCGCTGTAGACACAATGGTGTTTATCATGTGAGCTCATCAGCGGAGTTAATTATACATTGCATTGAATTGTGGGGAAAAAAATCTGAATGATTATTCTGAGGAGAAAATGAAGTCTGGAAAGTGGAGTGTCCATCTTAAAAAATGACTCATAACCGACATAATAGAAAAAGTCACCAATCAAAGAATAAATCGCAAATAGGCAATTACGCTTTTTGAGTCTCCGACTAAGTGGCAATTTTGTCTAGATAATGAAATAGTGGCCAATAATAAAAATGACAAAGACTTAATAAAAAATAAGGAACAAATGAAAGTAAACAGAAGGCTTTGCTTTATTGCGACATTCCACAAACACGCTGATGTATTGCCGGCTAGCACAATGATGAGCTTCAATAACTGTGCCGCTCAGTGTCATTCTGGGACCCCTTTCATGCCACTGATATGCTTTGAACTTTATGACAAAGACATAAAGTTACAAGAAATGATCAGGAAGATACGGTCAAAACTGACACTTGAAAAATCCAAACGTGAATGCTGGAAACACTGACGATTCAAAATAGGATGAACTAGATTTGATCTTTTCAAAGCTCCTCTCATTCACAGGTTTTCTGTAGAATAAAGCAAACAGCACTCCCCAATCCCATGTAAAAATGACGGCAGTAAAAATAATGGAAGAGCTCTGCAGTGTGTGAAATGGTGGCCCATTTAGGAGAGTGCGGAGTGTCCGTGAGGGAGCTCTTCTCCCATCGGCCCAGTAATCTCACCTTATTAAGTGGCTTCTGCAGGGCAGGATTGCTCATCATCATTGTGCCTTGAAATGAAAGCATCATTCAGAGTATATCCGTCTAATGCGCGATCCTATAACACGGCGTCCTTTGCTTTCTATGTCCCTTTATTTCGCTAATTAAGTTCATAATATCGAGATGTATTTTATGTGATCATTATCAGGTGAAATGAATGTATTTGCTTTCCCTCTGTATGTTTTCAGGGCTTTCTATGCTAGTACAATGAATATTGTGTTATTTCTTTCAATTTTATTATATTCGGAAAATGTGCAGAAAGGTACAAATAGATTCATTAAATGTAATTCTGCCCTTTTGATTTGCCGTTCAGAGAACATCACTGGTGAATGTGCGTTGTACTCGAACTTTAGTGTGGCTATGTGACGCCATAAATAAGGCTTCTATGTAGGGAGGGATGCTGAATTTTTATTTTCTTTGAACTATTTCGTTTTTATGTTATATTGTTTTCTACTAAATTCGACTAAAACTATATATCACTTTATAATACATCTATTTGTACACTTGCATTCCTGTCTGCTGTGAATGTTCTACCCATGGAAAAGAGAGTCCATACAGGAATGCTATAAATGTCACAGTTATATCTCTAAGATAGGCGTAAAGACATTGGTGCACAGCACTTGTTTTTAGCTCAATGAATGATTTTTACGTCAATCAAAATATCTATATTTAGGTATTACTGCTATGTGAAGTTCGCCATATACATCAGACATGTGTCTGCCAAACCCAACAATACAAATTAGTGACGTGAAAGGGTTAAAGATCTTAATTTCTATATTCTGGAGGAAAGTAGACAAAGAGGAGACATGATTGTGACCTTTAGGCTATCTTCACACAAAGTAGATTTTATGACAATTTCAATTAAAGCAACAGCTGTGCTTTTTATAGTAAAATGAGTTGCAGTTAGAGATGAGCGAACCTCGAGCATGCTCGAGTTCATCTGAACCCGACCGATCGGCATTTGATTAGCGGTGGCTGCTGAAGTTATATAAAGCCCTAAGGTTGTCTGGAAAACATGGATACAACCAATGACTATATCCATGTTTTCCACATAGCCTTAGGGCTTTATCCAACTTCAGCAGCCCCCGCTAATCAAATGCCGAACGTTCAGGTTCGGATGGACTCGAGCATGCTCGAGGTTCGCTCATCTCTAGTTGCAGTCAATGTAAACAATGACAGTTGTTTACAAAATGTATTGAACAATGGTTGTTGTTTGATATGGCAGTAGAAATAATGAGCATGTCAATTATTCCTGGCCGTTGTACCTCGATTTCAATACTATTTTAACTGCATACAACGGCCGTTGTTTATACGACGTGTGAACATACTGTAGTCTTAATCTGTAACTGTCATTTAAAATATTTTAGCAGAAATCAATAGTACAAGTGATTTTAAGAAACTCTGAGTCTGTAATAGGTTTTATTAGCCTCTTTCTATTCTCTAAAAGCTGTTTTGCAGCCCCTGAACAGGAGGTGGGCCTCCCTCTCTAGCAGCTCTAGGATGACATATAATCCCCCAACACTGCTGCATATGCCTTTCATCTATAAATATTATTATTTTTTTATTATTATTATTATTATTATTATTTTATTTAGTGTGCAGATTTAGTGCAGCCCCTCTCCTCTTCCCTGGAACCTTTGTACCAGAAAATAAAACCATTTTCTATGGTATAGAAGCACAGCCAAATATATTTAAGGTACCATGTGTCTTCTTGACCTAACAGCATGTAATAGTGTCAGCAGTTGGGAACACGCATTACATCTGACAGATTCAGCTTGAGAAGTCTTGTTAAACTAACAAATAACGACAAGCAGGGGGGGGGGGAGAGATAATAAAGAAACTATACTCACCAGTCTCCGTGCTCCTGCGCCGCTCTCTCTCTCTCTCACGGCCGCTGGAAGTCATTTTCAGTCATTTTTGACAGGTTCCGTGTATGTCACAGCCCCAGCTCCTTTAGCTGCAATGTCACATACTCGGCTGATGGATTGCCTGCTCAGCCAGTCAATAACTGCAGCTGAGCTGTTATTGGTTGCTATGGGCCACATCAAACCATATTATTTAGTGTTCTTAGTGCGGCCTAACCATAGGCTGTTTGCTTAATCGGTTTAGTGGCCTCTGCAGTAATGTGCATCACCAGTCATTAATGGGTTAATGCTGCAGATGTGTTTACCTGCAGTAACCATGGCAACCGTGCACTGTGATGACAAGTGCTTATGTCATAAAGAAGCTTCCATAAAGCAATGCACCGCGCCCTGATCAGTGCCATCTTGGATGCGCCAGAGGACCTTGAGCTTGACTACTTTACTGCCCCCTACCCTTGATGTAATTTGGAGGTTCTAGCAGGGAAAAAGGGACGGTCTGCTTTAGACTACGTCTTTATGGAGTCTCCACCTTCTTGAGAAGTGGACCTGCATCGGTGAGGGAGAAGAGATACATCCACCTAGCCATCAATAAGGTGACAGATACTGCAGCCACATCTCTGAATGACCTCCATCATACTGAGTATAAGATGGTGGGAAAGCTGGGTGACCTCTATCATACTGAGTATAAGATGCCGTGAAAGCTGGGTGACCTCCATCATACTGACTACAAGATACTGGGAAAGCTGTGTGACCTCCATCATACTGACTACAAGATACTGGGAAAGCTGTGTGACCTTCATCATACTGACTATAAGATGCTGGGAAAGCTGGGTGACCTCCATTATACTGACTACAAATACAAGATGCTGGGAAAGCTGGGGTTTCTGTATTTTTACAATAGTTTATACCACTGCTGGGGTCCTGTGGGTATAGGCATTCCTCTTTTTAGAACACCCCCCCTTGTGTGTTCACCCCCATTAGTAAAAATAATAATAAACAAAACAACAAACACACATACAGTACGTATACAGTATGTATCCTCTATGTACTCCTGTATATGTGTATCTTCTATGTACTCCTGTATATATGTCTCCTCTATGTACTCCTGTATATATGTATCCTCTATGTACTTCTGTATTTATGTCTCCTCTATGTACTCCTGTATATATGTATCCTCTATGTACTCCGGTATATGTGTATCCTCTATGTACTCCTGTGTAGGTCTCTTTCTGTATATATGTATCATCTATATACTTCTGTATATATGTCTCCTCTATGTACTCCTGTATATATATCTCCTCTAGAGATGAGCGAACTTGCCGGATATCTGGTTCGTATGAACCAGAAATCTCGGCATCTGATTCCCGCTGTCTGCTCGCTACGTGCAGCGGGTGGATACAGCGTAAGGAATGCCTAGAAAACTGGGATACAGCCAATGCCAAGGCATTCTTTCGGCCGGCAGCACAAAGATTACATCATTGTCACAAGATGGCGGACGGGGGTCGACACGGATCAGGTAAGTATAGAGCACAACACTTCCGGGGGTGGCGTGGGTGGGGGGGGCTAACACAGGGAAGGGGGCCATTCACTAACATAACATACGTTACAAAGTTGTATAACTTTGTAATGTGTGTTATTTAGTGAATAATTGTTTAACGCCGCACTACCCCTTTAAAAGCATAATGGCCATACAGGGGGCGGGGCTTACCGTTCATCAAATCCCTAAGGATTTGATGTATGTATCGTGCATGTGTGTTTACTATGAATGCATATAGGGAATGTGCATTTCTTTATATCTGTGTTTGATGTGTGTTTATATATTTGTATGTAATATGTATGTACATGTTATGTTCACTTTGTAACTCCCCCTCCCAAAACTAAACCTGCTGGGAACTCAGCTTCCAAGTGTCAATTAAGCAGGGAGAAGCCTCTTTGGCTCTTTGTACCAGAGAATAAAAGCATTTTCTATGCTATGGAAGCACAGACAACTATATTTAAGGTACCATGTGTCTTCCTGACCTAACAGCATCTAACAGTGTCAGCAGTTTGGAACATGAATTACAGCTGACAGATTCCCTAAAGGAGAAGTCATGTGAAACTAACAAATGACAGGCAGGCTAGCTGCAATGTCACGGAGTGGCTGATGGATTGCCTGCTCAGCCAGTCAGTGACTGCAGCTGGGTCCCGACCTAGTCACTGATTGGCTGAGTGGGCGACATTGCAGCGGGAGGAGCTGCAGGAGGCCAGCGACTGTCATATCTTTAAGGAAGTGCTACGAGGGCACAGGGACAGGAAAGTATACTTTTGTTATTATGTTCCCGCTCCCCCTGCCTGCCTGACATCTGTTAGTTTCATGACAATTCTACTTTCAAGAAAATTAAGTGGTGCGTTATTCTGTTTGTATAGAGTGACTGACAGGTTACTAGCAGTAAGCTAGTTATATCTGGTATATGTAGGGCAGGCCCCTATAATTAAATTCCCTGGTGCCCCTATGGTACCCAAGTCTGACACTGGCCTTATATATGTATATGTAAGAGACAGTGGTCCCTAAGCCTGAACCCACCCACTGTCCCTACCTACTTGCCTCAGTCGGCCCTAGGCAGCCGCGGACAACCACTAAGACGTGCCCTACACTATACCATAAGTGAAACACAGAATTAAACAGACAGACAAACACAACAAGGGAGAGTCATCAAGCCAAGTCAGAACCAAACGGACAACGCAGTACAAAATCAGTGATCAAACGGATAGTCAGGAGGTCAAGCAGGAGTTCAGGTTAAACAAGGAATTAGGAACGGGAATCACAGGAGTAGACAGAGGAGCTGGGATTAGGGTATGAACCTTAATTTCCAGCAGGGAATACTTGGCTTTGCTTTCATTTATGAGGATCAAGAGCCCGGTCCGGATCCCCATTGGACCAACACTCTGATCCTCAAGGATCCGGACAGGCAGAGGCATCTGTCAATTAAAAGACTCTGCTCAGCTGCAGCAAACAAGGCTAGCAGTGAGCAGTGTAACTCCTGCATTGCCAGGAGGCTGAAAGACAAGCGGTGTGTCAGACAAAAGTAAAACCAGGCACAGTTCACACCATGCTCACTGCACATTCCTGACATGTAACTTTCCAGATTTAGGGACTGATGTTGAAACTCACAGACTCATTACGTCCTAAAGTAGTGCTGCACCTGTTAGTGTTAAGTTTGTGGAGGAAACATTGGCTTACTATGAATTACATGGTCATATTGGGTCCAGAGTGGGAGACAAAGATGCACTTAGTAATTCCAGCTACTGTTGGTGGTTATGGATTCTCTTCTATTTATTCAGAATTTCCTTATAATATGATATTTGCAAATGTTACACTGTTCCAGCAATAAATATGTTCCTATATGCTCCTCAGCACTGTTTCCAGGCATCTAAGTAAGCGCTATAATTATTACTTATGTCCAGAAAACATACTTTTTTAACTCTACCAATATAGGCATTGGGCGGTCCAAAGCTCTTAACTAGTCACGGCTGGTGGGAAATCTTGTTAGTGATCACACCTCCCTGGGAGCATCAGAGGCGTGATTTCCTGCCAGCCGTGAAAAGTTAGGAGCTCTGGACCGCCCACAGTACTACAAGAGTAGGTTATACAAAGTATGTTTTTGGGACATATACTTATAGCATTTATTTGTATGCCTGTAAACTGTACTGAGAAGCATATAGGAACATATTTATAGCTGTAACAGCGTTTTCTTATTATTGATTCCCTTTAACTTTTAACACTTTCACTTCTATGTTGGATCCATTTACACAGATTTCTATAGAAAATATTTTTTATACCATATATATACTATAATGACAGATCAGTTAAATGCCATTTAAATTCCTATAATTTTCATCCTCCTACCAACTTTCCGTCTGTTTTTTTGTGTCCTCATCATCGGTTAGTTATGAAATTATTCATGTGCCACTGACTCATCTACTTCCATGAAAGCAACAGCAGAGACTGTTAATACCAGGAGCTGTGGAGCTAATGATAGAGCATTTCATTTAACAGACAGTTAAGGCAAGCTAATGTATCTGAATCTAATTCCCCAATCAACAAGATGCTCATTAGTTGGATATACTTGCATATCTGTGTATGACAGACAAGCATTTGCATTTACCATTACTTATCTGAAATGAAAATACTGCATGACCCTTTCCATCACTTTGCTTTGGATACACTGTCCTACTCTGGGTAAAGTAGATTGAAATTCAAAAATAGGACGATCCAACAAAAAAGCTAGGCAATTCTGCAAAATTCATTGTCAAGAAAAGTATAATGCCTATTAAATGTCCAAGAATCAACACTAAATTACTAATATACTAGTAAAACTAAAACCAAATGTCTACAAAATGATGTAAATTAGCTGGGGGCAGGGGTCCAAATTGCAAAAGTGAGATGGATGACTTTAAGGCCCTATTACACAGAGT
This sequence comes from Dendropsophus ebraccatus, assembly GCF_027789765.1. Taxonomy (NCBI): domain Eukaryota; kingdom Metazoa; phylum Chordata; class Amphibia; order Anura; family Hylidae; genus Dendropsophus; species Dendropsophus ebraccatus. The sequence goes on from NC_091463.1 coordinate 54,341,144, forward strand.
GATAGCTGCCCAATCAGGGCGATTCGGCAGATTATTGATCGGTGTATTAAAGACAATAATCATTTCCAAACAAACATTGACAGAGTGTTCTTGCCATTTTACCTGCTCCTACATAATACCGTGATGCAAAGAATAGCAAAAGCATACTAGTAATAGGCTATGTTCACACTATGTATATTATCATATAACTACGGACGTTGTTGCTGATTGCAACAACGGCCGTGATTTATACAAAAATATACTTTACATTGCCATCTATGGGATCCCGGCCGGAGTGTATACACATGGTATACACTCGGGCCGGGATCCCTAGCAGTGCTGCGAGAAACTGAGATGTCAGTTTTCTATGACCGCTATTCAATGAATAGCAGCCGCAGAAAACCCTCTCAGTGCACACTATGGAGCAAGCGGCTGCAGTTGCTCGCTCCATAGTGTGCAGTGGGGAGTTCTGATGCGAGCGCACACAGATGTGCACGCATCAGAGCTCTGCGGCGGAAAAGATCATCTGGCTGGTACTGCAATACCGGCCTGAATGATTTTTTCAGAGACGGACTGTTCCATGACCCTGATGGTACATTTGCTTTAAAAAAAAAAAACAAAGAACAATTTCAACATTTGAGCTCAGCATTAACCCCTTCCCGCATAAGGACGTGCCGGCATGTCCAAATCTGCATGCCGTTCCTGCAGATGGCTGTGCCGACATGTCCCAGGGATGACAGGGGTGCAGGAGCTGCGCCCGTGTCATTCCCAGCGGGGCCCGGCTGTCAGTGATAGCCGGGCACACGCCGCAACTGCCGAGACCTATAATGCTGTACGAAGGGAGAATCCTCCCTTCCTCCTCTATCGGAGCTGTGCAGTGAGATCGCACAGTCCCGATGGAGCTGTGACGTCAGGGCGCTTCCCCGAAGCCTTCTGGTGTCACAGCTACGGTGGCTGATCAGGCTAAGCCTAAGGCAGAGTCTGATCAGCTTTGCCTTTTACAGGCATAATGCACTGCAGTGCACTATGCCTTTAATCAGTCAATTTTACATTAAAGTCCCCATGGTGGGACTACAAAACATAGTGGGACATAAAGTGTAAAAAAAACACACACACACAAAATACATTTATAATCAAATAAAATGTATATATAATCCCCATAGCCCCCAATACAATAATAAATGTAAAAAAAAAAAGTTCACATATTTAGTATTGTCGCGTGCGTAATGACGCTGGCAATACAAATATTACATGAACCCCTTAGTGACCGCCAAAACGTATTTTCACGGCAGTCACTAATGGGCTTTATTCCGGTATACGTATCGGAATGCTCTGCCGCCCCCTTGTGGCGGCAGAGAGCGGGGGATCAGCTGTCAGTGTGACAACTGATCTCCCCCTGAAACTACCCGGGGCAGAGGATCCCCCGCTCCAGGTAGTTTAACCCATTAAATACCACTGTCATATTCATGACAGCGGCATGTAATGGGTTCCGGTGGCTGCCGCGGGTATACATACACGCAGGTATGTGATCAGAGGTCCTGCAGCGCCGTCCGGTCCCTCAGTGGTCTCCATGGTAATCCCAGGGGCCTAATGAAGGCCGCCGGGATTTCCATGGGGATGCTATCATGCTGACAGGCATGGCTTGCCAATGTATTGTATCAGTGATCAAAGATCACTTTACAGTATTACACTAGTGTACAGTAATGTACGCTAGTGTAAAAGTAAAAAAGTGCACCAAAACACAAAACACCCCCCCAGCCCCCCCCCAGCCCCAATAATAAAAGTGGATTATATTCCGTATACACTATAAACCGTTACATAAAACAGATCAAAAACACAAAACCTATGCATGTTTGGTATCGCCATGTCCCTAACAACCCAATCTATAAAACTAAATCATTAAATATAGCGCATGACACACGTTATAATTTTCTTTTTTTAAAAACAGCAACAGAATAGATGTATTTTATCAATCCGCTTGAGAAAATACGTCATAAAAGAGATCAAAAAATCATATATGTAAAACTTGGTATCAATAGAAACTACAGATCTTCCCGCAAAAATTGAGCCCAAAACCAGCTCTGTCGAGTACGCTATACTGCATGGCGTCTGCATCGCCAGTAAAGTACTGCACAGTTTACTGCACTTTTGCTTTACTGGGGATCAGTCCCTCTTCCTTTCCTTTGGGGTGATGGTCCTGACTTAAGAGATCCATGGCATAGACAAGGGTGGTCCTGGGTCTAGCAGCACATAACTGCTGTTGTCAGCTACCTTGACTCCTGACTGGAACTTAGACTAAGACTACACAGGGATCCCCTACCATATATAGGGTACTGGGAAAGGAAGTAAAGGTGAGAGAGGAGGTGGTATACAGTAAGGCAAGTTAAGTTAAGTTATGTTAGCATACAAACAGTGCTGGAATGGAAATCACAGCTTACAGTACTTTACCTGGGTGGTATAAAACTTAGGGAACCACCTGTGGTGGGACACTACAATGGAAGAGTGTGAACATAGCCTAAAGCCTGAAGGGCACAGCACCTGATATTTCTAGTAGTCTGCTAGGAGGAGTACTGGAAAAAGCAGCACCTGATGAAGTGGGTCCATAATATGAGTGCTCCACCCCACAGATCTATTCATACTGTCCCTAGTGTGCAAAGTTCCTTGCCTCTTGTAGTTAGCATGCACAGTAGCATGCCTCTTGTTGTAGTTAGGCTAACTCCCATAGTGAGTGGCAATGGCCATTCATGTATTATGTACACGTTTTGCTGAAATATCCTTAATTACAGGGTTATAATATTTTCCTCAGCACATTATTCTACATTGTGCCAACACCTGACATTATTTCTGCAGATATTTTTTACATTAATGTGAAACAGTGAAATTTTTTTTGCTTGAATACTTTTTGTAAGTATTCATTTCTCTGTAGGAATAAAACTTTTCATGCTGTCAGTGCTGTATAATTCCTAGGGAAGGACTGGTGTCCTAAGCCTGAGGCCAGTAGTTAATTGGGCAGTTAGACACCAGAGATCAGTTGAGGTTCGGTGAGATATCAGACAGAATGTTTTCTCGCTCCGCTGTCTGTGTTCTTGTATCATCAATGAATGCAGTCATCCTATGTTTAAATTAAAATGTGAACTTAAACACATTTAAGTCCGTCCACTGTATCTGTTAATGTAATGAACCCCACATTGTTAATGAACTGGTAAAAGTTTGACATGTTTAGAAAGTAAAAATTAAAAAAGAAAAAACTTGCAGTTGAGATGTTCACAGTAAAAAATGACAAATGAATCAAAAAAACTACAATTTGTACTCTGGCTTTATGCTAACTTACTGCGGCCAGTTATGATACAAATTTGTGATATCTTTACTAAACCCTATGCATATTTCTTCCTCTTATGATATTAAATTAAAGCATAACAGTCATTAAAAAATAAAAAAAATGTAATTACAATATACAGTCAACTTTGGCGTTTTTTGGAAATTATTTTATTACTTATTGTGGCCTCTTCTTTTGAGAATGTGAGCCCCGTATGCTGATGGATTGATTTAATCTGTCTAATTAGCAGGTATCAACAAAAACAATTTGTAAAACTATGTCAAACAAATGCAAATACAAAAACAAGTGGACAACTCCAAACATTCTGAACATTGCATAGGGCATAATTTTATCTTACTGTAATTCTCCCTAGCGTTTAAATATCCCCAAGCACGGTGTATAAAAGCAGGAAATCACCTTTAAAGGGCAGCCCTTTTAGGAACCTGTCATTCAGTGCTCCTGTTCTGTTCTTTTGTCCCAGACATTGGAGGACATGGCCTAAGAAGGACACAGTGCTGATATACCACATTTTTCAGAGTATTTACCCTATATTCTACATCTTAAGAGAGATCTGGATATCTAGAATGACGATCCTACATATGTAGAATATACATTATTGACTCACCATAAGAACAAATGATACTCTATGCAATGTCTATAACATTTAGAGCTCTTCATTTGTAATATCTGATTATTTGATGAATTATCCAGGTAGTTTGTCTTGAGTTTGTCATGATTTTAATCATGATTTTTTGTCTTCCTATCCAGTGTATTATATTTTAAAGAACATAAAATCTTGACTTTGCAGTTAATTTTCCAATACATAATAATATAATTGTTGAGAATTTTATAACCAAATCCCAGATGTAAAGATAACGCATTGAGTTGCTAATTTCTTATGACCATGGATTAATCAAACACAAGAAACACCAGTACTATAGTGGGTTTAAACTATGAACATCTGGTCTCCACTCCATTGCATATGTCCTTACCCATCTCTGTTGGGGTTCTTATGTCACATGTTACTTCTTACAAACATAATTTACCCTATGCTGCTGGATCATACTTTATCAGTGGTATGTAAGTTCATATCTATTATGTCCTATAACAGTGTGCAATGCTCGCACTATTACACCCTGGATCCTGTTTTTATAAAATTGCAGTAAAATACTGTATTCTTTATTGTCTGTTCTATCATAAACACAGGATCTACTCAGATCTTGTGGGAATTTAGGTTTTCCCAAAAAATGTCAACTGCAATTCGATTTAATGGGGTCAGCATATTGTTGCATTAGTTTCAAATGTACAGTATAGTATATCTTATTGTTAACCAAACGTAGATTAACTGTATTGTGAATGTGTTTTACTATATATTGTATTGGTCCCGACTAGGGATGGTCCGAACCTGCCGAGGTTCAGGTTCATACGAACCCGGACTCTCGGCAATGATTCCCGCTGTCTTAAACCTCAGTGGAGAGGGTGGATAAAGCGGGACAACCACCTGGAAAACTGGGATACAGCCTATGGCTGTGGCTGTATGCCGATTTTCCAGGCGGTCCTCCTGCTGTATCCACCCTCTGCACGGAGGTTTAAGACAGCGGGAATCATTGCCGAGAGTCCGGGTTCGTACGAACCCGAACCTCTGCAGTTTCGGACCATCCCTAGTCCCGACCTTTGACTTTTGAATATCTCAATTCTCTTCCTCCTGCAGTGTCTCTGAATGAGATGATGATAATAGCTTGGACCTTGACTTCTGTTAGTTCAGTGACCTTGGCCTTTTCTCTCCATTAACAGATGTTTTACATTTTTTTCTGCTTTATTCTCTTGCTCTACCAATGTTTACTGCCTGCACCCTGTTATTTCATATTTCATTGATAACTTTTTATGAGATACTAGCAGAGACGATTCTAGTTTTTTTGCTGCCTGGGGCGAAACCTTAAATGGCACCTGTTCAAGCACTACCTTCCATCCTTGGTGAGGACAAGACAGAAAAAGTTTCAAAGTTTCCAATTTCACCAGTGCGTAAACAATTGTTCAATCTTTATTGCTTCTCCAAGAATAAAAGCACCTGACATATACAAGAGTCAATGCATTGTGACTACTCATGGTGATCTTATTCATGGTCATACTACCATTACACCTTGTGCTTCATATAAAGGGGCAGTGATCACTTGTAGTGTAGAGATGTCTGAAGCATATAAAAATACCTGCAAAGTGTTTGCAGTCCCAACGTCCTTGTATTTTACATCTGTGTCCAGCTATCATTTGCAGGTCATGGGGTTAATGAAGTCAGTGGTGTGTAGCAGACAGTATCATTTATGGCCACTCCATGGAACATGCCGCTCCTCAGGGATCCTACAAATCTGCCACCATAAGCAACAAACTCATTTGACTTAACGGCAGGTACAGCCCTGGACACTAGTATCACATGATATCAACAAACCTCTACAGGCACAGAAGTATATGAAATTAGTAATACCCTCTGTCCTTTCATCCTTGAACAGAAAGAGCTTGACACTTAGAACAAACACAATGCTGAACATTTCCAGACCATGGTTCCAATGAATGATATTGAAGTTCCCTGGTTGTGATGCCTAATGATGTGTCTTTACTTTGCTCATATATAGGCTGTTTTATTATTGTGTGACCTGAATTCCCGCTGTTACTACCAGGTTTTTTATCTAATACTGCTGTTAGAGCTTACATTTGCGGCATTGGTTCTCAGGTCACCTGGGTTCATTGCTGCCAGGTCCTGTGGGTGCCTGGAACCATAGATTATTCATGTGCCTGGAAGGGTACATTGGTTTCCACACCTTTCCCAGGAGGTGGCAACTAAGTCATGAAAAGGCAAAATAGGCAATTTAGAAGGGGAACGTCTGCAATCGGTGTGTGTGTTTTAGTCATGAAGTGGCATGGGAGTGCATGAGAAGCATCAAGATGAGAAGGGGGCAATTGATAAAGAAAGCAATGGGAAATGCTGTATTTATCAGTTGGCTTTGGACAAGAGGTCCAAGTGAGAAATACACGGGGAGCCCAATACTGTAGCTATGAAAGCCATGTGCATGCTGTTTCTATCAGAGATTGTCATGGTATCTACTGTAAGTAATAGCTGATTTGGCCAGTACTCCAAAGGGGGTAAGCAAAGGGCATGGTCAAGACAAGGAAAGCTACAACCTATGTCTGCCTGTTATCCATCGCAGTGCCTCCTACCATATGTAATCCAGAATGGTGTATTGTGTTCACCCTGCCCCTCTGGGCAGCGCTTCTCAGGAGCCCTCACATGACATGAATTGACCTTGAAGTATTTTTAAGTGCTCTTTTTCCGCACATGAAGTGCTCTTTTTCCCCACAAGAAAGTAAGGGACAAAAGGGTTCTGACGGAGCAGGAATACATGAAACCATAAAATGTATACATTTTGTGGGTTTGTACATTACAGTTGATGACAGTACATTGACAGCACATGTTAATCAACATGAAATGGTCATGTTGGTCACATGACTGGAGGTCTGGCCTACCCACAAAAAGCAGGAAAAAAGATACATTTCCAAATTGTTTTGCAGCTTTGGTTTGTGTTCATCTATATTTTATAGAGATATGTGCTTTATTTTTACTGCCTTGAAGTCATTGCAGCTTTTGCATTTTCCAGGAACATTTTGTGAAACAGCTTGACTTCAATGACAAATCCTATATTTATAACTGTTAGTACATAGAACTTCTGCTACAAGCAAAATATCTAAGCTGCTGACTCCAATATAAGGTGCAGATAATTGGCATTGCACATTGGACGGTAGTATCAGTGACACATAGAATCATGGCAGTGGCTCATACATTAGTTGCTGATCTGAGAACTTTTGCAAAGAACTAAGAACTGAACACTAAACCATAGAGGATTCATATCAACAGTTCATGAACTTCTATCAAAGCATTGTGAAGATCCTAGAGTATTCTACAGCATGAGAACAAAGAGCCAGCCCGGATATATAAATCATCACATAGAGATCAGAACATTTTTATTAAGCAGATTTGTGTATTTGTTTTTGCCTACTACCTTAAAGTCTAGTTGGCCTAGTGGAGTATTTCATACTGGAAACTGAGCCAATATTCGAAAATTGTGAATTTTCTGGTATGTTTTATTATCCATTTAAAAGCATACTAAACCTAAAACTTCTTTTATATCCATTTACTATGCAGCTGAATATAATCCATCATTCCCTGTTATGAACCACTGTAGGATGGAGACTGCAGACTGCAATGTCTTTCAAGGATATAACTAATAGGGAGTCTAGAAAAAGGTCTAACCAATGGATCACTTCTTTATCTCTAAGTGCGAGGGTTTTAAAGGCTTTTTTTTATGTAATCTTAAGTGGCAATTGAAATAAATTCTATCTTTTTTTATCTTTTACGTTTCAGCTGTATGTACATTGAGTTTTGCACATATATCCCATTTATATAGGCTGCATAGCACTATGACAATAAATACTGATCCCCAAGCTTAGATCCCCAAAACTAGAGGTTTCTGAGCTCCCTCTTAGAGAACAAATGTAGGCATGCGGTAGGTAGGTTTGTTTTAACTCATGTGACGATCCCCATGTTACACATCCATCAGAAGATCTTCCAACCATACTGTACGTTAAATGTTTTCACTCAAAAGCAGCATGAATAGAGCCTTATAGAATATTACATTGGTTTGCATTGAGCTATCTTGAAGAAAAGATGCAAAGTGTCTTTCTTCAAGAAGTAAAAAAGGTTGCTCCCTGCTGTCACCTAATGGCTTGTATATCAAAGCTAACAATGCTTAGTTATGTTTCAAGATTTTTCAAAGAATACCTGTCTATTTGAAAAACTTCTGACATGTCCTAACAACGCTTCAATGTTTTCTTAGGTGGGGCTCCCTTTGCTGAGATGCTCACTGATCACTAATATAGTGTCCCGGAACCAGTGTGCTATTGCTGGGCTCTAATATCTTCCAGTCGGCCATGAAATATTTTCTAGAAGGCTCCTTGTACTCCTTAGCACTGCTATACTGATATTTTATATATTATACTTTCAGAGATGTCTTACTACTGTTTGGCCACAAGTATTACCTTGTTATTTTCCAGTACATTGAAGCTTACTGGGGTTAATGCATTGTCGATACTATGTGATGTTTTACATGTGCAAGAGTGCAATTGCCTGATAGTTCTCATTTCCTAGATTTGTTCTAGAAAGTTTCCACCAATGGTATGTTATTTCACCTCACATTTTCTCCACCAATGGGGGATTAGTCAGGATGTAGCCCCTATACAAATAGAGGGAAGTGTTCAGTCTGGGTGGTGTGTATCCTGATAGTGTTCCTAAATAGACTGCATCAACAAGAGTATACCACAGGGCCTGGCTCTTGTGGCCAGGTGGCTGCTCCTGCCAAAGACTGATTACTTCTTCATAAGTTTATGCAATGATGATACATTGCTCAAACCCTAAGAGGGGCAACTACCACTAAAAAGAACTAAACTATATACGTCTGGGGTGACTGTGTTCTTTTAAAGTATGTGTCAGGAAGTACTTAAGCTGTTTGGAGTATCCCTGGGGTTGTCAAAGAATAGTTAAAGCCGAAGTATCCCACTGAACCTTCACTCATTCTCCTCTTGTAATCTTGAGGGGTTAGCTACACTTGATTGTTCAAGCTTGGGGCCAGTGTTCCTGGGTGTGGCACTCCGTGATCTCCAACATCATGTGGTGGTATTCTCTACCATGAGTACAGGCTACTTCTATTAAGTCTCAGAGTGTAGAGCTAAGCAGTGCCACATAAAAACAAACAGTGACCAGCTGAGCGCTGCTGCCCGTTCATTTTAGCAATCAGAGGTCTGAGCAACAGTATCCAGCCAATCAAAACTTCTGAGATGACACTAAACCATTTTAGTCTTTTAAAGAAAGAGGTCTTCTTCAATGGGTCAATTACTAACTTACAGGAACGCTATCTCCAAACAGGTGATAACAGAGAGCAAGAGCTTTTCCTTCTGCAAAAAACACTACATAGCTTATAACTGTCCACAGGCGATCCTGACAGTCTTTTCAACGAGACACATAACCTCATCAGTCTCTTTTACAGTCTCTGTTTTCTTTTATTAGAGATTTATTAGATTTCTACACTTTTCTATTGTGTTTTATGACATCTCAAAGCAGGTTTAATCCCATATGATTATATATTCTAAATGTTTATCATACTAAAAATGATTCAGCTTACAAAGTGTTAACAGAAAAAAATAGCCATAAATAAGAAAAACTAAACATGGTATTGCAACCCTTAAGGTAGAAATCCCTCCTTGTGATTGATTAAAACATAAATGTGGACTGCATACTCTTACGCTACAATGTATACTACTGTATATTCCTGTCTTCCAATCTCTTCTATTATTGCAAGCATCATTGACATCACAGAATATATGTTTCCATATCTCACACACATATAACTGACTCACTTGGACATTTCCTATTACAGCAACAACCTTTTGGCATAAAACAAACACATTCATTTCAATTCAAGTATTGCAATATATTTCCCTATGGAGAACACATTGTATTAAAGTTCTAGTATTTAGAGGGAAGCAATTCCGAGTAATATCGAGGGAGAACACCATATGCATTTAAAAGATAAAGAAGGTTTTAGAAAGAACTCATTCATTGTATAGATATGTCATGAAGGTGCCATTACATATTAAACTGTTTTACTAGTTTCCAGGAAAATACACCAAAATCATATACTAGCACACAGGCAGAAAATGAATGGAAAGAGAAATGTTCTCAGCTAGATTTAGAAAGAATGTGAGAATTAAGTCTGATATATTATGAAACCTTACCATGGTAGTGATGGGGAAATTAGCCATCTACATTAGGCAACAGATACAACCCAATGGGCTCCTACAAACAATAAAATTTACCCATATGTATACAAATGACCAGTTGCAGCTATCTGTTGATGAGTGGGACTGAGTGGCCAAAGTTGAAATATCTGTGTAACGGCAACAGTTGTGGACCACTGTGCCACCCAGCCAGTTTGACTTTGGGCCAAACCCAGGAACAGAATCTGAGAACACTCCAGTTTTCCATCCTTTAAGAAAAATCATTTCATCCTTTAGCTGGACTTAACTGCTAGAGGGCACAAGGTTGCTTCCCAAGAGTGGCCCCAGTGTGGGTAACAGCTGGCCCAGCAGAACAGAAGACAAAGAGGATTCGGACATGAGCAAGTCGTGATCCAGCCAGATGTGAGCAGCTAGCAAAGGGTAGGCAAAAGAGTCCGGGCAGACCTAAGAAGCTCATAATCAGTAGTCCAGGTCATACACAGGATGATCAATATTAAACAAGAGTGTCAGGTAGAATCAGAGGAACAGGCACAGGTCATGCATGAATCAGATCGGGATGCACAGCACACCTTTGCAAGTAACTTAGAGAATGCTGTTTCTCAGGAAAGGGATGGAAGGTCTGGTAGCCAGATAAAGCTGGCTCTTTAAGAAACCACAACTTAGCTTGCATCGTACAGGCAGACATGGGCACAGCAAAACTGTGCCAGGGAAAGCAGGCACAGCCAGGATCATGGACATAAAAGGTAACCAGGTGTCAATGCCCAAGTGGTGCCATGCACCATAAGGATTGCACCATCGATCTTCCGGTCCTCATTTGTCATTGGCCGTTTTCCTGGGAGAAATATACTTTAACTTAGGATTAAAGTGAATTTCCACATGTAAAAAATAAAACTCATGTATGGCCGTTTAATGTTATTTTTTTTTTTATTCTAAACTGTATACATTCCATATATCCATCCTTGAATTGTATTATAGTTTTTTTTTAAGGAATTCTGCACGAAACACAAAATTCTAAGAGTACAATTGCAATGACTCATTGTATGTCATTTCTTCCTGCTACAGCCGTGTCTTTCATCAGAATAACATCAGTTTTATGGCATAAAGCAGAATCAGTCACTCTGATGTCAAACATTTTATCACACATTTGAAATAATTTGGAACACATTATAATATATTATTCAGTCTTGATGTTGCCAGCTGGGTGGGTTGTCACACAATATGCCCTGAAGGGCAGTTTTAGAGAGAATGACATTCTGGGCTAAGAAGCATACACGGCCATTCATCTTGATTGCAGGGTAGCTTTAACTCCAGCACATTAGAACACATTGGTTTCTCTCATTTATTGTATAACCTACAATAAATAGCAAATAAAAATCATATAATCATTAAAAACACAGACAAAGCATTATGTATGGAACAAGATCAAATGTTGGTGAGGGTCCTACTAAGAGGACATATCTTGTGAGACAGATTGGGATACAATATAGTAAACTACATAATTCATAAGTAATTAAAATGAAGAGTTCCCTATATCATAGACAGCAATACAACTCATATTCCAACTTCTTTGGGGAAATATTCAAAGTCTTATCTGTAATAGAAATAAGGCAGAGAAAGTTATATAGTGTGGTTGTTACATGCACACATCCAACAGGCTGGTTTGCAAACACATCATCTCCGACAAGCACTTCTCAGAAAGTAAACCATTAAAATCATGTCATTGCTGCTCCATCCACATGCATTAGGGTCTCTCAGGATGTCTTATACTTTGGAGTTGTGAAGGTGTGCTTGATTTAATGGAAGAGAGGGGAATTCTTTTCTTCTTTTTTCTTAAAGTCGAAATCTGGCACAAATAAAAAAAAAATCTGGTGCAGACAGGGGCAAGGGGGAAAATAATACAGAAAGTATACTTACCTGACCATGTGCCCCGGTAGCATTGTATTACTGCTCGCAGACCCCTGGCAGTCTCTTCCAGCTCTCCTCCAGCAATCCTCCAGCTGGCTCAAATACTTTCACCTGCGTCATGATGTACCAGCAAGCTGGGGGAAAATGAGTTCTGGCAGAGGATCCAGAAGCCGTGATGCAACGCTGCTGAGGCACAGGGACAGGTAAGTATACTCTTTATTATGTGTACTCTTTATTTATGTTCCTGCCTGCCCCTGTCTGCAAATTTTTTGTATTTTCGCCGGACTTCTCCTTTGATTTAATTTTATTTTTTACTCTCTGTCATGAAGTTATCATTTTTTTAATCAAAAATTATAATCAGAAAATAGAAACAGGTTAGACATATTGTTGTAATACTAACAAGAGCTGATCTATGGATTGGTATTAACTATGTCATTGCAAGCATACCATTTTGACTAAACTGTAATCTGCTTTTTTATGATTTTATTTTTGTCTTTCTTCTGTTTTTATTACTTTTGGTGGCATTAGGAATATACATTAAAACTTGTTCAGTATACACACCAGGTATGAATTAAATATATTACTTGGTGGCCATGAGAGTCGATTTACATTGATATTAAAACTTAGAACTTGGATCAAACACCGTTGGCATTGACATTGGACATGTATCTTTCAGTTATACTTTAAGCTTATGCTCTTTCCTGCAGGTACAACCTTTGTATTTCAAAGTGTCTAACAAGCTATAAAGTTGGACATGTGCTCATATCAATCTTCTCTGTGTACTGAAAATATACACAAAATAGGTCCAGGGGAAATACTTTCCCAGACCACTAGCAAAAGTAGAAACTTTTAGTTCTCTGTTAGTTCTAGCCTTGACCTAAAACTGCTTAGTAAATATTTTATTAGACTTCTGCATTGTTTATGAGCAAGGCTCCAGTGCTTTACCCTATGCATTCTATCTAATGGCATGCCTCAGGCAGGAAGGACCTTTTGTGCTGGCACTCGTATGGACTCAGGTAACAGGACCGACCTTACTTTTTAAAGTCATCTTCAAAGGAACTGATAATAGTCGGTAAAGCAAAAACTTGACATACACTATCACTGTACCATGTCACAAAATCTTAACTCCTTATAGATATTATTTTAAATACCCATGGTTATCCATGGTCTGAAATGATTCACAAATGCAGCAGAAAACACAAATTGCTAACCGCCTGAGATTAATTTTGTCTTTGCAACAGCCAGTGGCGTCACTAGGCATAATCATTCGGGATTTTAGCTTAGCCCCGAAAGCTTTTTTGATCCTGCCAGCGCCGAAATAACAGCAGCCGGGGCTTCTGATAGATCATTATCAGAGGCCCCAAACTGCTGTTACTTCAGAGGCAGGAGTTGGATCAGCCGGCACGTCTTGCCCAAAGTACGTCCGTACGCCGCTAGTGACGTCACCCCACTCTTCGTTGGACGGGGCTCCAGAAGCAGTGGATTGTGGACCGGTAGATGGGCACCCCCCGTGTCCACCAGCTGCCGTCGCCGCTTCTCCTCTCTGCCTGCGCGGGTCACGCTGGGGAAGAGCGTGCACCGGAGGCTGCTGCGTGCCACGCCTCCCTGCATCCCACAGAAGATGTGGCGGTAGCCGGTGGACGTGGGGGCCCAATCTCCCGGTCCACAGTTCACTGCTGCAGGAGGCGGGTTAGCCCCGCGCACCACGACCCCCTCGCTGATGTGGTTCCCTGATCGGGAGCTGGCCAGACCCCTGACACACTCCCCTCCCCGAATAGCACGCTTCTCCCCCACACCAAATCCACTCCCATCGCCTGCTCTCTCCCACCTCCACCTCCTCTCTGCCCCCCTCCACCCCCTCTCTGCCCCCTCCTCTCTCCTATCAGCTCCTCTCTGCCATCACCTCCTCTCTGCCCCCTCCACCTCCTCTCTCCTATCAGCTCCTCTCTGCCATCACCTCCTCTCTGCCCCCTCCACCTCCTCTCTCCTATCAGCTCCTCTCTGCCATCACTTCCTCTCTGCCCCCTCCACCTCCTCTCTCCTATCAGCTCCTCTCTGCCATCACCTCCTCTCTGCCCCCTCTACCTCCTCTCTCCTATCAGCTCCTCTCTTCCATCACCTCCTCTCTGCCCCCTCCACCTCCTCTCTGCCATCACCTCCTCTCTGCCCCCTCCACCTCCTCTCTCCTATCAGCTCCTCTCTGCCATCACCTCCTCTCTGCCCCTCCACCTCCTCTCTGCCATCACCTCCTCTCTGCCCCCTCCACCTCCTCTCTCCTATCAGCTCCTCTCTGCCATCACCTCCTCTCTGCCCCCTCCACCTCCTCTCTGTTATCACCTCCTCTCTGCCATCACCTCCTCTCTGCCCCTTCCACCTCCTCTCTCCTATCAGCTCCTCTCTGCCATCACCTCCTCTCTGCCCCCTCCACCTCCTCTCTCCTATCAGCTCCTCTCTGCCATCACCTCCTCTCTGCCCCCTCCACCTCCTCTCTGTTATCACCTCCTCTCTGCCATCACCTCCTCTCTGCCCCTTCCACCTCCTCTCTCCTATCAGCTCCTCTCTGCCATCACCTCCTCTCTGCCCCCTCCACCTCCTCTCTGCCATCACCTCCTCTCTGCCCCCTCCACCTCCTCTCTGCCATCACCTGCTCTCTGCCCCCTCCACCTCCTCTCAGCTCCTCTCTGCCATCACCTCCTCTCTGCCCCCTCCACCTCCTCTCCTATCAGCTCCTCTCTGCCATCACCCCCTCTCTGCCCCCTCCACCTCCTCTCTCCTATCAGCTCCTCTCTGCCATCACCTGCTCTCTGCCCCCTCCACCTCCTCTCTCCCATCAGCTCCTCTCTGCCATCACCTCCTCTCTGCCCTTTCCACCTCCTCTCTCCTATCAGCTCCTCTCTGCCATCACCTCCTCTCTGCCCCCTTCACCTCCTCTCTCCCATCAGCTCCTCTCTGCAATCACCTCCTCTGTGCCCCCTCCACCTCATCTCTGCCCCACCACCTCCTCTCTTCCATCACCTCCTCTCTGTCCCCTCCAACTCCTCTCTTCCATCACCTCCTCTCTGTCCCCTCCACCTCCTCTCTGCCCCCTCCACCTCCTCTTCCCCCTTCTCTCCGCCCTCACTTCCCTTCTCTCCTCCTCTCCCTCATCACCTCTTTTTCTCCTCCTCTCTCCCCCCTTTACCTCCCCTCCTCTTCACCTTCATCCCTCTCTCCTCCTCTCTCTCCCCATCACCTGCTCTATCCCTCTCTCCCCCTTTACCTCCCCTCTCCTTCTCTACCTCATCTCTCTTCCTCTCCCCCTCACCCATCTTGTGTCCTCTCCATCATCACCTGCTATTTCACTCCTTTCTCCCCCTTACCCCTTTTACCTCCTCTCTCCCCTAACCCCCCTTTACCACCTCTCTTCCCCCTCACCCTCTCTCTTGTCCTCTCCCCATCACTTCCTCTTTCCCTGCTCTCCCCCCTCCTCCCCTTTACCTTCTCTCTCTTCCTCTCCCCCTTACCCCCTCTCCTCCTTACCCCCTCTCCTCCTTTTCCCCATTACCTCCTCTTTCCTACTCCCTCTTCACCTCCTCTTTCCCCCTCTTTCCTTCTCTGCCCCCCTCTGACCTCAATCTGCAGCGCCGTGCTTGGACGTGATTTTTCCTGTGGCTCACAGGCTAAAGAAGGGATGAAGACCTGCTCCATGCACTGATTAGGTGAGTATGACTTTTTTGTGTTTGAGTGGGGGAAGTGGAATGGTGGGCTTTGCTATGGGGCTTAGGGGGCAGTATTATAGGGGCACAGCAGGGCAGGGGGCATTTACTATGGGGACATAGCAGGTGAGGACATAGTAGGGGGCATTATTACTGTATGGAGGCAAAGTAGGGGGTATTATTACTATATGGGGGCACAGCAGGGACATTATTACTATATGGGGGCATTCAACAATGTGGGATAGCACAGCAGGGAGCATTATTACTATATTTGCACAGCAAGGGATATTCTATACGGGAATAATGCACAGCAGGGGTTATTCTATATGGGGATAATGCACAGCAGGGGGGGTATTCCATGTGGGGATGCTGCACAGAATATACTATGTGGAGGTTGATGCATGAGGGGGCATATACTTTATAGTGTGTGTTGCACACTACATGAGGACTGCTGCATGGGGACCTATACTATTTGGAGGCACAGTTGAGGCCTATAATGCAGACACAGAGGGAAGGGAGAGCTACAACTATGTGGGGGTAGAGAGAAGGCCTATACTATGTGAGCACAGGGCATATAGGCCAATTACTGTGTGTGCTGGAGCAAGGAGCCTAAAATGTTTTTCCTGGCAGATTCTGAAGAGAAGAGTTATGGCTTGGGCCGAATGGAAAAGAAAGAGAAAAGTGGGTGACTCTGATCAGAGAAGACGTCAACTGTGGGTCACAAGTCACTATATCAAATACTAGCCTATATGACCATCTGTTTAAAAAAAAAAGTTATACACACACACACGTATGTGTCATTTGGAGATCCACTCACTGGGACACCCAAAAGCATTCATCGCCATAGGCCAAAATAAATATGTCTGATCCAGGTAATGGTATTGATAATAGCAACCTGAGACAGTGAAACAGGTGTGATAGACAGTTAAATAGGTGATAGTCAATCTAGTAGGAAACTCAAATAGTCATGATAGATATTAAACAGAGATATATCCTGGAGCAACTCAGTATCCTGTTTCCTATAAGGTGAACATTCCACTACCTGGATGAGATTTTTTTTTTGGGGGCCTTTTGGATTAATGCTTAAGGTTATCCGGATGATTGTGTTCCCTGATGAATCTATATTTTAGAGGGAAACACATCGAGACCCCCTGTTCCATATTATCCTTTGCATTTTGTGTTCAATACTACATTCAAATCCGACGTATGTTGAGCATAAATCACGGCTGTTGTTGCAGTTTGTAACAACAACCGTTATTAATGTCAAACATTAGAGATGAGCGAACCTGGAGCATGCTCGAGTCCATCTGAACCCGAACGTTTGGCATTTGATTAGCGGTGGCTGCTGTAGTTGGATAAAGCCCTAAGGCTATGTGGAAAATATGGATATAGTCAATGGCTGTATCCATGTTTTCCAGACAACCTTAGAGCTTTATCCAACTTCAGCAGCCACCGCTAATCAAATGGCGAACGTTCGGGTTCGGATGGACTCGAACTTGAACCCGAACCCGGTTCGCTCATCTCTATTAACCCTTTGAGGACCAGGCCCAAAATGACCCAGTGGACCACGCAAATTTTGATCTTTGCGCTTTCGTTTTTCCCTCCTCCCCTTCTAAGAGCTCTAGCACTTTCAGTTTTCTATCTACAGGCCATGTAATGGCTTATTTGTTACAGGAATAGTTGTACTTTGTAATGGCGTCTTTCATTTTACCATAACATGTATGATGGAATCCCAAATATATTATTTATGAAGATTTAAATAGGTGAAATCGTAAAAAAGAATGCAATATGGTAACGTTTGGGGGGTTCCTGTGTCTACGTAATGCACTATATGGTAAAAGCGACATGATACAATTATTCTATAGGTCAGTCCGAACACAACCATATGCAGGTTACACAGATTTTCTAATGTTATATTATTATTTTTTTTATGAAATCCTTTTTTTTTTTATTAAATATTAAATTAAATATTAATAAAATTAAATATTAATAAAATGGGCCTATTGTGTTGCTTATAACGGTTTTATTTTTTCACCTACGGGGCTGTATGGGGTGTCATTTTTTCCACCATGATCTCTAGTTTTTAATAATACCATATTTGTGAAGATCGGACGTTTTGATCACTTTTTATTATTTTTTTTTTTATATATAATGTAACATAAAATTGGTAATCCGCACACTTTTTTCCCTCTTTTCGTGTACGCAGTTCGCCGCTCGCAATGACGCTTGTTATAGTTTAATAGATCGGACAATTACGCACGCTACGGTGTATTATATGTTTATTTATTTATTTATTTTTATGTTTTATTTGTATAATGGGAAATGGGGGGTGATTTAAACTTTTATTGGGGGAGGGATTTTGGGGCTGTGTGTTGGTGTTTTTAACTTTTTTTTCTTATACATTTTAAGTCCCTTTGGGGGACTTTTACATACACTAGTTTGATTGCAGACACTGATCATTGCTATGCCATAGGCATAGCAATGATCAGTGTTATCGGCGATCTGCTCATTGAGCCTGCCCGTGCAGGCTCACTGCAGTAGATCGCCGAACGGACCACACGGAGGCAGGTGAGAGACCTCCGGCGGTCCGTTTTACCGATCGGGACCCCCGCAGTCACACTGCGGGGGTCCCGATCGGTAAGTGACAGGGGACTCCCCCTGTCACTCAAACTCCAACGCTGCGCCCGCGATCGCGGCGTTTAAGGGGTTAATGACATGCGGCAGCACGATCGCTGCAGCGTGTCATTACCGGTGAGGTCCCGGCTGCTGATTGCAGCCGGCGCCCACCTGCTATGAAGCGCGCTCCGCTCCTGAGCACACTTCATAGCTCATGACGTAGCGGTACTTCCAGGGTCATCTGGGGACAGACTTCCAGGACGTACCGGTTCGTCCTAGGTCGCCTAGGGGTTAAACATATGTTGTATGTACATTGACGCTTTTTTTAACATGTATTACAGTTCTACAATACCACAATCTCTTTTGTCAAAAACTCAGAACTTACCATAAAACCGTACAACTCTTTTTATGGTAATTTCCCTCAATGAATTGGAGTAAACCATGGTACTTTTAGATGATATTGCAGATGAACAGTATATTACCCTTTAAAAAGCTCCTCGGAGTCCTGCAGTAAACTACAATATCCTTTTTTTAGGATTCAGCAATTATTTCTGCAAGTATACACACTTTTATTCTATCTTTTAAAAAGCCACTAAGCTTTTGTTCAGTCAAAACTTTCAAAGAGAGATGCTCTATATTCATGAAAGCCCAGATTATTCCAGCAAAGAATTATATTCATTTTAAAAGATATAAGCTTGTACTTTGCCACATTTCAGTAATGAGGATAAAACACCTCTAGTTTCTTGGAGCAATTTTGACTGCACTTTACTTTGACATTCTATATTTAATTAGTAGCATGAAAGAGTGTCACTGAGATGGTGGCACAAATATATATAAAAGAAAGTCTCCAAAATGAAATCGCATTACAGCTGTGATTATATCTGCTCTTATGCTCTTTACTGCATTGCTTCTCCTGATTTTGGGAGTAGGCAAGGAGTCCAAGATTAATTCAGAAAAATCCATATTAATGACAAATATATTTCTGTGTAACAATGGTGACTATTCTTTTCATGATGACCTTATAAGCTATTTTTAGAAACACTTTCTGCTTTGATGGAGAAATGTTATAGCAGGAATTCCACTCTTGATAACATAAGATTTTCTGGAACACAACTACAGGGAACTAATCTGAGTTAAGAAAAGTGGATGATAATAGCTTTTTACCAGTGCCTGCATGGGTTGTGGGAGCTCTTTGTAAAAGGAAAAAATATCTACATAAATATGTATATATCCATGTGTGGGTATGTATATAACTATTGTTATAACCAGTATAAATTTAGAAATGGATCAGTTCTAAACCACAACAAAACTGAAAAATAGAAAGGGTTTATTACTCATAACGCGTTTCGACCCTCCACATCTGAAGGGGTCTTTTTCAAGCATACCACTTGAAATGCTTGAAAAAGGCCCCCTTGGATGTGGAGGGCCGAAACGCGTTGTGTGTAATAAACTCTTTGTATCTTACCTGCAGATTACGGATAGTCTATTATGGCAATCCATTGATGTGTTCTACCCACTACTGAGACAAAAAATACCTGCGCCCGACTGTTTGATGGAGTTGTCCTGGGTCCAGGGATCCTGTGTTGGCTCACATTTGCTTCTCTCTTTGAGCACTCAGAGGGCCTGGGATACACAGGACTTCCTGTTTTCTGTTTCCTGTTTTTTGAGAGTGAAAAAAGTCAGAAAACAGGAATTGCAGTGTTTTCCATGATAACTAAAAAAAAAAAATGTAAATTGCAAACTTACTTTATATCACATCTACTGTTGATTTAGATTTTGAAAGTTATAACAACGTGTATACACT
Source organism: Dendropsophus ebraccatus (assembly GCF_027789765.1). Lineage (NCBI taxonomy): Eukaryota > Metazoa > Chordata > Amphibia > Anura > Hylidae > Dendropsophus > Dendropsophus ebraccatus. The sequence goes on from NC_091463.1 coordinate 54,361,299, forward strand.
CTGACCGGGATTCCATGCGGCAGCACAGAAAACATTCCAGTTAAGTACGGGCGCTATTCATTGAACAGCGCCCGCATAAAACTGACAGTGTAGGCAATGTAAAGTGCAGCTCTGGCCATGCTTTACATTGTCTGTTATGGGTAATTGGGATGCGGGCAGACCCGAATGCGCCCGCATTCCAATTAAAAAGAAGAAGTTCATCTGGCTGGTACTGCAGTGACACGGCCGTAGACTGTATGAACTTGGCCTAAAATTGTTTGAATAAAGCCTCAGTCATTTGATCCAGAGAAAGACTTAACAAAAACCTAGTATACCTAGTTTACCTTTAAAGAAAGAGAAATTTTTATATATGCATAAGTGTATTTTATATATGAGAGGTAATAAAATAAGATTTAATCTAATCCATTATGCACTTTCTCTGCACTACAAAAGAATTTTCCATCAGCTACCATAATGACAGTCTATCAGTCACTCTATTTTCTAGCAGCCATTCCACAATTATTGTGTCAGGAAGTAATATTTTTAACAAGTATCATTAGAATAAATACTGCTTTGTGAAAAATAAAAGAGCAGGACACAAATCCACCATTATTTGTATTTTCCCATTTCAGTGTTTATAGCAGGAACCTAGCTAGCATGGTAAAGAAAGACAGGGAACGCTGTAGTGTTTGGTCCCCTGACATGGTGGGCCCACAACAGAGATCAGATTTACCACTTTGTAGTAAAGCTTTACAGTACTGTGCAAAAGTTTAGAAAGGCGTAGAAAAAAGGCGACAAAGTAAGACATCTCCCTCCTTCCGGCTGTGTCTGATTGGATCCAAACTTTAGTTTTGCAGTAGGACTACAACCTTGGTCAAAGTAAAGCTGAGCTTTGGTTGGTCTCTATAGAGAACAAACAGAATAAATATTACTACAGTAATACCACAGTATTACTTTAGTATTCAAATGTAATTTCCTCCTGAAGTTTTGTTTGGTAACTCAACACTGTTATCCGAACAAAACCAGGGGAGATATCTGTCAGCTGAACTATTGTTCAGCTAACAGGTATTGAGTTGTGCGGACACCAAGGTTACAGGAGTAGGGATTCCTGTCGTAATGATGGGAATACTTGCTCTAACGGGTGTTTAGAGAGAGGCAGGAGAAGGGCGACCGGGTAAACTTGCCACACACCAGCCACTGTTTTAACTAGGGATGAGCGAACCGAACCGTTACGAACCAGATTCGTTACGAACTTTGCAAAAAGTTTGGTTTGTTACCGAACCGAACTTTCAAAAAGTTTGTTACGAAGATCGTTAAAATCGCAACGACGTCGCAAAACTGTACTTTAATCAGAGAATAGAACAGGATACAAGGGATTATTACTCCTATAATCCTTTGTATCCTGTTTTTATGTGAATATCAAGGTGTGTGACGTCACTCCAGGAACAGGAAGTGCTTGAGCCTGGCTGCAGTTCCTTATTGTGTTTCCAGATGGCAGAGAGAAAGGAGGTGTACGTTAGGCAGAGAGGGAAAACACATAGATTACATATCCAAACAACTGGATAAGTACAGGGAGAGATAGAGAAGGAGTATATATTGTTTGTGAGAGAAGCAGGAGAGAGGAAGATAAAAAAAAAAAATCGTAAGATCCAGGTAAAGCTTGATAAGCCCATACATAGTGAAAGAGGCTGAGAAATCAAGAGTTAGGTAGAGAGAGGGGGAGATAGGCATCTAACTCAAAAATTGTGATATCTAGGGAGAGATAGGGAGATAAAAAAAAAGAAATAGGGAAAGAAAAGGGAGAAGAGTCACTCAGGACACGTAGCATTGAAGCAGCTACTGTTCCGTGACAGAGAGGAGACGATAGACGTTGCTGCTCTGCTGGGTGCCGTTAACCGCGTATAGCCGCAAGCAAAAAAGTTTAAAATTGTGATCAGCTGTTCTAGGTGACGCTAAGTCAGCGCCCCACAAAAGCAGTCCGTTTGTGCTCTGCTGGTTGCCGTCAACCCCGTCTAGCTGCCCACAACCCAAAAAGTTTAAAAAAAACGTTAAAAATTTTTTAAAAAGTTTGTTTGTTTGTTTGTGATCAGCTGTTCTAGGTGACGCTAAGTCAGCGCCCCACAAAAGCTGTCCGTTTTTGCTATGCTGGTTGCCGTCAAACCCGTTTAGCCACTCGCAACCAAAAAAGTTAAAAAAAACTTTAAAAAAACTTTTAAAAGTTTGTTTATTTGTGATAAGCTGTTCTAGGTGACGCTAAGTCAGCGCCCCACAAAAGCTGTCTGTTTGTGCTCTGCTGGTTGCCGTCAACCCCGTCTAGCTGCCCGCAACCCAAAAAGTTCAAAAAAGTTAAAAAAAATAAAAAAAAGTTAGTTTGGTTGTTTGTGATCAGCTCCTCTAGGTGACGCTAAGTCAGTGCCCCACAAAAACTGTCCGTTTGTGCTCTGTTGGTTGCAGTCAACCCCGTCTAGCGGCCCGCAACCAAAATAGTTAAAAAAAAACTTTAAAAAAAATAAAAAAAGTTTGTTTGTTTGTTTGTGATAAGCTGTTCTAGGTGACGCTAAGTCAGCACCCCACAAAAGCTGTACGTTTTTGCTCTGCTGGTTGCCGTCAATCGATAAACTGCTGCCTCATCCTCCTCAATTAGACTCTCCTCCATAATACTGGCCTGGAATCGATCAACTGCTGCCTCCTCCTCCTCCTCAAGTAGCCTCTCCTCGATAATACTGGCCTGGAATCAATCAACTGCTGCCTCCTCCTGCTCTTCAAGTAGTTTGTTTTTAAATATACTGGCCTGGAATCGATAAACTGCTGCCTCATCCTCCTCAATTAGACTCTCCTCCATAATACTGGCCTGGAATCGATAAGCTGCTGCCTCCTCCTCCTCCTCAAATAGCCTCTCCTCGATAACACTGGCCTGGAATCAATCAACTGCTGCCTCATCCTCCTCAATTAGCCTCTCCTCCATAATACTGGCCTGGAATTGATCAACTGCTGCCTCCTCCTCCTCAAGTAGCCTCTCCTCGATAATACTGTCCTGGAATCGATCAACTGCTGCCTCCTCCTGCTCTTCAAGTAGTCTGTTTTTAATTATACTGGCCTGGAATCGATCAACTGCTGCCTCCTCCTCAAGTAGCCTCTCCTCGATAATAATGGCCTGGAATCAATCAACTGCTGCCTCCTCCTGTCTGTTTTTAATTATACTGGCCTGGAATCAATCAACTGCCTCCTCCTCCTCCTTCTCAAGAAGCCTCTCCTCAATAATACTGGCCTGGAATCAATCAAATGCTGCCTCCTCCTGCTCTTCAAGTAGTCTGTTTTTAATTATAATGGCCTGGAATCAATCAACTGCTGCCTCATCCTCCTCAATTAGCCTCTCCTCCATAATACTGGCCTGGAATTGATTAACTGCTGCCTCCTTCTCAAGAAGCCTCTCCTCGATAATACTGGCCTGGAATCAATCAAATGCTGCCTCCTCCTGTTCTTCAAGTAGTCTGTTTTTAATTATACTGGCCTGGAATCAATCAACTGCTGCCTCATCCTCCTAAATTAGCCTCTCCTCCATAATACTGGCCTGGAATTGATTAACTGCTGCCTCCTCCTCAAGTAGCCTCTCCTCGATAATACTGGCCTGGAATCGATCAACTGCTGCCTCCTCCTCCTCAAGTAGTCTCTTTTTAATAATACTGGCCTAGAATCAATCAACTGCTCTGCTGGCAGAGAAACTGGAGATTTGGCCTCAACTGGCAGAGTTTTCCTTGGCTCTGCTGTCCTGCCAAGCTAGTAGTGTGGCGTCAGAGAGGGTAATCAGTGCAGCGGGTAACATCGTAACACCGCAAAGAACGAGGCTCTCTTGTCACAGTGTTGAGATGCGGACTTTTGTGAAGATGAATCGTGCCTGAATTAATAAAACTGTCCTGGAATCAATCAACTGCTGCCTCCTCCTCCTCCCCCTCAAGTAGCCTCTCCTCAATAATACTGGCCTGGAATCGATAAGCTGCTGCCTCCTCCTCCTCCTCAAATAGCCTCTCCTCTATAATACTGGCCTGGAATCGATCAACTGCTGCCTTCTCCTCCTCAAGTAACCTCTCCTCAATAATACTGGCCTGGAATCGATCAATTGCTGCCTCCTCCTCCTCAAGTAGCCTCTCCTTGATAATTCTGGCCTGGAATCGATCAACTGCTGCCTCCTCCTGCTCTTCAAGTAGTCTGTTTTTAATTGTACTGGCCTGGAATCAATCAACTGCTGCCTCCTCCTCAAGTAGCCTCTCCTCGATAATACTAGCCTGGAATCGATCAACTGCTGCCTCCCCCTCAAGGAGCCTCTCCTCAATAATACTGGCCTGGAATCGATCAATTGCTGCCTCCTCCTCCTCAAGTAGCCTCTCCTCGATAATTCTGGCCTAGAATCGATCAACTGCTCCCTCCTCCTGCTCTTCAAGTAGTCTGTTTTTAATTATACTGGCCTGGAATCAATCAACTGCTGCCTCCTCCTACTGCTGCTCAAGTAGTCTGTTTTTAATTATACTGCCCTGGAATCAATCAACTGCTGCCTCCTCCTCAAGGAGCCTCTCCTCAATAATACTGGCCTGGAATCGATCAACTGCTGCCTCCTCCTCCTCAAGTAGCCTCTCCTCGATAATACTAGCCTGGAATTGATCAACTGCTGCCTCCCCCTCAAGGAGCCTCTCCTCAATAATACTGGCCTGGAATCGATCAATTGCTGCCTCCTCCTCCTCAAGTAGCCTCTCCTCGATAATTCTGGCCTAGAATCGATCAACTGCTCCCTCCTCCTGCTCTTCAAGTAGTCTGTTTTTAATTATACTGGCCTGGAATCAATCAACTGCTGCCTCTTCCTACTGCTGCTCAAGTAGTCTGTTTTTAATTATACTGCCCTGGAATCAATCAACTGCTGCCTCCTCCTCAAGGAGCCTCTCCTCAATAATACTGGCCTGGAATCAATCAACTGCTGCCTCCTCCTCAAGGAGCCTCTCCTCAATAATACTGGCCTGGAATCGATAAGCTGCTGCCTCCTCCTCCTCCTCAAATAGCCTCTCCTCTATAATACTGGCCTGGAATCGATCAACTGCTGCCTTCTCCTCCTCAAGTAGCCTCTCCTCAATAATACTGGCCTGGAATCGATCAATTGCTGCCTCCTCCTCCTCAAGTAGCCTCTCCTTGATAATTCTGGCCTGGAATCGATCAACTGCTGCCTCCTCCTGCTCTTCAAGTAGTCTGTTTTTAATTATACTGGCCTGGAATCAATCAACTGCTGCCTCCTCCTCAAGTAGCCTCTCCTCGATAATACTAGCCTGGAATCGATCAACTGCTGCCTCCCCCTCAAGGAGCCTCTCCTCAATAATACTGGCCTGGAATCGATCAATTGCTGCCTCCTCCTACTGCTGCTCAAGTAGTCTGTTTTTAATTATACTGCCCTGGAATCAATCAACTGCTGCCTCCTCCTCAAGGAGCCTCTCCTCAATAATACTGGCCTGGAATCGATCAACTGCTGCCTTCTCCTCCTCAAGTAGCCTCTCCTCAATAATACTGGCCTGGAATCGATCAATTGCTGCCTCCTCCTCCTCCTCAAGTAGCCTCTCCTTGATAATTCTGGCCTGGAATCGATCAACTGCTGCCTCCTCCTGCTCTTCAAGTAGTCTGTTTTTAATTATACTGGCCTGGAATCAATCAACTGCTGCCTCCTCCTCAAGTAGCCTCTCCTCGATAATACTAGCCTGGAATCGATCAACTGCTGCCTCCCCCTCAAGGAGCCTCTCCTCAATAATACTGGCCTGGAATCGATCAATTGCAGCCTCCTCCTCCTCAAGTAGCCTCTTCTCGATAATTCTGGCCTAGAATCGATCAACTGCTCCCTCCTCCTGCTCTTCAAGTAGTCTGTTTTTAATTATACTGGCCTGGAATCAATCAACTGCTGCCTCCTCCTACTGCTGCTCAAGTAGTCTGTTTTTAATTATACTGCCCTGGAATCAATCAACTGCTGCCTCCTCCTCAAGGAGCCTCTCCTCAATAATACTGGCCTGGAATCGATCAACTGCTGCCTCCTCCTCCTCAAGTAGCCTCTCCTCGATAATACTAGCCTGGAATTGATCAACTGCTGCCTCCCCCTCAAGGAGCCTCTCCTCAATAATACTGGCCTGGAATCGATCAATTGCTGCCTCCTCCTCCTCAAGTAGCCTCTCCTCGATAATTCTGGCCTAGAATCGATCAACTGCTCCCTCCTCCTGCTCTTCAAGTAGTCTGTTTTTAATTATAATGGCCTGGAATCAATCAACTGCTGCCTCTTCCTACTGCTGCTCAAGTAGTCTGTTTTTAATTATACTGCCCTGGAATCAATCAACTGCTGCCTCCTCCTCAAGGAGCCTCTCCTCAATAATACTGGCCTGGAATCAATCAACTGCTGCCTCCTCCTCAAGGAGCCTCTCCTCTATAATACTGGCCTGGAATCGATCAACTGCTGCCTTCTCCTCCTCAAGTAGCCTCTCCTCAATAATACTGGCCTGGAATCGATCAATTGCTGCCTCCTCCTCCTCCTCAAGTAGCCTCTCCTTGATAATTCTGGCCTGGAATCGATCAACTGCTGCCTCCTCCTGCTCTTCAAGTAGTCTGTTTTTAATTATACTGGCCTGGAATCAATCAACTGCTGCCTCCTCCTCAAGTAGCCTCTCCTCGATAATACTAGCCTGGAATCGATCAACTGCTGCCTCCCCCTCAAGGAGCCTCTCCTCAATAATACTGGCCTGGAATCGATCAATTGCTGCCTCCTCCTCCTCAAGTAGCCTCTCCTCGATAATTCTGGCCTAGAATCGATCAACTGCTCCCTCCTCCTGCTCTTCAAGTAGTCTGTTTTTAATTATACTGGCCTGGAATCAATCAACTGCTGCCTCCTCCTACTGCTGCTCAAGTAGTCTGTTTTTAATTATACTGCCCTGGAATCAATCAACTGCTGCCTCCTCCTCAAGGAGCCTTTCCCCAATAATACTGGACTGGAATCAATCAACTGCTTCCTCCTCATGCTGCTCAACTTGTCTCTTTTCACAATACTGGCCTGAGAGGCGAGCAATCTACTGGTGCCTCCTTCTGTTCCTCGACTTGTCTCTTCTCAACAATACTGGCCTGAGAGGTGAGCAATCAACTGTTGCCTCCTTCTGCTGCTCAACTTGTTTCTTCTCAACAATACTGGCCTGAGAGGCGAGCAATCTACTGCTGCCTCCTCCTGTTCCTCGACTTGTCTCTTCTCAACAATACTGGCCTGAGAGGCGAGCAATCAACTGCTGCCTCCTCCTGCTGTTCAACATGTCTCTTCTCAATAATACTGGCCTGAGAGGCGAGCAATCTACTGCTGCCTCCTCCTGTTCTTTGACTTGTCTCTTCTCAACAATACTGGCCTGAGAGGCGAGCAATCAACTGCTGCCTCCTCTTGCTGCTCAACTTGTCTCTTCTCAACAATACTGGCCTGGGTGCAATCAAGTGCTGCCGCATCCTCCTTATAAACTTTTTTTTTCAATATTTTTTGTCACTATTTTGGCACTTTTATTCACTATATTTTATTAATATTATTCCTATTATTATTATTTTTTTCTCATTATTTTTGCACTTTTCCCCCCCACTTTTTTCATTGTAATATCAACTGCAATTAAACAAAACTATACCCTATCACACTCCCACTGTTGTAGCTGCAATTATTCAGCCGTTAGAGCAAGGTTCGTTTTCGGTTCGGTTCGGACCAATCCGAACTTCACGAAAGTTCGCCGAAATGAACCGAACTTTTCAAAAGTTCGCTCATCCCTAGTTTTAACTAAGCGCCAAATTTAAACTGGCTGGTGCAGAGTTCTAACAGAACACAATGGTGGGAGCTATACCAGCTGTGGGGACTGTAAATCCCATCATCAAATGGGATAAGTCCAGTGTCGGACTGGAGTATCTGGGGCCCACCAGAGGAAATGATCCTGGGGACCCATAGATGAAGAACCAGTGAGAAACTACATGTCAGTCAGTGTTGGTGCAGGTTCTAAAGCTGGGGGCCCACCGGAGGATCCTCTGGTGGGCAGGTTCGACACTGGATAAGTCCCATCGTAAGTGTTCTGGAGGGTACTCTGCTGTACAGCAAGGATCACAGTTGTGTTCTCCCAATGCTACATGGCCTTACAAGCATAATGAGGTATAATAGACTACATGCACCTCTATGGGAGCCATGAGTACAAAGCTTCTTAACATGTTCATGTGTCAGAACCATATGTTTAACTACTGTATGCCCTGTTATTTCATTAAACACATTGGGTAATAGCCCCTTAATGACATCGGGCGTAAACTTACGCCCTCGCGCCCTGGTACTTAACGCGTCAGGGCGTAAATTTACGCCCGATGTTTCCCCAATCGCTGTGTGTTCGCACACAGCGATCGGGGAAGATGGCCTGCTATAAATCATAGCAGGCCATTATAGCCTCTCGGCACGGGGGGTGGTTAACACCCCCCGTGCTTACGATCGCCGCTATTGGCTGATGGTAACGGTGCCACGGTGAACGGCGATCGGGCCGGTGGCACGGCGATCTGAGTCCACAAAAATAGTAAATACCTGCTCTGGACCCCTCAGTAGGTAGATGATGGGTCCAGAGCAGGTATTTGTACATTACTCACCTGTCCCGGGGTCCTGATCGGCGTCTTCCGGGTTCGCAGCGTCCTCCGTCTTTCCGTCGGGTCTTCGGCTATTTCCGGCGGTCCCCATTGGCTTTTTTCGGCTCCAGCCTTGTCTTTTTCCGGATTTTGCGCTCTGCTGCCCTCTAGCGGCTGATATGTGTAATACACTTATCACCAGCTACAGGAATGTTCAGAATGTAGAAAAAGTTTTTTGGGGTTTTTTTTCCAAATTTTATTTTTTTCTATTTTTCGCACCCTATTGCCGCTGAGTGTTGATCAGCATCGCACGAAAGTGCGCTGCTAATCAGCAACTCCTCCTTTTTGGCGTAGGGTATTTTTTTTCTATATTCTACTGCCACAGTCTGCTGATAAGTGCCGCACATAAGTGCGTCATTTATCAGCAACTCCTTTGTTGGCGTAGTTTTTTTTTTTATACTAACTGTAAAAAAACACGTAAAAAACACTACATTACACCACACTACATTGAATAAAGTTTGACACTACACCACTACATACCCCATATACTAGTCCCCGTATAAAGATGGCCCCCAGGGTGTTTTCGGCGTCGGACGCATACGTTATTATTGCCTCCGACACTGAAACAGCCAGTGAGGATGAATGGGGGGATCCTTCTTTCCTCCATTCATCCTCATCATCCTCATCATCACGTCACGTCTTTTCCGCCAGTACCGTCCCAATTAGAGATGACGGTATGAAATTCTACAAACTCTGTGAGAGTATCTCTGGGTACACTTACAGATTTAGGGTACGTGCACACTGCGGAATGGCGAAGGATAACCCTTCGTGCATTCCGCAGCTGGCACCCGCCGGCGGACTAATGCGGGCGCGTGTCTCCACCCGTGTCATAGACTCCAATCTATGCATGGGCGGATTCCATTGTCCATCCAAAGAATGAACACGTTGGATGGAGAGCGGAATCCGCCCGTGCATAGAATGGAGTCTATGACACGGATGGAGACGTGCGCCTGCATCACTCCGCCGGTGGGTGCCAGCTGTGGAATGCACGAAGGGTTATCTGTCGCCATTCCGCAGTGTGCACGTACCCTTAGAGTGTATGTAGGAAGGGACACCCGAATCAAGCCCCAGATGCCCCCAGATGCCCCCTCCCCCCCATCCTCGGAAGAAGTGGGAAGATCGTTCGGGAACTGATCTTCCCACTGCTGGATAAAGGTTACCACCTGTATCGGGATAACTTTTATACCAGCACCCCCTCTTCCGGTCCCTCACTGCCTGAGCTACTGTAGCTTGCGGCACGATCCGAAAATATCAGAAGCAGTAATAGAGCCCTAATATTTAGCAGCCATGGAGCGGACCCAGCGCTTCTGGATATAAAAGACCCCGTATCGCACCAGGGCAACATTTTCCAGGTGACGTCCCCCACACTGGAGAACGGGAGACCCCAGAAGAAGTGCAGAGTGTGGTGTAACAGGGGGATCAGGAAGGACACCATTTTCCAGTGTGACGCCTGTCCTGATCACCCCGGCCTCTGCATACTGGATCGCTTTAAGGCTTACCACACGTCATTGGAGTTCTACATTTTCTAAATTCCGTCCCTTATTCCTATTTCAGGGGTCACATTGATCCAGGGATTATTCTGATCGCCATTATGGAGTCGGGCATGAATTTTGCCCCTGTGATGAGGCTACTGTCGTCTGCCTCACGAGGGTTTTTTGCCTTCCTCTGGATCAACACAGATTGAATTTGATGGACACCTGTCATTTTCAACTTTATAAACTAATAATTGGCCTAATACCCCCAAATAAATTAGAATTGTCCCTTTTCCCCAGCTAAATAGGTATGGCCGCCATACCCATTAGAGACTTGCCATGATGCAATTACAAAGCCTCTGTGCTGCCAGAACAGTAGAAACCCCCCACAAGTGACCCAATTCTGGAAACTACACCCTATAAGGAATCTAACAAGGGGGGCACCAGGGGGCCCCTGGTGACGGCCACATTTGGGACGTGAAAATGAAAAAAATTGTATTTTTTATTTTCTCGGCACCTGTTCTACGTAAGTGCCCGTCACCAGTGGGGTCCATATGCTCACTGCACCCCTTGTTAGATTCCTTATGGGGTGTAGTTTCCAGAATAGTGTCACTTGTCAGGGGTTTCTACTGTCCTGGCTGCACAGGAGCTTTGTAATTGCGACATGGCCTCCATCCTCCATTCCAGCCTCTAAATGGCGCTCTGTCCCTTTGGTGGCTTGCCCTGTGCCCATATGGCACATTATGCCCACATGTGGGGTATTTTCGTACTCAGGGGAAACTACCCTACACGTTTTGTGTTCATTTTCTTTTTTAACCCCTTGTGGAAATGGAAAAAAATCAAGGCTAGAACAACATTTAGTGTACTTTTTGTAAAATTTTTACTCTAAATCATTAATCTTGTCATGATTTTTTCATTTTCACAAGGGGCTAAAAGATAAAAAAAAACACTTAATGTGTAGCGCAATTTCCCCTGAGTACGGAAATACCCAACATGTGGACATAAAGCGCCATGCGGGTGTAGGGTAAGCCTCCGAAGGGAAGGATCGCCATTTGGTTTTTGAAGGCTGGATTTGGATGGAATGGATTTCGAGGGGCCATGTTGCTTTCAAAAGGCCCCTGTGTTGCCAAGACAGTTGAAACCCCCCACAAGTGACCCCATTATGGAAACTACACCACTCAAGGAATGTAACAAGGGGTGTATTGAGCATATGGACCCCGCTGGTGACGGGCACAAATGTGGAACAATGTGGCGTGAAAATGAAATATTACATTTTTTACACTATAATGTTGGTTTAGCCTTGAATGTATAATTTTCACAATGGGTTAAAAGAGGAAAAAAAAAACTAAATGTGTACAGCAATTCCCGTAAATACCACACATGTGGACATAAAGCGCCATGTGGGCGCAGGGCAAGCCTCCGAAGGGAAGGAGTGCCATTTGGGTTTTGGAGGTTGGATTTGGCTAGAATGGATGATGAATGCCATGTCGCATTTACAGAGCCCTCGTGCTGCCAAAACACTGGAAACCCCCACAATTGACCCCATTCTGGAAACTACACCCCTCAAGGAATCTAACAAGGGGTGCAGTGTGGATATTGACCACTTGATGACGGGCACATTTGTGCCATGAAAGTGAAAAAATGAAAATATTCCTTTTCACGTCACATTGTTCCACATTTGTGCCCGTCACCAGTGGGGTCCATATGCTCACTGAACCTCTTGTTAGATTCCTTGAGGGGTGTAGTTTCCAGAATGGGGTCACTTGTGGGGGGTTTCCAGTGTCTTGGCAACATGAGGGCTCTGTAAATGCGACATGGCCCTTGAAATCCTTTCCAGTGAAATCCAGCTTCCAAAAGCCAATTGGCGCTCCTTCCCTTTGGAGGCTCGTCCTGTGCCCCCTTGGCGCTTTATCGCCACATGTGGGGTATTTCCGTACTCGAGAGAAACTGCGCTACACATTTTGTGTCTTTTTTTTCCTCTTATCCCTTTAAGAAAATGAAAAATTGAAGGCTAGAACAACATTTTAGTGTAAAAAATAAATTTTTCTTTTTTCACGCTATATTGTTCGGAAAATCTGTGAAGCACCTGTGGGGTCCAGATGCTCACCGCACCCCTTGTTACATTCCTTGAGGGATGTAGTTTTCTAAATGGTGTCCCTTTAGGGGTGTTTTTTAGGTTTTTGCACCCCAGAGCCTCTGCCAACCTGAAGTGGGTGGTACGGTCAAAAATGACCAAATATAACGGAGGCGTTGAAATTCACTAGGCACTCCTTTATATCTGAGGCTTGTGGTTGCGTCAAATAGCGCAATAGGGCCACATATGGGGTATTTCTATAAACTGCAGAAATGGGGCAATAATTATTGGGGTGCATTTCTCTGGTAATAGGTTTATAATTATGAAAAATATTGGATTACAATAAAATCTCTGCACAGAAAATTTAAATTTTCAAATTTCTTACACACTTAGCTTTTATTTCTGTGACTACCCTAAAGGGTTAAAAAACTTTCTGGATATGCTTTTGCAGAGTGTGGGGGGTGCAGTTTCTGAAATGGGGTGCTTTGTGGGGCTTTCTAACATACAGGCCCCTCAAATACACTTGGGGGCTAGGTTCACACTATGCAACTGTGCGGCTGTATTTTTTATGCGGCTGTAAATGTGCGGATGAAACTACGGCCGTGGGAAAAAATAGACATCCGGCTCAAACATACGGTCATTTACTTGGAAATCTGGTTCAACTAAAAATAACAAATAAAATCTTAAGAAAGTGATGCAAACACATCTGGATGCATCTGGGAAAGCAGGGAAACAGTTTTATGAATTGCTATTACCGGGGTTTGCGATCCTCTGCACTAATGCCGATGTCTCTCATGGTTAATCTATTAAAATAATAAAACACATTTTCGTTGTAATAAACTCCCTTTCGTTGTTCAATAATTAAATTTAAACTAATCCATCATTTTGCAATTAAATATACTGTTAAAATAAATATATATATAAATAAATGTATATTTATATATATATTTATTTTTTGACAGTATATTTAATTGCACAATGATGGATTCGTTAGAATTAAATTATTGAACAACGAAACTGAATTTATTTCCACGAAAATGTGTTTTATTAATTAAATATTAATTAGTACAGGAAGCTCTATAAGCCATTAATTCATATTGCCGGCAAAAGAGTATTCTGTACTAATCATCACTTTACTTTAATGAAAACATCAAATGTTTCTTCTAATTATGTTATCACAATAGCATTATTAGAAGAAACATTTAGAATTATATGTGCGCTCAGCTGATTGGCTGATCAGCTGAGCGCACATATAATTAGCGGGTCCGCAGCACAGTGACTTCATTGTGCTGCGGACCAGCGAAGAGGACACATCGGGGTGAGTATAGAGCTCTCCCCACCCCCTCCCCAGCACTGCACCCCTCCCAGCAAGGAAGGGGGGTCACTTAACCCCTTCCTTGCTGGGATGGGTGCAGTCTGACATCAGTCTGGCCCCCAAGGGGTTAAGGGGGATGCAATACATCCTCCCTTAACCCCTTGGGGGCCAGACTGTAAGCAGCGATCTGTAAAGATGCTGCATACTGTAAGGAGCACAACACCGCTCACAATGATGGGTGTTGTGCTCCTGTTTGTGTGTTTTTTGTGTGATTCTCCCTTTTTGTTTTTCAGATATCGGTATCCTGGGGATTACGTCGGATTCCGTGGACTACGTCGATGACCAGCGTTTTTTTTTTGTTGTTTTTTTTTAATAAAATGGTCAATGAGGGGTGTGGGGGTGTTTTTATTTGAATAAAAAATTTTTTTTACTTGTGTCTTGTCTTTATTTCTTTACTTTATAGACTTAGTAGTGGAAGCCGTCTAATAGACGGAATCCATTACTAAGTTGGGGCCTAGTGTTAGCCGGTATAAAATGGCTAACACTAACCCCCTATTATTACCCCAGTACCCAATGCCACCAGGGGTACTGGGAAGAGCCGGGTGCCAGTGGTCCCGGAGCGTCAAAATTGGCGCTCCTGGACCGGGCGGCAGCAGGCTGGTAAGATTTAGGCTGGGGAGGGCCTAAACCAATGGCTCTTCCCACCCTGGTGTTACCAGGCTGCTGTCGTTTGGTTTTTAACCCGGCTGGTTATAAAAATAGGGGGGACCCTATGCGTTTATTTTTAATTATTTATTTAATTGGGCTGGGTTCACACTACGTATAATTCAGTCAGTATTGTGGTCCTCATATTGCAACCAAAACCAGGAGTGGATTGAAAACACAGAAAGGATCTGTTCACTCGATGTTGAAATTGAGTGGATGGCCGCCATTTAATGGCAAATATTTGCTGTTATTTTAAAACAACGGCTGTTGTATAGAAATAATGGCAGTTATTTACTGTTATATGGCGGCCATCCACTCAATTTCAACATTGTGTGAACAGATCCTTTCTGTGTTTTTAATCCAATCCTGGTTTTGGTTGCAATATGAGGACCATAATACTGACTGAAATATACATAGTGTGAACCCAGCCTTAACCTGAACAGGTCCCTAAAAATATCTGATTTTGAAATTTTACTCCAATTTACCAGAAATGTAAAATACAATATGTCACGAGAAAACAATCTCAGAATCAGCCGGATAGGTAAAAGTATCCCGAAGTTATTAATGAATAAAGTGACACTGGTCATATTCATAAAATTTGTCTCTGTCATTAAGACCATTTCAGGCTCTGTCCTTAAGGGGATAGACATAATAATCTATCAATTATTTACATGTTGTTTTTTATTCTGTAATCCAGTAATCACTGAAGCACTTTTTTACCAGACCTGTCATTGCATCTGATGAGCGTCAGAGCTCTGCTGGATTCCGCACATCACACTTCTGCATGACTAATTTTTGTTTTAGCTCATGAAATAAACATTGGTGTCTCCCGTGGACCTTACACAAGGAATTAGACATATGACAAGCCCGCAGCTTTCATAAAAGGCTATCTCTCTTGCTTGTCTCCGGCACAGTTTGTGGTTTGGTATTGCTGGCAGAAAGATTCTGGATATGAGGTAATTCCTCGGAGAAATGACGCTTGTAAACAAATGGGATTTTGATTAAATACAGAGTTAGGTTCATCTGATGGTTCAGAAAACACTTTGGTGTGGGAGAATGAAGAGTATATCTAATGTATCATTGATAGGAGACACGCCAGAAATGTTTACAATCTTTCCTGCATGGAGAAATGCCTTTGTATATCATGTGGTCCCTATGGCCGGGGCTTTATCCTCCTAACAATGATCACAAAACACACAGCAAATTAGTAAACCAATTACATAGAGGTAACGCTGATTTAAGTATCTCAATAAGAAACTCTGCGTTCTGTAATGAAAAGGTCCAATGGGTCACAGTCACTTAATTTTGTCTATAATGGATACTAAGGTTGTAAAATACATTTACAGAACTAACAGAAGAGAACTGTATTTAATTTCTCTGGGAGTATTTGACCTTCAGTTTCATTATAAACAAGACATTGCCAAATTAATGATACATTGAAAAAAGACTGTACTCCATTCTCCAATGAATAATGACTTTAAATGGTATTTTAATACAAGGTCAAAATACAGTTTTGTCCTTGGATTATTCTTGCATTTTTCGTTGAGAAACTTTATTTACATCCTGGATGCATTGTTTGAGTTTTGTCTAAGTTTGAAAAAAGTTCAGCAGGTGGCAAATTGTCCTCTTTGCAAAGCCCCTTGTACACATTGGATGATTGGAAAATGCACCCGCCCCTCCACGTCTCGGAAGATTTACTTCTGAGAGATGGAATCCCCGTAGGTGAGCGCCGGAGTGCAGACTTCAGCCACCTTCTGCTGCATGGACAAACCCTTAAAGGGAACCAATCACGACGAAAATCCATCTTAAGATAAGGAAACATGCTGGCACATCACCCAGCACGTTTCCTAAACATCCCCCTGTAACCTCCGTGCCCCCCTCCATCAGTCAGTAATCTTACTTTGAAGAAGTCCCGCGCTGTATGTAAATTTCTGGCAAGTAGTCACGGTGGGCGGATTTAGTCAAGGTGGGCAGGATCAGTCACAGGTCCTGGGCGTCTGTAATGGCTGTAATCACGCCCAGAGGGGCGTGCTTGAGGTCTGCCTTCCATCCACGTAACGGGGCTTGCGTTTCACGTCGGCGGCGCGCTGACATCATCCGCACGCAGCGCCGTCATCTTCCGGAGTCCGCGCATGCGCAGTACATTGGCGGTGTCTCCCGCCGTGCTGCGCATGCGCGGACTACAAAAGACGTCTGCGCTGCGTGCGGATGATGTCAGCACGCCGCCGACGTGAAACGCAAGCCGCCGGGTCACGTGGATGGAAGGCAGACCTCAAGCACGCCCCTCTGGGTGTGATTACAGCCATTACAGACGCCCAGGACCTGTGACTGATCCTGCCCACCTTGACTAAATCCGCCCACCGTGACTACTTGCCAGAAATTTACATACAGCGCGGGACTTCTTCAAAGTAAGATTACTGACTGATGGAGGGGGGCACGGAGGTTACAGGGGGATGTTTAGGAAACGTGCTGGGTGATGTGCCAGCACGTTTCCTTATCTTAAGATGGATTTTCGGCATGATTGGTTCCCTTTAAATATTTAGCATCAAAGCCATGGAAAAAAGACAGAGCCATATACCAGTATAGAAAAATACTGGCACTCACCAATGTTTGAGTACAGTATGTTTTTAATTCAGTGAAACATCAAGCAAGTAAATGGGGGATGTGTTTTGGCTAACATAGCCTTCATCAGCAAGAGTCAAAACAGAGACACAATAGGCAATATAGGCTATACTAGTCAGACTACTTAGATTGAATAGCATCTGGTTCTCATGGACATTAAAGGGGTTATCCGACGCTACAAAAACATGCCCACTTTCTTTCAGAGACAACACAACTCTTGTCTCCAGGTCAGGGGCGGTTTGCAATTAAGCTGCATTCACTTCAATGGAACTGGGCAGCAAAACCCCGCCCCAGCTGGAGACAAGAGCAGTGCTGTCTCTGGAAGAAAGTGGCCATGTTTTTGTAGCGCTGGATAACCCCTTTTAACTGGAACTGTCCTGGCTTTTAATGCCATCTTCACATGCCTGTTGCCATGACAATGCAAAAAAGAGCCTGTGGAGATAGCATGGGTAGTCCTGTGTTTTGAGACTCATAAAAAAGGCTCCACTGGCTGTTTTTTGCATAGTCGTATTTCCCAGGGAGCAACGTATCTAGGATTTCACAGCATTGAGTGCTTAAATCGTCAGCCGACAGTGTTATCTTTGGCTGGTTTCCCTGAGATCAGTGATCTGTTTCCCTTAGTTGCCATGACAAGGCAGTGCACCCACCAACATGACATGAGCAGTGCCGGACTGGCCCACCAGAAGACCAGTGGATCCTCCTGTGGGTCCCCAGCTTTAGACTCTTAACAAACACTGACTGACATGTCATTTCTCACTGGTTCTTCATTGGTGGGCCCCAGAATCATTTCCTCTGGTGGGCCCCAGATCCCCCAGTCTGATACTGGGCATGAGGATTGTACTTATTTGCAACATAAACTGCTAATATGTTTGCTACAGTACCACTTCATAGAATAATACCATATTTAATACCATTACCTAGACCTATCCAATACCTAGTACATTTGGGTATTTTGTATTCACTTGATGAAAGATCACAAATTAATGTGACAATTTTGTTTATGCAAGAGATTCTGACACTGACCCCTGCAAGCGACATAGATTTCAGCTCCTGCAAGTCAAGAAGACTATCAGAGATACTATAAGTTTCTAAGTTTACAGACATATTACATTAACATTACATGCGCTGTGGCTGTCCTATTTCTCTAGTGGACTTAAATTATTCATTAGTTTCCTGTCAAAAGTAATAATTTACAAATGTATTTGCCCAGAACAATTCGGCTAGTGGTACTGCTGATACTCCAAAAGGGAATAGGAAATATGGCATGGGTAATGCATGTAAATGTTATTATTTGATAAAATAGAGTCCATTCTGAAAATCACCCAGGATACCATAGGTATCTGTCAGTCCGTTTTATAAAAAGTGGTAAATAAAACAAAATCAATATTAATACTATATAAATCTTACTTTATTATCCTGTTTTTAGATATTGAATAATGTGAATTGAACACTTAAAGAATGCCTGATTTGCTGCAAAGAATGCCTGATTTGCTGCCTGTTGGGCCATGAAACAACTTCTGACCGCTACGACTCCCATGATCACGTAAACAGGCATTTGTGGACTTCAACAAAGTCTCTAGTACAGTTCTGCATAAAAAGCTCATATAGATGCTAGCCAAAATTGGACTTAATCCCTGGGTATTTCAGTGGATTTGTGGCTGGCTGGAAAACTATATGTAAAATAGGTCTTGTCCCTTTAAGTGGTTCACTCCATGAAATCGCTGAAATGGCCATTAAGTCTCCACACATCTTTATGACTGACTCTCCTTATGGAGAACTAGTATCCCTTTGATCCACATTGATAGGCCTCCCACTAGTAGTATTTCCTTCTGGAGAGATTTTTGGCTTGGCATACATGCCCAGTCAATGTTCTAAGACTTCCAGATGGACTGACTTGAAGGGACATCCCTTCGCCTAAGTGGTGTAAGAGCTATTTTGCATATCCTTTCTTTTAAGAATTCTCAGTGAAGCTGGTTGGCTGAAGGATAGATAGCAGAGGGTAGTGTTTTAATAAGAAACTGAATACAAGAACAATGGACCTCAATATAGTTGGGGTTGGTTGGTGGAAAAATCAGAAGCAATATGAGATGATATACTAAAAGAGTAGTAAAAGCTTGGAACCTCTAGAAGTTGTGTTTGAGCTATGTATCAAATTCAGGTCACTTTTCATTTCTTTTCTTTTACAGATCATATTATACAACTAAAAAACATGTGAGAATCAGGCTATTTGTAAAGGTTATATTTCTGGAACTTTGAACAATTGAAAGCAGCAAGTAAGAAAATACTCCTCATTCCTATTTTAAAGTTGAATTTTTGTTCTATTGCTTACACTCTATTAGACAAGACTCATTAGAAGAAATGTCATTTAGAGAAGGTGATACATTTAAACCAAATTAGCGATTATTTATTCCACCATTTTACTTTACTTTTTTCATACAGTATATGGAACAAAAAGCTTTAATTTCAGTTGAAGGCAAAATCATACATATGGCAACAGTTTCAGTTGATCCTAATCATTATTTTGTATGTATTGTAATTTTATCCATCCAGCTCCACATAAAATATGGATTACACACAGTTTTAGAAAACAGTTTAAATGGTTGACAACCAAAGGTTAAAAAAAAAGTTAAACTTTATGTGTGTGAATCTAACAATTATATATATATATATATATATATATATATATGTTAATAATAATTTATTACAATATGAAAAATGATAAGATAAGTTTAACAGGTGGCCCTGGTACCTTGTCTGGACACCTCAAGCCTAGATAAAGGAGACCTGGATATGCAGGTTATGTAGTGCATTTGCCCCCAGGTGTTGCAGCTAGGCCTGAAAAAACTACATACTCATAGGTTGCCAAAGTTGGCAACACAGCTGCTCCAATATTGATTGGCAATTGATTGAAAATAAATCCGGTGACTGGGCAGATGAAGAAAGTGTTGAAATATGGGATACCTGTGCTATGTGTTTGAGCATTATTCTGTTAAAAATGCCTTTTGAAACCTTACTATAAGAGGCAACATATGTGGCTGTGTAATACATCTGGATCCCAATACTTACTGTCCACCTGGTCTTGCCCACTCCTCCATCACATGTTTTGCTGGTTCAGGTCCACTGGTGTTCACAGCATTCTCGCTCTCATGGTTTCTTCTGCTAGCTTCTGGCTGCCACTCCAGTGCTGCCTTCATCCACTAGGATGTGCATGCACCTGAGTATCTGGGATTTTAAAAGCCAGTAGTACTCCACCTTTTTCTGCCTCCATCAATCCTTTTCCACCTGCAACATACTTTGAGGTGCTCTACCTGTTCCTCCTTGCCTGAGCATTGTTGGACCCCTTTGTTTCTGAGCAAAGGTGTGCTGCTATTCCAGTGCTATTATGTATACCCTGATCTGTGCCTTTTCCTTGATTGTTGGGACTAGCCACTACCAACACTGAAACAACGCTTGTAGAGTGACTTGGTGTCCAATATCTAGAGAGGACCAGCTTCTGCATTGGGTGGAGATCTACAGGGTACTTAGGGGCCTATTCCACAGAGCGATAATCGGCCGAATCGGCCCGATTCGGCCTATTATCGCTCCATGGAATAGAGAGAGCGATCAGCCGATGATCGTATCATCGGCTGATTGTTCATTTAGGTTCAAACCTAAAATCATCAGTCATAACCCGCGCATCGCTACGTGGAATGCTTTACCTATCCAGGCTGCAGGTCTTCTCCTGCGCTCCTTCTCCCGGTCCCACGTGCAGCAGCAGCTTTGAAGCGGCCTGTCTTAGCTGACAGACCACTCAGCCAATCACTGGTCGGGACTGCCCGTTCCGAGGCTGCTGCTGTGTGAGGGACCGGGAGAAGGAGCGCAGGAGAAGACCTGCAGGTTGGATAGGTAAAGTATGATTAGGGGCCAATTAACTTTACCGTAGGCCGTGGGCTGTTCACCAAGTCTGGGCCCCCCCCTCCACTCTACTGTACATAGGATAGAACTAGCGTAGTGTTCGTAGTACGGGATAGATAATGTCATGCTACCCTGATCTGTGCAAAATTGCGGTAAAACACATCTATTTTTTGCAAATCATGGAAGAACTGAAGCCAAGGACAATACTGCTCTGAAAGAATAAGTCTGTTTGGGTGGCCATGGGCCCCCCAGGAGCTCAGGGCCCTGGGCTACTGCCCAAATAGGACCTATTATAATCTGCTACTGAGTATGATGTTTAAACAAGGGCTGCAAGGACATCGGTAACGATGTCCCTGCACCCCTTCGCTAAACGATTATTGGGCCGTGGAATAGGCCCAGCAAACGAGCGCCGATCTAGCAGATCAGCGTTCGTTTACATTGTTGATCGGGCCCTGGAATAGAACCCTTAGACTCTGCTCCCTGGTGTGGTCCAAAACCAAAGTGCATTGGTAGCACAGCAGGTTCACATGCACTGCCTATTACAACTTACAGGATGTCCTGCACTTATAACTGTTTCTTGTATAACAATATCCAGCATACCCATTCCTGACTATGGTTAGATCCCAAAGAACCTGGATTTGTCTGGACTGACTGACACAGATTACTGACTGACACAGACAGGCAGCACTTACAGCTCCATCTTCTCCCTCTTCCTCTCTGTCGGGCTGATCTCCACACTGTGAGGTTGAGGACCTGCTGGTCTTGTGATCAGGTCCTTCACCCTTTTCTCTCTCTGTTCAGGTCCTGCTCCTTTCTCCTTTGTCTTCTGATATTCAGTGCTCATCCTGCACTACAGTGAGTGGGCTGAACATCAGAGCTCTGGGCCCCTAGAGGCGCTGTACATCTAGGTCAGGAGAGCCCTGTGCTGACACCAACCCTGACCATAGCTTGCAGCTTTCCATAGTTGTCTTCCATTAGATACTGTTACATCATTGATCAACAATTGCAAAGGTTGCTGGTGGCAGTGGATCATGATGATTTGCATGCCCAAGTGCATTCAGCATGGCAGAACATTCCTCAGCCAACTATTAATTACTTCATTGACAGCCTAAAAGGACAGGTGTTTGTATTTCTGCACGACACTCATACTTGATACTGATTATGAAGATGTTCAGAATATCAGCTGCAGTGGGAGCGGTCCCGCACACATCAGTGTGTCTGGGGCCGGAGGTAATGAGAGGCAGCTGCGATTGTGCAGCTGCCTCTCATTAACCCCTTAAACAACGCGATCTATAGCAATCGCAGTGTTTAAGCTACTCAGTGACAGAACAAGCTTCTAAGAGAAAAAGATTGCTGAACTCAGGGAGAACAGCCAAATGACAACACTGCCGGCTGCTAATGAAAGCGCTCAATGCAGTGAAGTCCTAGGTGCATTGCCCCCTGGGAAACATGAGTATGCAAAAGAGGAGTCCGTGGAGCCTCATTAAAGAGTCTCAAAACACAGGACTAGCCAGATATCCCTCCGGGAAGGATCCAGCCAAGTGGCAGCTCCTGTTAGGAAACCACCAAATCCACCATATTAAGTGGCCCTATAAGTCAGTGTAATGACAAGGGATAAACCAAGGCTAGGTAACCATCCACAGACAGCTGTTTCGGGGTGTTGCCCCTCATCAGTGTGGAGCAGGATTCTGGCTAGATGGGAGCAATGCCTAGTAGAGCCATAAGAGAAAAAGATTGCTGAACTCAGGGAGAACAGCCAAATGACAACACTGCCGGCTGCTAATGAAAGCGCTCAATGCAGTGAAGTCCTAGGTGCATTGCCCCCTGGGAAACATGAGTATGCAAAAGAGGAGTCCGTGGAGCCTCATTAAAGAGTCTCAAAACACAGGACTAGCCAGATATCCCTCCGGGAAGGATCCAGCCAAGTGGCAGCTCCTGTTAGGAAACCACCAAATCCACCATATTAAGTGGCCCTATAAGTCAGTGTAACGACAAGGGATAAACCAAGGCTAGGTAACCATCCACAGACAGCTGTTTCGGGGTGTTGCCCCTCATCAGTGTGGAGCAGGATTCTGGCTAGATGGGAGCAATGCCTAGTAGAGCCATAAGAGAAAAAGATTGCTGAACTCAGGGAGAACAGCCAAATGACAACACTGCCGGCTGCTAATGAAAGCGCTCAATGCAGTGAAGTCCT
This sequence comes from Dendropsophus ebraccatus, assembly GCF_027789765.1. Taxonomy (NCBI): domain Eukaryota; kingdom Metazoa; phylum Chordata; class Amphibia; order Anura; family Hylidae; genus Dendropsophus; species Dendropsophus ebraccatus. Next base: position 54,384,242 of record NC_091463.1, read on the forward strand.
AGGTGCATTGCCCCCTGGGAAACATGAGTATGCAAAAGAGGAGTCCGTGGAGCCTCATTAAAGAGTCTCAAAACACAGGACTAGCCAGATATCCCTCCGGGAAGGATCCAGCCAAGTGGCAGCTCCTGTTAGGAAACCACCAAATCCACCATATTAAGTGGCCCTATAAGTCAGTGTAATGACAAGGGATAAACCAAGGCTGGGTAACCATCCACAGACAGCTGTTTCGGGGTGTTGCCCCTCATCAGTGTGGAGCAGGATTCTGGCTAGATGGGAGCAATGCCTAGTAGAGCCATAAGAGAAAAAGATTGCTGAACTCAGGGAGAACAGCCAAATGACAACACTGCCGGCTGCTAATGAAAGCGCTCAATGCAGTGAAGTCCTAGGTGCATTGCCCCCTGGGAAACATGAGTATGCAAAAGAGGAGTCCGTGGAGCCTCATTAAAGAGTCTCAAAACACAGGACTAGCCAGATATCCCTCCGGGAAGGATCCAGCCAAGTGGCAGCTCCTGTTAGGAAACCACCAAATCCACCATATTAAGTGGCCCTATAAGTCAGTGTAATGACAAGGGATAAACCAAGGCTAGGTAACCATCCACAGACAGCTGTTTCGGGGTGTTGCCCCTCATCAGTGTGGAGCAGGATTCTGGCTAGATGGGAGCAATGCCTAGTAGAGCCATAAGAGAAAAAGATTGCTGAACTCAGGGAGAACAGCCAAATGACAACACTGCCGGCTGCTAATGAAAGCGCTCAATGCAGTGAAGTCCTAGGTGCATTGCCCCCTGGGAAACATGAGTATGCAAAAGAGGAGTCCGTGGAGCCTCATTAAAGAGTCTCAAAACACAGGACTAGCCAGATATCCCTCCGGGAAGGATCCAGCCAAGTGGCAGCTCCTGTTAGGAAACCACCAAATCCACCATATTAAGTGGCCCTATAAGTCAGTGTAATGACAAGGGATAAACCAAGGCTAGGTAACCATCCACAGACAGCTGTTTCGGGGTGTTGCCCCTCATCACTGTGGAGCAGGATTCTGGCTAGATGGGAGCAATGCCTAGTAGAGCCATAAGAGAAAAAGATTGCTGAACTCAGGGAGAACAGCCAAATGACAACACTGCCGGCTGCTAATGAAAGCGCTCAATGCAGTGAAGTCCTAGGTGCATTGCCCCCTGGGAAACATGAGTATGCAAAAGAGGAGTCCGTGGAGCCTCATTAAAGAGTCTCAAAACACAGGACTAGCCAGATATCCCTCCGGGAAGGATCCAGCCAAGTGGCAGCTCCTGTTAGGAAACCACCAAATCCACCATATTAAGTGGCCCTATAAGTCAGTGTAATGACAAGGGATAAACCAAGGCTAGGTAACCATCCACAGACAGCTGTTTCGGGGTGTTGCCCCTCATCACTGTGGAGCAGGATTCTGGCTAGATGGGAGCAATGCCTAGTAGAGCCATAAGAGAAAAAGATTGCTGAACTCAGGGAGAACAGCCAAATGACAACACTGCCGGCTGCTAATGAAAGCGCTCAATGCAGTGAAGTCCTAGGTGCATTGCCCCCTGGGAAACATGAGTATGCAAAAGAGGAGTCCGTGGAGCCTCATTAAAGAGTCTCAAAACACAGGACTAGCCAGATATCCCTCCGGGAAGGATCCAGCCAAGTGGCAGCTCCTGTTAGGAAACCACCAAATCCACCATATTAAGTGGCCCTATAAGTCAGTGTAATGACAAGGGATAAAGCAAGGCTAGGTAACCATCCACAGACAGCTGTTTCGGGGTGTTGCCCCTCATCAGTGTGGAGCAGGATTCTGGCTAGATGGGAGCAATGCCTAGTAGAGCCATAAGAGAAAAAGATTGCTGAACTCAGGGAGGACAGCCAAATGAACAAGCTTCTGTCACTGAGTGATCGGGTCCCGATCGCATGTACCGACGGGCGAGGGTAAGCCTCTTACCTCCGTCCTGTCTGATCGGCGATCCATGCATAAAGTCTGCTCTATGCATAGATAATACTGATCTATGCTATGCTATGCTATGGCAGTGAAAATAAGTGTAAAAATATGTAACAAAAACGTTTTTTAAAGTATTAAAAAAAACCTTATAAACCCCCTACCAAAAAGGTTTAAAATATCCCCTTGCCCATTATAAAAATAAAAATATTAAAAATAAATAAACATATTATATATTGTAGCATGCGGAATTGTCCGATCTATTAAAATATAACATTATTGGTCCCGCACGGTAAACGGCGTAAATTTACCGAAAATTTACAGAAAAAAAAATAATAAAAAGCGATCGAAATTTTTCTGTTACACCAATATGATACAGTTAAAATCTAGAGATCATGGCACAAAAAATGACACCCCAACTTTGATGACCTAGGGGCATCAAAGGTTTCTGTCTTGAAGGGGTTAACAAGTCTATCAACCCAGTGATTTCCATAATTCCACAACGTTTTCTTCTTAGTGTTTCAACTGCAATATTGGGGAGTATACATTTTTAGAGATGTTTACAAGCAATTGGACATATAATATTTGAGGTCACTTTATTTTTTCTTCTGGTTTTGTACAAAAATATAAATGCTTATTCCACTACAAAGAAAAAGAGTAAAAAGTGTGATCAAATGGTAACTCAATACCTTAATGGAATCTAGGAAACCTCTGTTGAAATAAACTCAAAGAATCAGGGTGAGAAATGTCTTTCCAAGACAATAATTTCTCCATACATCACTTCTTAGCTAGTCTTATTAATGAAATGTTTCTCGTCTGAGATGGTTCATTTCAGTTCAGGCAAAAGTAATGCAATGCTGTTTGAAAACTCTTAAAAGCCTTCAAGTATATCTTAGAAGCTTACATCAATAACAGTGTGCAGTACTCACTCCGATTGTAAAATTACGGGTAATTACTAGGAGATATGACTTACCTACTAGCAGAACAAGAGAAAAAAAGAACATGTCTCTGTAGTAATCTCAGCCATAACAAACCACCAGGATGGTATCACTGTACTGGACAAAGAGTAGTAGAACATTAGGTGCAGAAGGTCAATCATTTTTGCCTAAGAGATCATATCAGATGATATTTTTCATAGGATATAGTATTCCTCTCTTGCCAAAAAAAAAAAAAAAAACGTTAGGAGGTATGTTGAAACCTTTTTTTGTTATGTTTACAGGGACAAAAAAAAAAACGCCCCTGTACAATCCGCATGAAAAAGTAGCTTCAATAAAAGCTTCTATTAAAGCACTTTTTTGTTTGTTTGTTTTTTACTTTGGTGCAGTTTTATGTAAAGACAGCACAAGGAAAACTGTCTGATTTTGCCCTTAGCAACCAGTTACCGCTCAGAGCCCATAAAGACATAAAAGCTGAAAGGTGATTGGTTGCTTAGGGGGGGGGGGGGGAACAGAAAGTTTTGGTTTTAGGCAGATCACTTAAAGGGGTAATCCCCCCAAGAGCTAAAAAAATTAAATGCTCCCAAACCTAGCTGGTCTTACTCACCAAGCCTCCCTGGGTATATTGAGACATCTCCTGTCTTTCTAGCTGCTGCCATTTCTGAGTTACAAGTTTTTCTAAAAGCCTATCTATATCCAAGTTAGGAAACTACATTTCCCATCATGCATTGCTTCTCTCTGATTGGTCCGTGATGTAGCAGAGCTGATTATCATATAGTTCTCTAACAGCAATCGCTGATCTAAAGAGCTGCAGAAGAGGTGTGGAGCTGGCCATCTCTGCAGTATATAAACACTATGCTTGGAGTTGTAGTTCCTCAGCAGATATCAGTAATATGAAGCTCTCTGTGCATCATATTACTGATAGCTGCTGAGGAACTACAATTCCCAGCACAGTGCTCAGCAACCAGGCAACTTATCCAGGCTACAGCTTGATTGCTGCTGGAGAACTACAACTGCCAGCATTATGTTGGGACTTGTAGTTCTTCATATGGGGCAGTGCGACGGGGTAAAGGGGGCCGCATGGGGGGGAGGCGATGACAGAGTTGGGGGTGGGTGGTTTGAGGGCAAATGGCTGAAATCCGCCGGACCTGGGGGCTGTGACTAGTAAGGTACAGCTACAGTAAGCCCCCCCCCCAGCTCTGCCCCTGCAGCATTCAGCTAGTCAACTTTGCTTCATCACACAAGGTTGGCAGCCTGTCCCTGCAGCTCTGCTACATCATTAGCCATGTACACACTAGCAGAGAGCCGATCGCAGCAAGGAAAGGGCTGGGCTGTCATCCTTGTGTGATGAAGCAGAGTTGACTAGCTGAACGCTGCAGGGGCAGAGCTAGAGCCAGCTTACTGTGAGTGTATGTGGGGAGGAGGGGATGCGATCAGCCGGGAGAGAGCAGGAGCAGAGCCGACTTACTGTGTGTGTGTGGGGGGGGGTGCGATCTCGGCAGGGAGGGAGTCGGCTTACAGTGTGTGGGGGGGTGAGGTGGGGGGGATGCGATCTCGGCAGGGAGGGAGTCGGCTTACAGTGTGTGGGGGGGATGCGATCTCGGCAGGGAGGGAGTCGGCTTACAGTGTGTGTGGGGGGTGAGGTGGGGGGGATGCGATCTCGGCAGGGAGGGAGTCGGCTTACAGTGTGTGGGGGGGTGAGGTGGGGGGGATGCGATCTCGGCAGGGAGGGAGTCGGCTTACAGTGTGTGGGGGGGATGCAATCTCGGCAAGGAGGGAGTCGGCTTACAGTTTGTGTGGGGGGGGTGCGATCTTGGCAGGGAGGGAGTCGGCTTACAGTGTGTGGGGGGGTGGGGGTTTTGCGATCTCGGCAGGGAGGGAGTCGGCTTACAGTGTGTGTGGGGGGGGCTGCGATCTTGGCAGGGAGGGAGTGGGCTTACTGTCTTCTCATGCTGGGATTGAGGGAGGATTCCCTCAGCTGGGAAAGCAGTGGGAGAAGCAGGGATGAAGACAATTTACTATATGTGCTGGGGAGCAAGCGATCAGCAGGGAGAGCAGGGGAAGCAGCATGGAAGGGAGCCGACCTCATGTTGGGGGAGGGTGCTATTGCAGCATGCAGGGAACTTGCCTGTCAAGGGAGGACACATGATCCCATGTCGGAAGGTGAGGGCCAGGAGGAAGGAGTGTGTAGGGGGTGGACAGCGTCTAACTCATTTTGTGCGTAGAGAGGAGGTGAGTTAACAGAAACAGCTCCAAAACAAGTAAATACTTGTATTGAGCAAAGTATAAAGCTATGGGTGGGCTATTAAACACTGTAAAAAAGATTTGGGGAGGAATACCCCTTTAAAATCTGGACCAATGTGTAGCAAACAGACACGGAGCGGGAAGAGACATACATGGTTGCACAGTTATCTCCCCGCTGGTTCTCCTGGTTGGTCACGATCCGAGCACTCAGACCCTGACTGATTTCTCTGTGACATGCTAAAAGTTTTTTCTAATGACAGGTACATCTGCATTCAGAGTGAAGTTTTCTGTCTTGGAACCCCTGACTGGGAGCTAGGGAAATTCATGGCTCCTCTTAACTCTGGTTGGAAAACTATGGTGCAATGTAAGTACCTGCTGCAGTCCAACCTCTGCCAAGGTATAATATGCAAACAGTGCTACAACCCCTCCCTGGGATGCAAAGTCTGATGTGAATCCATGGCCAGACTCATGGCTTGCCAGGCTTGGCTGCATGGGGCCCAGGTTGCAGTTGCAGGGCCCTGAAAAAGAGTATAGATGCAGGTCACATTAGTGAAACTTGTACATGAACTTAACACAGAATGAGGAAACAAAGCAGGAACAACAGGCCAGACCAATAACAGAGAGGGTAAGTCAGAGACAAAAAAGGAACCAGGAATGAAGTCAAATGTCAGAGACCAGGAGGTCAGAGACTAGGAGGTAGCACTAAGGACAAACTGAGATATCAGAGAAACCAAGTCAGGGGGTCAGGTAGGCAGGAGGGAACGTCTGTAAAAAGAGGAGATAAATGGGTAACTAGAAAGTCAGGCAAGGGGCTCAGCGCAAGGATCCAAACTCAGAATGCAAGTGAAGCATAGAATATACCAAGAACGAGCACCTGTGTCCAGCGCATCTCAAGAAGCATGGGCTGCCAATGCCAAACATCATTGGCCTGGTGTCTCAGCTCCCTGTCCACAAGGCTGATAGCTATAGCTACTGAATTGTGCTATACTGTACAAATGTGTAACAGGTTAGAAACGTGTACAGTAAGTTATGCTATATTGTACAAAGGTGTAACAGGTTGAAAACCGTAAAGTAAGTCAACTGGGACAACGTTTCTCATAAAAAAAATACCTCAATTTTGTTCCTTTTTTAGCCACTAAATACTTTTATAGTGTTTAAATTAAGGATTCACATATAAAGCCAACATCCTCTGTGAATCAATTCATTTACCCCTCAATAGTGATGTGAAAAAGACAATTACAAGTCGTGTAATGTACAGCTTTGGGAAAATTTGTGTTTGTTTTTCCGACAAAAAAGCAAAATGCAGAAAAACAAAATAATTGTACAAGCTTTAATAAAACAGTAGCACTAGAAGCAGCAGGTGTCTGCAGTGAAATATAGGTTATCAGTATCCTGGGGGAACAACAATGAAACCTCAGATCACTGGGTGTTTTCAGAACATTCCCTTTACAACAGACTCATAATGTAATTGTGAAGTGGTGCTCCATTTAATTAAGTCAAAACCAAGACCGGCATGCATATTAATGAGCATTCTAATGAGCATTAATTTTTGATGGTGTTCGTTAACAAGCAGTATAAATTATGACAAATTTATTTTTGACATCCTGCCAAAAATAGGATGAGAAGTTGTTTAAAAATGCAAATTCACGTGTTTCCCCTTGGGATAATCTTACTAAAACATAAATACCTAGAATTCTGAAACCTCACACAATAATAACAGTCTCAGTGTCCTGCATTGTCTAATGAACAAGTTTTATTTAATATATATTTTTATAACATTGCATCAGACCTTTATTTTTTTGTCTTTAACAATGACTATATTTTAATTCGATTTTCTCTTTTTTCTTCTTTTTTTTAGGGCCTAAAGCAAATGTACCAGTGGTACATCGCTTTTCTGTTTTTAATATGAATTAACCAGCGATGGCACGGGATGCCGGTGAGGCAATCCTTTTTTTTCGTATTGAACCATGGCCCGCTTCCCCTGCACATCGCCGGTCTATTAGTGGGGAGGGGGTTTCCTCCCACTAGGGGCAGGCCAGCCACCTGCAGTGCTTCAGGCCAGGCCAGTGCTTGGTAATAGACCAGCGCCAAATGCGGGATCCAAGCTGCGGTTCAAGAAAAGGACCGCAGTGGCAACCGGTCTATTCATGATAAAAACAGAAAAGTGATGTACAGTACCACTGGTACAATATACACAATTGTAATATCAACACTGTACAATGTAAGGAGTCAAGGCTGAACAGATCAGAGCTGGTTGAACAGGTTACTGCAATACAATGTAGTCACCTGGGATGTGGGTGTGGCTAAATAAAAAAAAAGGTTTTCTTTTTTACAAATATAAAAATATAAACAATTAAGAATTAAACATATTTGGTATTGCCACATGCTGAACTGTTTAAACTAAGGCTATGTAAATCAAATCATGGGATTTATCAATATATAAATAACATATATTAAGTACATAATTGTCTGAACTTGAATGGATGCAGAGGCGGCAACCAAGATAATTAACCCCTTTCCTTATTCTTATATGTACATGTACATTATGAATTCAATAGAAATATGGGAAGCAGATTCGGATGCTGAGTCCGCTCCATATGCAGTTGGTGTTAGCCGTATTACTTACAGTATGATCCTGTCACTTTAAGGTTATGTACCCAAAACATCTGTATGACAGCCATCTTTTAGGTTGGCTGTTACTTTGACTCCATTCAACAGCAGTTATGTCATATGTCGGCCGTTATTTCTACAATCATTGTGGTTATTTGGACTATTTAGACCTAAAAGATGGCCATCAAATGGCTAAAAGAGTAAGGTGTGAACATAGCCTTTTTGGGAGTCCTCTTTTTCCATTCACTACATCTGGCAGATGTTTGTGTTACCTCTATTATGCAGAATGAAACTGCTTTCAGAGCATCCCCATCAGCTCTGGGAGTTTTCAATAACTGCTATAGCTATCGCATAGATAAACTTGGGGCATTTAGCCCACATGTTTAATCAAATAGTACACTTCCAAATAAGAAGAAAGAAATTCGGAGCACTTCTTGGATTGCAGCAATCTTAGTCTTTATTCAGCAACTTGGCAGTATACATGAATGTGGAGACTGAACTGGCTACAGCTGTTTCTCACGGCGTAGCGTGCTTTTTCACAGCCCTAACGTCAGTACGCATACTTCCCCTTAAATACAACTCACCCACGTGAATATAATTAGATTAAAAACATATTTGTAATATATACAAAGAAGAAATATGTATAAAAGAACATTCTTACACAATGCAATGTATAAATAAATATGATTCTTTTTTACCAGCAGGTACCATGTATTGCGGCGCGATCATTTAACCCTAATGGTCCTAATGCATCTAATCTCAGAATTAATTCTGTTTCCTTTTGCAAAAGTTGCGTGCGTCTATTACCTCCTGCTTTTGAACTTCTTAGGCGTAACAACCCCATAAAGCACATTTCAGAAATATCATTATTATGTATGGTCTGCATATGTTCCATTAGTTTTGGACAACCTTTTTTACTACGTAAAGAACGCACATGCTCAGAAAATCTAATGTGCATTGGGCGTTCTGTCTTCCCTATGTAATACATACCGCAGCTACATATCACTGCGTAGACTACAAACGGGGTTTTGCACGTGATTAGATCATTAACCCTCCATTTCTTACCCCCTAGCTGAACCTCACGGACATCATTTAATTGTGCACAATTGCTGCATCGACCACATTTAAAGTTACCCAATAACTCCGTGGAACTTCTTAACCATGACGTACCAGCCTTACTTCTATCTATTGGTAACCGTCCTCTCACTAAGTCATCACGTAAATTTTTGCCTCGGCGGAAGGCTACAATAGGATGGGACCGGGTTAACTCCTTGAGTGCAGGATCTCCCCTTAATAAATGCCAATGTTTATAAATGGCCGTTCTAATGGCATTATCCATAGGACTATGACCAAATGTAAAAACAAATCTATCAAACTCACCCATAGGTCGTTTCTTACTACCCCGTATTAACTGATTGCGATCCAGTTGTCTAGCCTTATCCAGGGCCCTAGTTAGCTCATACTGTGGATATCCTCGCTTATGCAACCGATCACTCAGCTCCTTAGCCTGTTGCTCAAAAATTACATTATCACTATTAATGCGTTTTAACCTCACAAATTGACCGTAAGGGACCGCACGTTTCACGTGAGCTGGGTGATCGCTTGCATAATTGAGTAACATATTACTAGCTGTTGGTTTACGATAACCACTTGTTTGAAGGTCCCCATTTGCAACTTGCAAATGGACGTCTAGAAAGTCCAGGCTGTCCCCACCAAACTGTGATGTAAACCGCATGTTGTATGAATTTAAATTCATATGTGTTACGAACTGCTGGAACTCGTCCTCCGTGCCAGACCAGACGATTAAAATATCGTCGATATACCTTAAATAAAGCATAATTTTGGACAAAAAATGATTACTGCCGGAAAAAATAACATCATCCTCCAACTCAGCCAAAAATAAATTGGCGAAAGTTGGGGCTACCGGCGTCCCCATCGCCGTACCAGCCCGCTGACCATACCATTGGTCAGCGAACTGGAAGGCGTTGTGGCGTAACACGAAGTCCAGCAGTTCGCAAACATAGTCAACTTGATGGTCCCCCATCTCGCCCATGCGACGCAATCGACGACCGATCGCCTGCACACCCGCATCCTGAGGGATGCGGGTGTACAGGCTCTCGACGTCAATGCTCGCCAATGACCAACCGTCCCCCCAGCTGAAGTCATCCACTACCTGTAAAAGTTCTTTGGTATCGCGCAAGTACGATGGGACCTGTCTCAACAAGGGTCGCAGAATCCAATCTAAATATTTAGATATCGGCTCTGTAACAGAGCCCCTACCTGCCACTATGGGGCGTCCCGGAGGACGCTCCATATTTTTGTGTAACTTGGGTATCCAATACCAATAAGGTTTTTTTGGATTTTCCACTAATAATCGTTCTGCGAACCTTCTTGAAAAAAAGCCCATTTCTACACCCCGGCGTAATACTGATTTAGCCTTAGTAACAAAATCACAGGAGGGATCTTTCTTTAATTTGGTGTAAGTATTCACATCACTCAGCTGCCTTTCAGCTTCCCACACATAATAATCTTTTTTCAATAATACAATATTGCCCCCCTTGTCCGCTGGTTTAACTATTATATCCTCTCTGGACTTGAGCCACCGTAAAGCTGCATATTCTCCCCTAGTCAAATTGGCACTTGACCTGGGGTAAATTAAAGCTTTAATTTCTTGGGCCACATAATGTTCAAACAAATCCAGAGTGGAGCCAGCGGACAAGGGGGGAGTGAAAGTAGAGGGAACACCTCCTCGGAATCCTTCAGAGGACACAGACACACCGGTCTCCGTGTAACCCTGAAGCTCCATAAGGGACCGCAATATATCACGATCCTGTTCATCAAAGTGTGGACTCATGCTGAAACCCAGGGGACTCACTGCACAGGGGTTCTCACCCACCAAACTCTCATGTGTGCCTCCATCTAATCTGTTGGCAAAAAACTTTTTTAGGTTTAACTTTCTGATACCTTTATGCAAATCCATGGTAAACTGTACAGAATCAAACTTGGTATTAGTACAAAAATTAAGCCCTTTAGACAATAGTGCAATACAGTCATCAGACAACGATACATCAGTAAGGTTTACCACCGTTAGTGGGTCGGCAGATCCACCATTATAGCCATTGGATACAATGTCCCGGTCATTTAGTGCCGCCAAGACACATGTTTTCTCTTGGCGCCTCTCCCTGTACCTCTTCCACCTCTTACCCCCCCTCCTCCTCCTGGTGTGTTGTCTAAAGGGGCTGGGTCAGAGGCAGTAGTTGAGGCACTCGGATTAGAGTCCCTCCGGACTGGAGTATCCGCACTTGAATCCGAGCCCGAATCCGTAGTCCAATATTCAGACTGTTTAGGTTGTTTGCGGTATCTCCTATTGCGTCTATTGGGTTTTAAATTCCAACTAAAAACCCTATTGCAGTCATAGTCCTGTTTGTCACGCAAGAATTTGTTGCGTTTCCTTTCTTTTAACTCACTCTGAACGGGAACCACTCGTTTTTCAATTCTTTTTAGTAAATTGGCATATTGCAACTCTGTCAACCGTGTTTTTAACTCCATTTTGGCTTTTAATAAATCCTCTGTGATACATGCATACTCTTTTTCCGTGCGTTCCAACACTAGTTTGGTGAGGTTAAGAGAGTGTTCCATATGTAACAGTTCCCATCTGATTTTAAACTCATTATCTTCCTGGAACTGAGAGATATCTTTGTACACTCTTAAGCCACGTGGAGCACGCTTGCTCTTAACATAGGATTGCAATGAGTTCATAGTCCAAAACAATTTAACCTCCTTCTCTGCAAGGGTTAACGCCCGATATTCAAGGGCTTTTGTACCCAATAACTGAAGTTCATCTTTTACATTGCATTGTGCAAAAAATTCCTCCACATCCACTCTGCCTGTTGCTAGAGCAGGATCCTCTACAGGTAACATACCTGGAGCCATCTCTGTGGTCTGCAAGTCCATGGTGATCTCAGCGGGTTCCATTGGCGTGCTCTGGGGTAAGTGGAGACATCCGTAATAGCAGTATTCACGATAGGAGCCCCCGCACCGCACTCACTCCGCCTCTTAATATATTCACCCTTGCTTTGCCACTTCGGATCCGCACTGCCCAAGGTGCTCAACAACAAAGGAGGATGATGGCAGCATACACTTCCAAATAAGAAGAAAGAAATTCGGAGCACTTCTTGGATTGCAGCAATCTTAGTCTTTATTCAGCAACTTGGCAGTATACATGAATGTGGAGACTGAACTGGCTACAGCTGTTTCTCACGGCGTAGTCTACGCAGTGATATGTAGCTGCGGTATGTATTACATAGGGAAGACAGAACGCCCAATGCACATTAGATTTTCTGAGCATGTGCGTTCTTTACGTAGTAAAAAAGGTTGTCCAAAACTAATGGAACATATGCAGACCATACATAATAATGATATTTCTGAAATGTGCTTTATGGGGTTGTTACGCCTAAGAAGTTCAAAAGCAGGAGGTAATAGACGCACGCAACTTTTGCAAAAGGAAACAGAATTAATTCTGAGATTAGATGCATTAGGACCATTAGGGTTAAATGATCGCGCCGCAATACATGGTACCTGCTGGTAAAAAAGAATCATATTTATTTATACATTGCATTGTGTAAGAATGTTCTTTTATACATATTTCTTCTTTGTATATATTACAAATATGTTTTTAATCTAATTATATTCACGTGGGTGAGTTGTATTTAAGGGGAAGTATGCGTACTGACGTTAGGGCTGTGAAAAAGCACGCTACGCCGTGAGAAACAGCTGTAGCCAGTTCAGTCTCCACATTCATGTATACTGCCAAGTTGCTGAATAAAGACTAAGATTGCTGCAATCCAAGAAGTGCTCCGAATTTCTTTCTTCTTATTTGGAAGTGTATGCTGCCATCATCCTCCTTTGTTGTTGAGCACCTTGGGCAGTGCGGATCCGAAGTGGCAAAGCAAGGGTGAATATATTAAGAGGCGGAGTGAGTGCGGTGCGGGGGCTCCTATCGTGAATACTGCTATTACGGATGTCTCCACTTACCCCAGAGCACGCCAATGGAACCCGCTGAGATCACCATGGACTTGCAGACCACAGAGATGGCTCCAGGTATGTTACCTGTAGAGGATCCTGCTCTAGCAACAGGCAGAGTGGATGTGGAGGAATTTTTTGCACAATGCAATGTAAAAGATGAACTTCAGTTATTGGGTACAAAAGCCCTTGAATATCGGGCGTTAACCCTTGCAGAGAAGGAGGTTAAATTGTTTTGGACTATGAACTCATTGCAATCCTATGTTAAGAGCAAGCGTGCTCCACGTGGCTTAAGAGTGTACAAAGATATCTCTCAGTTCCAGGAAGATAATGAGTTTAAAATCAGATGGGAACTGTTACATATGGAACACTCTCTTAACCTCACCAAACTAGTGTTGGAACGCACGGAAAAAGAGTATGCATGTATCACAGAGGATTTATTAAAAGCCAAAATGGAGTTAAAAACACGGTTGACAGAGTTGCAATATGCCAATTTACTAAAAAGAATTGAAAAACGAGTGGTTCCCGTTCAGAGTGAGTTAAAAGAAAGGAAACGCAACAAATTCTTGCGTGACAAACAGGACTATGACTGCAATAGGGTTTTTAGTTGGAATTTAAAACCCAATAGACGCAATAGGAGATACCGCAAACAACCTAAACAGTCTGAATATTGGACTACGGATTCGGGCTCGGATTCAAGTGCGGATACTCCAGTCCGGAGGGACTCTAATCCGAGTGCCTCAACTACTGCCTCTGACCCAGCCCCTTTAGACAACACACCAGGAGGAGGAGGGGGGGTAAGAGGTGGAAGAGGTACAGGGAGAGGCGCCAAGAGAAAACATGTGTCTTGGCGGCACTAAATGACCGGGACATTGTATCCAATGGCTATAATGGTGGATCTGCCGACCCACTAACGGTGGTAAACCTTACTGATGTATCTTTGTCTGATGACTGTATTGCATTATTGTCTAAAGGGCTTAATTTTTGTACTAATACCAAGTTTGATTCTGTACAGTTTACTATGGATTTGCATAAAGGTATCAGAAAGTTAAACCTAAAAAAGTTTTTTGCCAACAGATTAGATGGAGGCACACATGAGAGTTTGGTGGGTGAGAACCCCTGTGCAGTGAGTCCCCTGGGTTTCAGCATGAGTCCACACTTTGATGAACAGGATCGTGATATATTGCGGTCCCTTATGGAGCTTCAGGGTTACACAGAGACCGGTGTGTCTGTGTCCTCTGAAGGATTCCGAGGAGGTGTTCCCTCTACTTTCACTCCCCCCTTGTCCGCTGGTTCCACTCTGGATTTGTTTGAACATTATGTGGCCCAAGAAATTAAGGCTTTAATTTACCCCAGGTCAAGTGCCAATTTGACCAGGGGTGAATATGCAGCTTTACGGTGGCTCAAGTCCAGAGAGGATATAATAGTTAAACCAGCGGACAAGGGGGGCAATATTGTATTATTGAAAAAAGATTATTATGTGTGGGAAGCTGAAAGGCAGCTGAGTGACGTGAATACTTACACCAAATTAAAGAAAGATCCCTCCTGTGATTTTGTTACTAAGGCTAAATCAGTATTACGCCGGGGTGTAAAGATGGGCTTTTTTTCAAGAAGGTTCGCAGAACGATTATTAGTGGAAAATCCAAAAAAACCTTATTGGTATTGGATACCCAAGTTACACAAAAATATGGAGCGCCCTCCGGGACGCCCCATAGTGGCAGGTAGGGGCTCTGTTACAGAGCCGATATCTAAATATTTAGATTGGATTCTGCGACCCTTGTTGAGACAGGTCCCATCGTATTTGCGCGATACCAAAGAACTTTTACAGGTAGTGGATGACTTCAGCTGGGGGGACGGTTGGTCATTGGCGAGCATTGACGTCGAGAGCCTGTACACCCGCATCCCTCAGGATGCGGGTGTGCAGGCGATCGGTCGTCGATTGCGTCGCATGGGCGAGATGGGGGACCATCAAGTTGACTATGTTTGCGAACTGCTGGACTTCGTGTTACGCCACAACGCCTTCCAGTTCGCTGACCAATGGTATGGTCAGCGGGCTGGTACGGCGATGGGGACGCCGGTAGCCCCAACTTTCGCCAATTTATTTTTGGCTGAGTTGGAGGATGATGTTATTTTTTCCGGCAGTAATCATTTTTTGTCCAAAATTATGCTTTATTTAAGGTATATCGACGATATTTTAATCGTCTGGTCTGGCACGGAGGACGAGTTCCAGCAGTTCGTAACACATATGAATTTAAATTCATACAACATGCGGTTTACATCACAGTTTGGTGGGGACAGCCTGGACTTTCTAGACGTCCATTTGCAAGTTGCAAATGGGGACCTTCAAACAAGTGGTTATCGTAAACCAACAGCTAGTAATATGTTACTCAATTATGCAAGCGATCACCCAGCTCACGTGAAACGTGCGGTCCCTTACGGTCAATTTGTGAGGTTAAAACGCATTAATAGTGATAATGTAATTTTTGAGCAACAGGCTAAGGAGCTGAGTGATCGGTTGCATAAGCGAGGATATCCACAGTATGAGTTAACTAGGGCCCTGGATAAGGCTAGACAACTGGATCGCAATCAGTTAATACGGGGTAGTAAGAAACGACCTATGGGTGAGTTTGATAGATTTGTTTTTACATTTGGCCATAGTCCTATGGATAATGCCATTAGAACGGCCATTTATAAACATTGGCATTTATTAAGGGGAGATCCTGCACTCAAGGAGTTAACCCGATCCCATCCCATTGTAGCCTTCCGCCGAGGCAAAAATTTACGTGATGACTTAGTGAGAGGACGGTTACCATTAGATAGAAGTAAGGCTGGTACGTCATGGTTAAGAAGTTCCACGGAGTTATTGGGTAACTTTAAATGTGGTCGATGCAGCAATTGTGCACAATTAAATGATGTCCGTGAGGTTCAGCTAGGGGGTAAGAAATGGAGGGTGAATGACCTAATCACGTGCAAAACCCCTTTTGTAGTCTACGCAGTGATATGTAGCTGCGGTATGTATTACATAGGGAAGACAGAACGCCCAATGCACATTAGATTTTCTGAGCATGTGCGTTCTTTACGTAGTAAAAAAGGTTGTCCAAAACTAATGGAACATATGCAGACCATACATAATAATGATATTTCTGAAATGTGCTTTATGGGGTTGTTACGCCTAAGAAGTTCAAAAGCAGGAGGTAATAGACGCACGCAACTTTTGCAAAAGGAAACAGAATTAATTCTGAGATTAGATGCATTAGGACCATTAGGGTTAAATGATCGCGCCGCAATACATGGTACCTGCTGGTAAAAAAGAATCATATTTATTTATACATTGCATTGTGTAAGAATGTTCTTTTATACATATTTCTTCTTTGTATATATTACAAATATGTTTTTAATCTAATTATATTCACGTGGGTGAGTTGTATTTAAGGGGAAGTATGCGTACTGACGTTAGGGCTGTGAAAAAGCACGCTACGCCGTGAGAAACAGCTGTAGCCAGTTCAGTCTCCACATTCATGTATACTGCCAAGTTGCTGAATAAAGACTAAGATTGCTGCAATCCAAGAAGTGCTCCGAATTTCTTTCTTCTTATTTGGAAGTGTATGCTGCCATCATCCTCCTTTGTTGTTGAGCACCTTGGGCAGTGCGGATCCGAAGTGGCAAAGCAAGGGTGAATATATTAAGAGGCGGAGTGAGTGCGGTGCGGGGGCTCCTATCGTGAATACTTTAATCAAATAGTGCCCCACCCCCCACCATCCACCACGAGGAGATGGCTCCAGATTGAATGAGACCTTAACACTGAACTCACCTCTTCTGGGCTTCAGAGCCTACAACTCGACTGTGTGCAGGATTCAGATTAAACAAAACTTTTTGAACAAACTGGTGCTTCATGTTTAGCTATATGATATCTATAACAGTTATGCAGTTTAAAAATATTATATACCTCTGGTGTCTATGTGCCTAAGCATTTTTTTTCTGTTGTTTTTTTTTTTTGCATGTGTTCTGCAGCCATAAACAATGTGTACCTTGGCATCTGTTCTATTTTTGAGGGTGTTGACCATTTACTTTTTTTCTGTCACAACGACGTAAAATTTTTTAGACCAATCAGTGTCTCACTGCTGAGACCCAACTGATTAGGGAAATGAGTAGAAAACATGGTAGCGCGCCTCGCTGTCAATAATAGATTTACATGTATGATGAGGAGCTGCTGGACAGAGATTGCTGGAAGCCGAGGAGTGAAATGCACCACTGCACACTTCTCCCAGCTCATTCTCTTGATCAATTGGGGTTGGGCGAGACCCTTACCAATCAAAACATGTCATGTCAAAAACATTTCTAAATGACAGTGCCCATTTAATCTTAAACATAGTCAAATATAATTTAGTGTTAGGGTGGTATTACAAGGCCGATAATCATTGTAAGCAAGCGCTGATTTGCTAGACAATTGTGTTAAGGGCTGCATTATCATTAGTGATGTCCATGGAGTGATGTCCAGAATCCCCCAATGTCCTGCTTGCTTTTATCCACTTACCACAGCTGCCACTGAACTCTTCTGAAGCCATCTCTGAAGTGACAGCTAAGATGGGGCAGCGCCAATAATTGGCTGAGTGGCCTGTCACTTGAGATGGCTTCAGAAGCTTCAGAGGTAGCTGAGGTGAGCATAAAATAAGGCAGTAGGACACCAGGGGAACCTGGACAGGTAAGTATAATCTTTATTATTTTCTTTACACTGACATCAGCCTGTCTTCGAGTCATCGTTGTCTTTATTACACAGAGCGATATCTGCTTGATTCTGCCTGATTCGGCACATAATCCCTCCGTGTAATAGGGCCCTTGTACCAGAAGACTTCTTTGTGCAAAATATATTTAAACATTGGAACATCTTTTGCAAATATAACTGTATTTAAATATAAGATAAAATAAACACATTTGCCTAATCCCTTGATAAGTTATGCACACTGTGAGCTGTAATTGAGTTTGCATTCATTATAAACTCAAAACTAGGTGTTGGGTTTTTGTGTTAAAAAAAAAGTAATAAAGAAAATCTCGCAGGTCTTTAAGAATGTGTTGACTAGTTAAGCCTATTATACTGTTTAAACAAGAGAAATATTTTGAATGCATGATCCCTGTAGATAAGGCAGTAAACGGTGTCTAATCAGCTTCTGAGACACAATGGTTTCCCCTTTTTCTTTTTCTGAATTTGAGAAGATCAAAAACCCATATTTTAATGATCATCTTGATGTAGTTTAATGTACTCTGTAACTAGCCAAATGCAACTGACGAATGTGGCTGCACTGATGATACATTGTTAATTACCGACTTCTGCACATGGCATCCAGCTCTGTGTTATTAATCTCAACAGTATTGTCTGTGGACAAATGTCACTGGTGCTTAGCAGAAAAGCCAAGATCAATTTACAGTAAGTACATTTCCTCTTACATTTAATAAGAAAAATGAACGATGTTGTGTACTTTATTTACCGAGAAGGGCAGTCTAAGTATAGATGCAAGAGGAAACCAACAACTAATGGCTTTCTTATTTTCAGACTGATAGTCAGACATTACTTGGGTTTGGCTGCCGCTAAGGATAAAAGCTGTATACTGAGCATATTATAAGATCAAGCATAATTATCAGATTAATGGAGATACAGTAAATATATTTTACTAATGGATAAAGAGAAAACACATTTAAAGACTGACTTGGGTATATTGAGCAGTACATAAACTGGACACTGGCTTTCAGATTCTACTTAGGACCACAAACAGTAATATTTTGGGGGAATCTGTTTAGCTGTTTTCTTGGACTTCAATGTTTGGGGGAGGTTTCACCTCTGGGAACGCCCCCCTGGGAACGCCCCCCCCCCAACCAGCACAATGAAGAGGGCAGCTTTTGTGCCTTCATTCTCTACGGGCCATCCAATGCTTCCAAGTTCAGCACTCGGAGGCAATTCTGTGGCCCTATAGAGAATAAGTAGAGCGAGACAGGGTATTGTATCCCTGTTCTTAGGATCTGTGGGGGTTACACAGGTCCGACCCTCAATAATCAGCTTCTTATGCCCTATCCTAAGAATAGAGGATAACATGTTCAGATGGGGATACCCCTTTAACCTCTAATCTATAGGCAGTTTTTGTTTATTTATTTATCTTTTACAATAATTGATATTTCTTGCAGTTTAAATTATATTTTTTTCTATTTGTTATCCCTTAAAAATGTGTTCTTTAGATTTTAATATTATTGTACACTTTAGCCCTCATATAGTATTTGACTTGAACTGTTCTTTTTCAACCAATGCAGGTAAAGTTAATCCATATAGATAGACTTTAAAAAAAAATAAAAAAAACAACACAAATGTAACACATTAAGGCTATGTTCACACACCACTTTTTTTGGCCAGTTGACATCAAATAACAGCCGTTGTACCATCAGCAAACCAACATGCACCGATGATCCATGGTTAGTTATTCAAGATGTCTGGACCAACCTCACTGTGTACCTAGAAAAACAGATACTAAAGACAAAGGGCAATTACATAAAATAGTGATTAGATTTTTATCTCTCTTCTGTTCATTCACTTTACATTTTGTTAATTAATAAAAATCAAATATTAGCACTTAAAAAAAAAAAAAAGGATTCTTACGTGGCAAATTTTTTTTCGTGTGCCTAAAATGTTGGCACCTTTATGATACTGTATATATATATATATATATATATATATATATATATATATATATATGTGTGTGTGTGTGTGTGTGTGCACTCGTGTGTGATACAATACTTTGGAAGCTTGAGTGAACAAGGAGTTAGAAGGTTTTAGAGAATTTAAAATGAGGCATCTAACTATTGATTGAAAGAGTAGTGGGTTAAACCATAACTTATACTCCTAAATAATAGTACAGTAATTCCTCGTTCCCGAACACCTCAGTGTTTAGACACTTTGTTATTCTAACAAAATTTCCCTCTGAAGTTTTGTTTGGTACTTGCACATTGTTCGGGTTCCAAACAAAATCAGGCAAGATAACTATCAGTTGAACTATTGGCACAGTGGGGTAAGGCAGTGGTGGTCTTTGGATATTCCCACCGGCGGCGGCCAGCTAGTGGATGTCCCTGCTGGTAGCAGCTGGCCAGGGCATGTGAGGGTAGGCGGGTAGGCGGCAGGCTGGTAAAGGGTGCCTGGAGGTTGGGCAGACGAGCTGGGGTATTCCCTGCAGCAGGGAGAAGCAGCGGTGGGTGAATGATAGCAGCCTGGAGAGGAGTCCCCGCAGCTGGTGCAGCTAACCTGGCCGCCACTGCTTTTCCCTGCTGCCGGAACACTTCCACTGGCCTGCCGAAGCACCGGCACCCCTGCATTGTCTTCCACACTCCGGCCACTATTAGAACTCAGTTTAAATTTGGTGCCGAGTTCTAACAGTGGCTGGTGTGTGAAAAAATTAATCAGCTGCCCCACTCCTTCCTCTCTGCCGTGGGGAACACTCGTTTTAAGCGGGCATTCCGATCATTATAACGGGAATCCCTGCTCCTTTACAGTAAGTAGTGGCGCAAGATGCATCACTACTTACTGCTAGTCTTTACACTCTGTGGGACAAGTGCTCTGCATCTAACCCATGGAGTGTAAAAAACAATTAAATAGATTTACATTGTTCCCTATGTGAACACACAGCTCAGCTCTCAAACTGCTCGGAACAGCCTTCCAGAACCTCTTGTGTTAAAGAAAAGAGGTATTACTGTGTAGTTAATACTCATGCATATGAAACAAGAATTATGCATCCAAAATATCTGCCCTTTAGACATGAAAATCAAAAACATATAGAATGTAATCTGACTACCCTGAAAACCTAATGCATTGAAACTTTGCTTCAGATAACCTATGGCTTTAATTTCGTGCACACTCATTTTAAATTGGAAGCATAGTTGAGGATGGAGGAACTGCAAGCATCTTATTACCATGAATCTAATGTATGCCAAACACTATATTATTTTAAAGTAGATGTATGAGAGGTCCAACTTCACATTTTCTGCAAAGTTATTACAATGACACATCACAGTGATGATGCATTGTGTCTGCCTTCATCCATCTTCTTTTCGTTTTCTCCCTATAATGTAATACTGTGGACATAACTAGATGTGACATGACTTATAAACCCTAACATGCCAGGATAGAGCAGAATTTTTTTTCCGTCTATGCAGGGTGCTGCTGGTCAGCAGTAATGTAAGTGCTTCAAATTACAAAGCAGAGGGGTCAGGAGTGATCAAATCAAATGTGCATAAAAATAGAACTACTTCATCCAAAGTCCATCTGCCGAGATCCAATAATCAAATAAGGAGGAATGAAAATACATAAGAATGCTAGATTAGAAATAATTTATTTGTAATATACAAAATAATAGGGTTTTCTCTCTAACCGAGAGAGTAGGGAGCACTTGCGGTATTGCTGAGAAACAGATTAAGACACCAGAAAAGAATAAGCAGATTAAAATTAATGTTCCAGTAAGAGGCAGAGCTTCTTCTACATAGTCTTAGGGTATAAATGCTGCAATATTTATAGAACAATTTTTCCTGGCTTTCATATTGCCAGGGATATGTGTATGTGGCCACTCACAGGTGAAGAACATTCATGAACTTGTTATAATGGCATCTTTCTCTCTCCCTTCTTCCCTCTTCATATCTCTCCCATTTCCATTTATTTCACTAATTTCAGTGCAGAGGCTATTTCATGGTTTAACTCATCCCTTCATGCTTCTTTTAACACCTCCCTGTCCTGCCCTACACTCTTGTAGACTGCAGCTATTACAGGCCTGAATGGACTGATGTCATTGAGTCCTTCTGTGCAATGCTGGTGACAGTACAGGTCACAGGCTGGAGGAGCTATGTAGTCTGTGCTGTAACATTGATAGTGGGAACAGGTTTAGGTAAGTATTGTTTGGTTTGGTTTGTTTTTTGTTTGTTTTTTTAAGCACTTTTAGAATAATACATTGCAATGGGAGTTAGTAGGGTCTCATAATAAAATGAGGGAGTCACTTTAGCTGCATATAAGACACTAAGGACCCTTTAATACATGTGGGGCACTAAGGGTCAATAGCTAGGTGTAGGGTGCTCCAGATCAATAAAGTATAGGGGTCATTTCAAGGGGGCACTTAAGTTCTATGTGGGGCATTAAAGGGGTACTCCAGGCAAGCTTACTTGGAACACACTCATGCCATGATGTCATACTTCTAAGGGGGCACTATTACTGTGCTGATGCTACTAAGAAGCACCCTTAAGCCAAATGACTCACATTGTGTGGGACATTTTTACCATCAGGGATAGTATATATATTTGTCACTATTTGGGGTAGCTATAGATATGAGAGCACTAGGGCAGCAGCAGGCACATGATGGTGCTGTTAAAGATGAAGCAGCATGGGAAGATTGTGTAGAGGGGGGGATAGATAGAAAGAATGATGCATATTAAAGGAACCAATAACACAAAGGTGGTGAACTCTACACAGACAAGTCATGGCTGAAAGAAGTCACCATGGCAGTCTGGACTAAATGGATTAAACAGAAAGGGAAAGACTTTGGCTAAAGAAGAAAGAAGATGTAATCTATGAGTCACTGGAAGTAACTGCACTGTAATCATTTTTACGCTGTGCAGTCCACAGGTATCAGTTACTGCGTGGCTACCATATGGCACTAATATTGGTCCTTGTATAGTGGTTTATAATGAGTAACAATATGGTGGTATTATACAGTCCCTATGTGATAGTAAAATATGGCCCTAGTAGTAATAGTATTATTTAGTCAATATACATTGTCCATATATATCATTGTTATAATATACAGTATCTAGGTGTAGAGATACTGTCTGCATTTTTTTCCCATAGCAACCAATCACAGCTCAGCTTTCATATTTTAATGAGCTTTGGTAGAATAAAAGCTGGGCTGTGATTGGTTGCTGTCAGACAGTATGGGTAACAGTATAGCAGTGCTATTCAGACACTATGTAGTGGTAATATGTAATTATGATGTAATGATGTTATTTGCTTTTATGTATAGTGATATTACATGGCAACTGTATAATAATAACCTATGCACAGTGCAGCAGACTCTACTGAGCAGAGGAGGCAGCTGCAGTTCTTTCATTAGACTCAATATGCTCAACAAAGAACAATGCTCTGCTCAACAAAGTGTGCTGTACTGTACAGGCTGTCCTAGCACTGAGAGAGAACATGCTGACTACTACGTCTGCTAGTAAGTCTTCTCTCCTGGGACAGCAGCACTAGGGTTGTCAGGGCAGGCTATACAGTACAGCAGATTTGCTGAGCAGAGGATATGGCTGCCAGTGTTTAAGGAGAAGGGATCAGAATCTCTGTTCCAGAAGAGAGGACAGTAAACCTTTCTCCCTGATGACCGACAGTCACACTTTGTGCTCTGTAGGAGGTGTACACTTCAGTGATAATAAATTCATTAACAATACTGTGTACTGTTACCAGGGGTCATTTTCCGTTCTGATTCCTCGTTCTATAAGGTGGAAATTTTATAACACTTGGCAAATATACAGTACCTGATGGATCGTGTTCCTTTTAGAGAAAATATATTTAGGAATTATTTTTATTCATTCACGCCTTCAACTCTTGAATTGTTTAAACAGAAAAACAGTATGCAAATAGGAAGAGTTTTGATGAATATTCCTGTATTGAGCCGTACTAAATCCCAGCCTGAAGGCCCCACTAAATGTTATCTCAGAATGTGATATCTATAATTGTATCACAAATGAAATCCAATTAGATTAAGTAAGACTTCATGACTAAAGGGCCTGTATAGTAAGAATAAAATGTACATTTGTGTGGCACAGCTTCTTGTAAATGATCTGCACTGCATTTAGAGATGAAATGAGACCTTAGTGCTTTCTTGATATCTGCAGAATAGCCCTATGCCTGTATATTAGCAAATTGCAGAACACTAGTCCAATAGCACAGACCTATTTTTGTAACAACTCCCTGTATGAGTAAAAATCCAATATATGTTGCAGGTCAGAAGTGAGTTCCCACTAAATCTGTCAGCAAAATGGCAGACCTCTATTTATAGCCTGATTTCTGCTTTTGACGTTGTAGACAGGGCTTATTGCTCTGGATTCACTCATAGGTAGGTACTAGTATACAAATGAACAATGATATACAGTAAGTAATTACCTTCTAATCGTGGGCATAGCCAGTAGCGGATTATAGTAGGTCCGTTTCAGGTGGTAGCCCGGGGCCCTGAGCTCCTGGGGGGCCCAGGCCACCCAAAAGGACTTTCAGTGGTGTATTGTATCTTGGCTACAGTCCTGCCATAATTTGCAAAAAATTTGCTGCTTTTTTGCTGCAATTTTGCACAAATCATGATATTATCTATCCTGCACTTTGAACACCACGCTACTGCTACCATTGTTACAGTGGGGACGGGGGCCCAGGCTTGGTGAACAGCCCGGGCCTATAGTAAAGTTAATTCGTTATTTTTTCTGCATAATGAAAACACAGAAGAAGAACACCTGACACAACATCTCCCCCAACAAAATAGCTATATAAATAACTTGCCTACCCCCTAAAATTTGTATTAATTGCTGTTAAAATAGTACAGAGCTCCTTATTGGAAAAGTTAAAGAGTCAGACTATGGCAATGACCAGCAGAATGGGGTTCACATACTTTCTACTTGAACATCGAAAACGCAAAACCCCAAATCATTCTAAAAAAAGTAACTGAATTTCAGTCCCCCCCCCCCCCCAATAAATAAATAAAAATTCTTGTTTCTGAATATATTAGATAGTAAAATAAAAATACAACTTGTCCCACCCAGAAATAAACTTTGATATTACTATGTTAATGGAACAATAAAAAAGATATGGCTTGTAGAGAGTGGGAATTAAAAAAAAACAGCACTGTTGCCAAAAATCACCGCAGTGAGAATTAGTCAAAAAAAATACCTGGTTATTTGATGTCCTATGAAACTGACCTTATTTTATGGAGGAAAAAAAAGAATTAGATTGTGAGCCACACTAGTGATGTGTACTAGGGATGAGTATAGCAAAGCAGAAAAGTTGGTGCCATTTAATCAAAAAGAAGAGAGAAACATAGAGTATTTTAAAGCATGAAATGTTTCTCATATTTTACAATATATTTTTAGAAAATAAACAAGATAATAAAGCAGAACACTTACTGAGATAAATAGACCCACTATAGCTCTGGAGACTGATACCACTATACATTTATGTCTATAGTAGAAAGTAGTAAATCTACCAACCATATTATAACTATAACTGCTAATATTTGTAGCAACAAGTGCAGTAAATGTCAGCTGTCATCACAAATGCAATGTAAATGCCACATGTGGCTAGTGGTCATGGCACTAACAAGACACATACCTATTATGATAGACAGTTTCTGTGTAATCCTGAAGGTCAGTCACTCTCAGCATCACTCTTCAGTTGAAATAACTCTCGAAAATTGGCATGAAGGATTAAGCCCAGACAGCTACAGAACTGTTCAACTACCTAAGGATTATCTTGGATGTAATTGCAGTGACATGGCATCAGGCCATGCAGATAAAAATGTACCGAACATCATAAAAATATCAAATGACTCACTGACACAAGATAACTTTATGAAAATAGTATAACTACCTAGGTATATACAGGTAAAAACAGCTGTGTAAACTCCATATGCAGCACCATATACATAACAATGGTTTACAATAACACTGTATTTATTAATAAGGAATGATGATATTCTGGAAGATTTGTTGTCTACCAAAAGTGAATATATTGAAATGATGTCATTTGTAGGTCTCAGTCTCTGCACTGATTTATTTCTTAATATATCTTTATAGCAGTAAGAGCTCCATATTTCTGAAAGCTCCAAACACCTTTCATAGACCTTAATTTAAAGGGAATGTGTCATCAGAAAATGGCCTAATGTATGAATCAAGGCTTATGTTGAACACATTTGTAAGAATTTTTGATTTGTCTTTCTAATTTTCCATTTTACTATGTACAATGGTAAATTGGTTTAAGAGTAACTTGGATTAAGTTTTTCAGAATTGTAACTTGGTTAAAGAGCATTGCTTTGGTTTAAGAGCTCCCTGTACTGGGTGAAAGGGCGAGTGGGGGAGGGGCATGGTCTGCATAGTGGGGTCTACAGCCCTGTACTCTGACTCAGGAAGTCTCCCTCACCTTCCAAATCATAACAGATCAATTTCAGGCTGGGACTTGCATGAAGGGACAAGACTGTGGGGGTAATCTCTTCATATCTGTAACCCCTCTTTCCCTGGACATAGAGTGCTGCATGTATGTGCCCACATCTGCCCTGCTCATTCCTTCATACTCCCTGCAATCTCTGTCAGCCCTTGTGTTTCCCTTCCTCTCCATTCCTGCTATAATGTGCCTGCACTCACACTCAGCTATACACACAGCTTTTATAATGTGCCTGCACTTACACTCAGCTATACACACTGCTGCTATAATGTGCCATTCACACTGCTGCATAGAAAAGTTTCTGTTACTGTCCTCCTGCACAGCTCTGTGATTCTCACTTCCTGACTGGTCCATGCTGCACACACACCTCTTCCCCATTGCTGTCATGTGACCACACAGACCTCTGACAGCAACCCTGCTTCTCTATTCTAGCCTGTTGTAATACGCTACTGCATTAGGGTGATCTGCAGTTCCATCCTGTATCTACAAACAGCTGCTGTTTTTCCAGGTTTATGCACTTACTACACATTATACACCACATGCTGCTTGGCTATACTCTACAGTAACTTATAATATGACACATTCAGCTGTTTCCCATTGTTTATTACATCTGTTCTACATGTTATTCAGAATAAAAATCATTATTTTGGGGGTGTGGAACCAATTGTCTGCATTTCCATGATTTCTTAAGGGAAAATGTGCTTTGGTTTAAGAGTGGATTTGGATTACAAGCACGGTCCCGGAACGAATTATGCTCGTAATCCAAGGCACCACTGTATATTATAAAATAATCCTGAAACCTTGCAGTTTTCACAACTAGGCCTAAAGCTAAGCTAATACTTCCTGCTGAAAAGATTTTAATAGATGACATTCACAGATCAGTCTCCCCCTACCTGTGCAACTGCATTTTCAGTAATGTTTACAATTAAAGTTAACAGGACACGTCCCCGTCTTTCATCCTCTATGTCCGTGGGGGTTGCAGTAAGGCATATTCTAAATGTTGTTAAAAACAGCTCCGGCAATGTGTCTGCCACATAAAAATGTACAAACAAATCTAAAGAAAAAAAAAATGCAATCGGAAAATAGCTAAAGCTAATTTTAATTAGCTAAAGAAGCTAATTTTAAAAAAGAAAATATTTCAGTATCCATCTCTAATTAGTAAAAAAATCCTTGTAGGCTGTCTTTACTCAGTTTGATTGACAGGTTTTTCTCTATGCACAAAGCCAAGGGAGACCTATCAATCAAAAAGGGAAACATAATATTCCAGAAATCCCCCACCTGTGTAATTTCTGGGTATCATCATGTCTTCTTCTCCATCCTAACACATAGGAATTGCTTGCTGAGCCAATCAATGGATGAAGTGTTTACCTGTGTCAACCATTGTTTAGCTTAGGGCATTTCCTATGTATGGGGAAACGGAATGGGCACTGGCGGAACAGCACCAGCGGTGGATCAAGGGCAGGAAAGAACTTTTTTTTTTTACTTATTTCCCTCACCCTAAGCAGTCTTAAATGGGTACTCCGATCTTAATTTGTTATCCCCTATCCATATCGCTGTTATCCGCTATCCATATCGCTTGCTCACTGTGCTTGCTGACAAGTGGTTGAAAATAAGTGGAGTTTAAAAAAGGAGTTGTTGGTGATTCTGTGGGTTTGGAGTGACTGATATATTGTTGTTTTTGTGCAATTGTGTGGTGTGCATTGCTGCAGTGCATAGATAGCTAGTGCCATAGTTGCTTAGTTAAACAGGTCCAAACAGGTTTTTTTTCTCTGGTCTGCTGTGCACCTGGGGGTGGGGTTAATTGATCTCAGGTGCTTAAATCAAGGCTCAGCACTCACTGTGTGTGCTTGCTCACAATTGGTTGAAAATAAGTGGAGTTTAAAAAAGGAGTTAAAAGAAGGAGTTTCAAGTTCTGGTAAGTGCTGAATCTCTTTCTTTTTCACTGTTTTTGTTGCACTGAGGATGATGGCTAGCGAGATGGAAGGATTCATTCAGTGCGCAGTCTGCCGCATGTACGCACAACTGGAGCAGGAGTTCCAGGGTGAGTACCGCTGTGACAGATGTGAGCATGTTGCCCATCTAGAAGCTCGAGTTAGAGATCTGGAGAAGCATATTGCAACACTGAGGGAACTTGGCCACCTTGAGAGGGAACTTCGGCTCACTGAGCAGGAAGTTAGTGGGGTAGTGATGGAGGGAGGTGATATAGATCAGGAGGCCCAAGTAAGTAGCTGGGTTAATGTAGTTAGAGGGACCAGTAAGGGATCCAAGAAAAGGAAGGCCACTTCTCCTACTGTATGCCCAAGCAAAATTGCCAAGTTAGGTGATGATGCAAGGGCATCCGTGTCAGAAATGGCAGCTCTAGTGGAACCTGTTCTCCCTAACAGCCGGGGGAACAGTCCAACTAGTAGTGGGCGGGATGGTATTGTAGGTAGGCCTAGACAGCTAGTGGTTGTAGGGGATTCTATAATCAGGAAGACGGATAGAATAATTTGTCGCCAAGACCGCCTCAACCGAATGGTTTGCTGTCTCCCTGGTGCCAGGGTTCGGCATGTGGTGGAAAGGGTGGATAAATTACTTGGGGGGGGCTGGGGATGACCCAGCTGTCGTGGTCCATGTGGGAACCAATGACAGGATACAAGGTAGGTGGAGGTCTATTAAAAATAATTTTAGAGAACTAGGTGCTAAGTTGAAGGGAAGGACCTCCAAGGTGGTATTCTCTGGAATACTGCCTGTGCCATGCGCATCGCAGGAAAGACAGCGGGAGCTTAGGGAGTTAAATGCATGGCTCCAGTCATGGTGTAGAGGAGAAGGGTTTGGGTTTGGGCTGACTTTTCATTGGGGTACAATCTGTTTTCCGCAGATAATTTGCACCTTAATGGAAGGGGGTCCGCTGTGCTGGGGGAGAGAATCCTAGAAGGGGTGGAGGGGTTTTTAAACTAGGGATGTGGAGGGAGGACAACGTAGTATGTAATGTAGTGGCAGATAGGTTAGAGAGGGGACAGAACAATGAGGAGGGAGGAGAAGGGTCCTGTGGGGGGAGGATAAAAACAGTGCATAGGGAGATCCATATGTTGCGGATGAACAGTGAGGATGATTGTAGCCACAGCACAGTAATAAATCCCATTTCTTATAATGAAGCGGTTAAACTCGATGGTAATATAAAGTGTATGGTTACTAATGCCAGAAGTCTAGCCAGCAAGATGGGGGAGCTAGAGGCCTTGGTTCTGGAGGAGTCCATTGATGTGGTTGGTGTGACTGAGACATGGCTGGACTCCTCACATGACTGGGCTGTCAATATTCAGGGATTTACGTTGTTCAGAAGGGACCGGGTGGGCAGAAGGGGAGGAGGAGAATGTCTGTATGTCAGAAATGATATTAAAGTGAGTGTAAAAGATGCAATAGTGGGAGATGACTGTGATGATGTGGAAGCATTATGGGTAAAACTACAGAAGGAGGTAAAGAGTGAAAAAATTATTCTTGGTGTAATCTATAGACCCCCCAACATTACTGAGGAGGTAGATGGCCAGTTGAATAGACAAATAGAGCGGGCTGCCCGGGAGGGAACAGTAGTGATAATGGGGACCTCAACTACCCAGATATAGATTGGGGTCACGGTTCAGCTAAAACCACAAAGGGGAGGGAATTTCTTAACCTCCTGCAGGATAATTTTCTGGGCCAGTTTGTGGAGGAGCCAACTAGAAGTGATGCCTTGTTGGATCTGGTTATTTCTAACAACGCTGAGCTGGTTGGGGATGTCACTGTCCATGAACACCTGGGGAATAGTGACCACAATATAGTGACTTTTAGCTTAAAGTGTAGAAAAGAAAAACATGTTGGGAGGGCAAAAACTCTTAATTTTAAAAGGGCCAATTTTCCTGGGTTAAGGGCAGAACTTCAGGGCATAGACTGGGAGCGGCTGCTGTCGCATACTGATACAGCTAATAAATGGGAAATCTTCAAATCCACATTAAATAACTGTACTGCCAAATATATTCCTATGGGTAACAAATATAAACGGTTAAAATCCAATCCCACATGGCTTACAACCGAGGTTAGAAGGGCTATAAATGAGAAAAAAGGGGCATTCAAAAAATATAAATCAGAGGGGTCAGCTGTAGCATTTAAACATTACAAAGAAGTCAACAAAACCTGTAAAAATGTAATAAAAGCAGCAAAAATTCACAATGAAAGGCAGGTAGCTATAGAAAGCAAAAGAAACCCGAAAAAATTCTTCAAATATATTAATGCAAAAAAAAACAAGGTCAGAGCATGTAGGACCCCTAAATAATGGTGAAGGGGAATTAATAACTGGGGATCAGGAGAAAGCTGAGTTACTTAATGGGTTCTTCAGTTCTGTATATACAAAAGAGGATGGAGCTGTGGTGGGTGGGGCCAGTACTGAGGTGGGTGGGGCCAGTGCTGCTAACACATGTAATGTACTGAACTGGTTTACTATAGATATGGTCCAAGATAAATTAAACAAACTCAATGTAACCAAAGCTCCAGGGCCTGATGGATTGCACCCCAGAGTTCTTAGGGAACTCAGTTCTGTAATTTCTCTACCCTTGTATGAAATATTCCGTGATTCTTTGCTTACTGGTATTGTGCCGAGGGACTGGCGTAAGGCAAATGTGATGCCGATCTTCAAAAAGGGCTCTCGAACTTCCCCAGGTAACTATAGACCCGTAAGCTTAACGTCCATTGTGGCGAAACTATTTGAGGGGCTTATAAGGGACTACATCCAGGAATATGTAGTGGCTAATAGTATTATAAGTGATAACCAGCATGGTTTTACTAAGGACAGAAGCTGTCAAACCAACCTAATATGTTTCAATGAAGAGGTAAGTAGAAGCCTGGATGGCGGCGCGGCTGTGGATATCGTGTACCTGGATTTTGCAAAAGCGTTTGACACAGTTCCTCATGGACGTCTGATGGGTAAGTTAAAGTCTATCGGTTTGGAAAATTTAATGTGTAACTGGATTGAAAACTGGCTTAATAATCGTACCCAGAGAGTGGTGGTCAATGATTCCTACTCCGAATGGTCCCCGGTAATAAGTGGTGTACCCCAAGGGTCAGTACTGGGCCCTCTTCTGTTTAACTTGTTTATTAATGATATTGAGAATGGAATTAACAGCAATGTTTTTATCTTTGCAGATGACACCAAGCTTTGTAGTACAGTACAGTCTATGGAGGATGTGCAGATGTTACAGGATGACTTAGACACACTGAGTGTTTGGGCGTCCACTTGGCAAATGAGGTTCAATGTGGATAAATGTAAAGTTATGCACCTGGGTACTAATAACCCGCATGCATCATATGTCCTGGGCGGAGTTACTCTGGGAGAGTCACTGATGGAGAAGGATCTGGGTATACTTGTAGATAATAGACTACAGAACAGCACACAATGTCAGTCAGCTGCTTCTAAGGCCAGCAGGATATTGTCATGCATTAAAACAGGCATGGACTCACGGGACAGGGATATAATATTACCGCTTTATAAAGCTTTGGTGCGGCCTCATCTGGAGTATGCCGTCCAGTTTTGGAACCCGATTCATAAAAAGGATGTTCTAGAGCTGGAGAGGGTACAAAGACGGGCAACTAAACTAATAAGGGGAATGGAGCATCTTAGTTATGAGGAGAGATTAAAAGAATTAAATTTGTTTAGTCTGGAGAAGAGACGTTTAAGGGGAGATATGATTAACTTATTTAAATATATAAATGGCCCCTACAAGAGATATGGGGAAAAGATGTTCCAGGTAAAACCCCCTCAAAGGACAAGAGGGCACTGCCTCCGCCTGGAGAAAAAAAGGTTCAATCTCCGGAGGCGACAAGCCTTCTTTACCATGAGAACTGTGAATCTGTGGAACAGTCTACCACAGGATCTGGTCACAGCAAAAACAGTAGAGGGCTTCAAAACAGGGCTAGACAAGTTCTTAGACCAAAATAATATAAATGCATATGTATAGAACCTATCACCCCTCCCCCTTCCCTGTATCCATCCCCTCCTTGGTTGAACTTGATGGACATGTGTCTTTTTTCAACCGTATTAACTATGTAACTATGTAACTATAGGATAGGAGATAACAAGCTTATTGGTGGCGATCCAACCACTGAGATTCCCAACAATTGCTAGAACAGGGAAACAATTCACCCCAAAATTAGTAGAATGTTTACTGTGCCTGCACAGCAACTGCAGCCTATACTCAATTAACCCCTTAACGACATCGGGCGTAAACTTACGCCCTGGCGCCATGGTACTTAGCGCATCAGGGCGTAAATTTACGCCCGATGTTTCCCCGATCGCTGCGTGTTCACACACAGCGGTCGGGGAAGATGGCCTGCTATAAATCATAGCAGGCCATCATAGCTTCTCGGCACGGGGGGTGGTTAACACCCCCCGTGCTTACGATCGCTGCTATAGGCTGATCAATTCAGATCAGCCAATAGCGGCGATCAGAACCTTTCCGGGTCATCGGCGACCCGATGACCCGGAAAAAAATGGCGGTCGGTGCTGTCCGAGGACGGCACCGACCGCCATTACTGTAAAAAGTAATGTTGATCGCCGTGCCACCGGCCCGATCGCCGTGAACGGCCGGCCGGCCGTTCACGGCGATCGGGCCGGTGGCACGGCGATCAGAGTCCCACAAAATAGTAAATACCTGCCCTGGACCCCTCAGCTAGGTAGCCGAGGGGTCCAGAGCAGGTATTTGTACATTACTCACCTGTCCCGGGCTCCTGATCGGCGTCTTCCGGGTTCGCGGCGTCCTCCGTCATTCCGTTCGGTCTTCGGGTCTTTCCGGCGGTCCTCGTCGTCTTCGTTCGGCTATTTTCGGCTCCAGCCTCGTCATTTTCCGGATTTTGCGCTCTGCTGCCCCCTAGCGGCTGATATGTGTAATACACTTATCAGCAGCTACAGGGATATTCAGAATATAAAAAAAAAATTTTTTTTTTTCCCAAATTTTTTTTTTTCTATTTTCCGCACCCTATCGCCGCTGAGTGTTGATCAGCATCGCACGAAAGTGCGCTGCTAATCAGCAACTCCTCCTTTTTGGCGTAGGGTGTTTTTTTCTATATTCTACTGCCACGGTCTGCTTATAAGTGCCGCACATTGCGGCATTTATCAGCAACTCCTTTGTTGGCGTAGGTTTTTTTTTTATACTTACTGTAAAAAAACACGTAAAAAACACTACATTACACCACACTACATTGAATAAAGTTTGACACTACACCACTACATACCCCATATACTAGTCCCCGTATAAAGATGGCCCCCAGGGTGTTTTCGGCGTCAGAGGGATACGTTATTATTGCCTCCGACACCAAAACAGCCAGTGAGGATGAATGGGGGGATCCTTCTTTCCTCCATTCATCCTCATCATCCAGTGACGTGTCTGGGGGTAGCGTAGCGTACGCTGCCCCCCAGACACGTCTTTTCCGCCAGTACCGTCCCAATAAGAGATGACGGCATGGTGTGAAATTCTACACACTCTGTGACAGTACCTCAGGGTACACTTACAGATTTCGGGTACGTGCAAACTGCGGAATGGCGAAGGATAACCCTTTGTGCATTCCGCAGCTGGCACCCACCGGCGGACTGATGCGGGCGCATGTCTCCACCCGTGTCATAGACTCCATTCTATGCACGGGCGGAATCCGTCGTCCATCCAAAGAATGAACACGTTGGACGGAGAGCGGAATCCGCCCGTGCATAGAATGGAGTCTATGACACGTGTGGAGACGTGCGCCTGCATCACTCCGCCGGTGGGTGCCAGCTGCGGAATGCACGAAGGGTTATCTGTCGCGATTCCGCAGTGTGCACGTACCCTAAGAGTGTATGTAGGAAGGGACACCCGAATCCAGCCCACAGATGCCCCCTCCCCCCCCCCCCCCCATCCTTGGAGTTAGTGGGGAGATCGTCCGGGAACTGATCTTCCCACTGCTGGATAAAGGTTACCACCTGTACGGGATAACTTTTATACCAGCACCCCCTCTTCCGGTCCCTCGCTGCCCTGTAGCTTGCGGCACGATCCGAAAATATCAGAAGTAGTAATAGAGCCCTAATATTTAGGAGCCATGGAGCGGACCCAGCGCTTCTGGATATGAAGGACCCCGTATCGCACCAGGGCAACATTTTCCAGGTGACGTCCCCCACACTGGAGAAAGGGAGACCCCAGAAGAAGTGCAGAGTGTGGCGTAACAGGGGGATCAGGAAGGACGCCATTTTACAGTGTGACACCTGTCCTGATCCCCCCGGCCTCTGCATACTGGATCGCTTCAAGGCGCACCACACGTCACTGGGGTTCTACATTATCTAAATTCTGTCCCTTATTCCTATTTCAGGGGTCACGTTGATCCGGGGATTATTCTGATCGCCATTATGGAGTCGGGAAGGAATTTTTCCCCTGTGATGAGGCTACTGTCGTCTGCCTTACGAGGGTTTTTTGCCTTCCTCTGGATCAACACAGGTTGAATTTGATGGACACCTGTCATTTCCAACCTTATAAACTAATAATTGGCCTAATACCCCCAAATAAATTAGAATTGTCCCTTTTCCCCAGCTAAATAGGTATGGCCGCCATTCCCATTAGAGGAAGCCATGATGCAATTACAAAGCCTCTGTGCGGCCAGGACAGTAGAAACCCCCCACAAGTGACCCCATTCTGGAAACTACACCCCATAAGGAATCTAAGAAGGGGGGCAGCGGGGATATGGCCCCCTGGTGACGGCCACATTTGGGACGTGAAAATGAAAAAAATTGTATTTTTTATTTTCTCGGCACATGTTCTACGTAAGTGCCCGTCACCAGTGGGGTCCATATGCTCACTGCACCCCTTGTTAGATTCCTTATGGGGTGTAGTTTCCAGAATAGGGTCACTTGTCGGGGGTTTCTACTGTCCTGGCAGCACAGGAGCTTTGTAATTGCGACATGGCCTCCATCCTCCATTCCAGCCTCTAAATGGCGCTCTGTCCCTTTGGTGACTTACCCTGTGCCCATATGGCACATTATGCCCACATGTGGGGTATTTTCGTACTCAGGGGACACTACCCTACACGTTTTGTGTTCATTTTCTTTTTTAACCCCTTGTGGAAATGGAAAAAAATCAAGGCTAGACCAACATTTAGTGTAATTTTTGTAAAATTTTTACTCTAAATTATTAATCTTGTCATGTTTTTTCATTTTCACAAGGGGTTAAAAGATAAAAAAAAAAACATTTAATGTGTAGAGCAATTTCCCCTGAGTACGGAAATACCCCACATGTGGACATAAAGCGCCATGCGGGTGCAGGGTGAGCCTCCGAAGGGAAGAAGCGCCATTTGGTTTTTGAAGGCTGGATTTGGATGGAATGGATTTCGAGGGGCCATGTTGCATTCAAAAGGCCCCTGTGTTGCCAAGACAGTTGAAACCCCCCACAAGTGACCCCATTATGGAAACTGCACCCCTCAAGGAATGTAACAAGGGGTGTAGTGAGCATATGGACCCCACTGGTGACGGACACAAATGTGGAACAATGTGGCGTGAAAATGAAATATTACATTTTTTACACTATAATGTTGGTTTAGCCTTGAATATATCATTTTCACAAGGGGTTAAAAGAGGAGAAAAAAAACAAAATGTGTAGCGCAATTTCCCCCGAGTCCGTAAATACCCCACATGTAGACATAAAGCGTCATGTGGGCGCAGGGCAAGCCTCCGAAGGGAAGGAGCGCCATTTGGATTTTGGAGGTTGGATTTGGCTAGAATGGATGATGAACGCCATGTCGCATTTACAGAGCCCTCGTGCTGCCAGGACAGTGGAAACCCCCCACAAGTGACCCCATTCTGGAAACTGCACCCCTCAAGGAATCTAACAAGGGGTGCAGTGAGGATATGAACCCCTTGATGACGGGCACATTTGTGCCATGAAAGTGAAAAAATGAAATTTTTCCCTTTCACGTCACATTGTTCCACATTTGTGCCCGTCACCAGTGGGGTCCATATGCTCACTGCACCCCTTGTTAGATTCCTTGAGGGGTGTAGTTTCCAGAATGGAATCACTTGTGGGGGGTTTCCAGTGTCTTGGCAGCACGAGGGCTCTGTAAATGCGACATGGCCCTTGAAATCCTTTTCAGTGAAATTCAGCTTCCAAAAGCCAATTGGCGCTCCTTCCCTTTGGAGGCTCGTCCTGCGCCCCCTTGGCACTTTATCGCCACATGTGGGGTATTTCTGTACTCGGGAGAAACTGCGCTACACATTTTTTGTCTTTTTTTGCCTCTTATCCCTTTAAGAAAATGAAAAATTGAAGGCTAGAACAACGTTTTAGTGTAAAAAATAAATTTTTCTTTTTTCACGCCATATTGTTCGGAAAATCTGTGAAGCACCTGTGGGGTCCAGATGCTCACCGCACCCCTTGTTACATTCCTTGAGGGGTGTAGTTTTCTAAATGGTGTCCCTTTAGGGGTGTTTTTTAGGTTTTGACACCCCAGAGCCTCTGCCAACCTGAAGTGGTACAGTCAAAAATGACCAAATATAACGGAGGCGTTGAAATTCACTAGGCGCTCCCTTATATCTGAGGCTTGTGGTTGCGTCAAATAGCGCAATAGGGTCACATATGGGGTATTTCTATAAACTGCAGAAACGGGGCAATAATTATTGGGGTGCATTTCTCTGGTAATAGGTTTATAATTATGAAAAATATTGGATTACAATAAAATCTCTGCACAGAAAATTAAAATTTTCAAATTCCTTACACACTTCGCTTTTATT
The DNA here is from genome assembly GCF_027789765.1 of Dendropsophus ebraccatus. Lineage (NCBI taxonomy): Eukaryota > Metazoa > Chordata > Amphibia > Anura > Hylidae > Dendropsophus > Dendropsophus ebraccatus. The sequence goes on from NC_091463.1 coordinate 54,420,940, forward strand.
TCTGTGACTCCCCTAAAGGGTTAAAACACTTTCTGGATGTGCTTTTGCAGAGTTTTGGGGGTGCAGTTTCTGAAATGGGGTGCTTTGTGGGGCTTTCTAACATACAGGCCCCTCAAATACACTTTAAACCTGAACAGGTCCCTAAAAATATCTGATTTTGAAATTTTACTGAAAATTTGGAAATTTGCTGCTAATGTTTTAAGCTTCCTATCGTCTAAAAAAAATGAAAGATAGTTTAATAAATGCCGCCAACATAAAGTAGACATGTTGCTAATGCTATTTAATATATAATTTATGTGGTATAACCACTTTCTGTATACGCAAAAAAGTTTCAAAGTTGGAAAAATGCATTTTTTCACATTTTTTCACATTATTTGGTTTTTTTTCATAAAGATTTGTTATGAGTATCGACTCCAATTTACCAGAAATGTAAAGTACAATATGTCACGAGAAAACAATCTCAGAATCAGCCGGATAGGTAAAAGCATCCCGAAGGTATTAATGACTAAAGTGACACTGGTCATATTCATAAAATTTGTCTCTGTCATTAAGGCCATTTCAGGCTCTGTCCTTAAGGGGTTAAAGGGGTTCTCCAGCGCTACAAAAATATGGCCATTTTTCCCCCTCTCTTGTCTCCAGTTCAGGTGTGGTTTACAATTAAGCTCCATTTACTTCAATGGAACTGAGTTTGAAAACCCACCCAATATGAAGACAAGAGAGGGGGAAAGGTGACCATGTTTTTTTAAGTGCTAGATAATCTCTTTAATGGGGCACTGAACATTTCCTTTAAAGTATAAGAAAAGTGTACACAAAGACATTTGCCCACTATAAATTGAGTAAATTGCCAAATATTTTTTCCCAGTGTTCACGAAAACAACTATTGTGATTATAACTTTGTTTATGGAAATGACAGAGCTGCTGATATGTTCATATGAGATATAAAAATATATTACTTATAGTCTTTATCTTTCCTTATGTTTTTCTAGTGTGTCCATAAAAAACGCTGATTGCCCCTACTTTTGGAAAAGCCATCAGGTTGGCAATTCTATTTCAGCAGTATATATTCCACAGCCATCTCACATCTGTTCATATAAACCCAGACACATAGTATTGTTACACAGCAGAGATACTTGTCATTTCACACCTATTTCATAGGGGACTGAGTACAAGTCTATTTGGTGAATTATTTCTACAACATAAACAGTTTGTTGTGTTCCCCTTGCAAAGTAACCAAGGTGAACCTGGATGTGTGCACAGGAAAATTTATGAGCCTCTCATGTGATCTGTTTATTGGAGAGCAAAAAAGAAGCAAATAGATTTTTGCATTTGGTGTCTTTCGATTCCAGCTGCCAACGTTCCCTTCAGAGCTTAAGCTCTCCGTCTCTCTCCAGGTAGAAACTCTGCCATGTTTCCTTCTGAAGTGAAATATTGATCTTTCAATCCTGTATTTCAAGTTTTGATTAACGCAGAAGGTTGCCAGGAAAGCAGATTTTTGTTGGTTTTCTGTTAATTCTTTTTTATGATTCACTTGCAGCAATTAATCTTCCATTTTGCTGTCCAACAAAGCTAGAGGAAAACACAAATTTATTTAAGTGTCTGAGTAATTGAATTGAGTTCTTTGCTTGCTAGTCCTGCGTTTCACTCACTTTCATGCCATCCTCTCCATAAAAGCCTATTTTAATCAGCCAATAGTAAAGGACCATTTACAAAGCATAACTGGTGTAGTAAGAAAACTTACCATTGCCATAAATGTATGACCAGGGGCGTAACTAGAAATCACTGGGCCCTATAGCCATTTTTTGATTGCCGTCAACTTCAGCGCTTGCAGTTAAAGGGACTTTTGCAGAACCGAGGAGGCCACTAGGTACAACAAATGTTGACAGCTTAAGGGGCCCAGTATATTGCAGGAGTGGGCCACCGGGCCCCATAACAGCTGCTATGGCTGCTACAGTGGTAAGATCATTCCGCCTTTGTTCACTAGTCCACTAGTGCCATTGTTTCCCCCAATTAGTAATGCATATGTGCCCAGTCATTTAAATACATTTAGAATTATACCATAATATAACATTTTCCACCCATTTTTACCCGTGTTAGGACCCCATCTCTAGTTTAAAGTCATTTAAGATCTAGATGGTGAAAGCGAATTTCCTGAAGCCTCCTGAAAGCTATCCTGATCAGTATTTCCTGACCATAACATTGGCCACATGTCAGTAGATCTCATAATATCCAAGTTTAAAGTGACTGTACCACCAGGCCCAGGCTGAAGCATTGGAGGCGGGCCGACCCACCCCAGTGGGAAGAAAACCCAGCCCCTCCATGTTGTGACTCCATTAGAATCAATGGAACCCCGTCATAGAGGGGCTAGGGTTTACTCCCACTAAGGGTGGGTCGGCCCGCCTCTAGTGCTTCAGCCTGGGCCTGGTGGTACATTCCCTTTAAGTAAAGCAGCTCCATGTCGTTTCTATGCAGATTCATTTAAAGCATCAGGTGTCTCTAAGAATACATAGATAAAAATGTGCTTCTATTACATTGTCTCAGAAGCAATTTTTCATTTTTTCACACTTGATTACCTCCTATGGACGTCCACACAATAGTCTAAAGAGTTGCAAACACACAAAAACACAGAAAAATGCAACAGCTCACCGCAATGGCAAGATTCAGACCCACTACAGACATGAAAATAGTTAAAAGCAACCCCCCAACTGCAAAAAAAAAACTTCCATAAAAATAATGAGGCTCTTGGTTACCACTTGAAAATGGTGTAAACTGCCCCACCACGTTACGGTGGCCTCATACTGGGGTAATTCTACACTGTACTATGGCCTCTCCATGGCATGAAATACGCCTATGCTCTGGGCATGCAAGATCCATCTAATACCAGCAAGAATAATTACACCACCTGGGTGGAAGTTTTTTTTGGCAGTTGGGGGGGGCTGCTTTTAACTATTTTCATGTCTGTAGTGGGTCTGTATCTTGCCATTGCGGTGAGCTGTTGCATTTTTCTGTGTTTTTGTGTGTTTGCAACTTCAGCCATAGCAACTTGCTCCTGCCTAGTGTGAATGGTGTTCTAGAAAAGCTGACCAAATTTGTCTTTTTTTTTTTTTCAGTCTACAGAGTTGTCTCATATGTCATCTAGCTGTGTTCTTATTAAATACATACAATAACTGCTAATTTTAAACTAGATCTGCTACTTCTATAAATCTCTCTCCAGCTGTACACAGGAAGAGTTAACCCTGACTGTCTTCAGTATGCAAACATCTTTGATGCTTGTTAATTTTATAGTACTGTATAGAGTCTAGTAAACATCACAAATCATTGTGGTTTATGGTATGTTATGTAGATCATGTGGGTTTTTTTAAGAATGAAAGCAAATAAATTGGCAAATTGCATTAAAGAGTAACTATCACTTTGGGACTGCGGCATCCTCCTACTGTGGAGGATACATGGTCCTCCCATGATGCAAGCGGGGTATGGAAATCCCAGATGCACTGTTGACTGTGTTGTAATACACATACAATGCAGTCTACAGCATTTCCTGTAATTCTGTCCTTCACTGTCAACAGAGGAGGACTGCGCACCTGCAGGATTTTTTCAGCATATCCTGCCGCCATCACAAAGTGATAGTTACTCTTTTACATGAATGGTGCTAGGAACATTAATAACTGGATGATCCTTCTCTTATTGAGGACCCGTTGATGGTCATGTAATCAATGCGGGTTTGGCAACTCAGTCAGCGGCTTCTAAGGCCAGCAGGATATTGTCATGCATTAAAACAGGAATGGGCTCTCGGGACAAGGATATAATATTACCACTTTAAAGCTTTGTTGCAGACACATCTGGAGTATGCTGTTCGGTTCTGGGCACCGATTCATAGAAAGGACGTCCTAAATGAATTAGCCCTAAAAAGGACTGTTTTTTTTTCACAGAGGACAACAGGTCACTACAGGGTTATGAAATTAATCCTTATAGTGCTAAAACACTGGATTCTGTCACCCTCCCTACACTGACAATTTCACAACGTTCTAAGCCCTACTCGGTCAGCTGTCCCTATTCGTCTCACTCTCCCTACTGAACGGCACATGAATCAGGAAAGACTGTACTGCATTACCTGATGTGCCCTTCCTTCCCCACACGTGCATTGGCTCTTTCAAAATGGTGGGAGGAAACCTTCATACATTCGCATGTTCAAAAATGTTCTAAAATGATCGTTATAACCATTCCGATCATCGAACAAATTGTTCGTGATCGGCGAATGCGAACAATGAGCAGCATGTTCGTACGAACATACTAACATGTTTGCCTATCATTCATTATGATACAATCCATAAAAAAATAAAGAACACAACAGATTTTACTGAATGTAATAAAATCTCAAACCCTGGACTCCAATTAACTCCAGGTTTCAATGTATAAGTGGATGTGTTGTTGCATTTGTAGTCCATCATTATAATTGTGTGTTTAGTGTTGTTTGATAATTATTCTGTGCCTTCAATCTGCCACGTTTTTCTCAGAACACTTGTAAGCCTTAAGATGTTTGGGCACCTCATAGTATTAAAAAAAACATAATTAAAATAGATGTATTTTGTCCATATAAGCCCAAATTTACTAAGCAGTTTATCAAAACCTCATTATTTACTAATTTGAAAAAAGAAAAAAATTCCATGTTCTATAAATGGTATTTGTGGTCTCTGTGTTAACTCAATTTTATAAAGAAAGCCAGAAAATTAATTCAGCTGATAACCATCCTTAAAGGGAAAGCAACAGCAAGTAAAATAATCTAACCTGCTGTACATTCCCATAAGGCCAGGGATGCTGAGAATGTTCAATATTCGTGAGGAGGGGCAGATGTATTGTGCACAGAGGACTGTAGTACCACCCCAATTGTGCCAAACTGCCTAATTAACATATTAAAGGGAAACTATCAACAGGTTAGGAGTAACTAATCTGCTTTGGGAGCTAAGGATAATGTCAAGTATGCTACTTCCATCCTCAGCATCGTTTCTGAATTATTAAGAGTTTAATTAATATGCAAATATGTCATTTTGGTGCACATTATATTGTGCACCAAAATGAAATGAAATAAAATTATCATCATCCTCAGCGCCCCATGCCCTGCTGATAGTTTCCCTTAAAACAGAGGATTCCATGAAAACATTGCTAAGAATGAGGGTAATAGACATAACCTCTTCCTCAGGGTCCCTTGCTCTATGGGAATGTAACAGCAGGTGTGTTGCGGCAGTTTTAGCTGACATCTGGCTGGGCGCTAATGATAATTCGGTGTGAAGGGAAGTGACTAAGATCGGACAAGGCATAGCATTGATCAGTGAAATTGTCGCTCTGCTGATTGTGTGGCAGACTCAATGAACATAGCACCGATTGGAATGCACGGAGGAAGGTAAGAGACCTCCGGCGGTACGACATAGTGATCAGGGGTCTCGATTGGTAAGTGACAGGAGCTGCTCCTTTAGCTTACACTTAAAGGCTGGGTTCACACACAGTATATTTCAGGCAGTATTTGGTCCTCATGTCAGGTCCTCATTGCAACCAAACCCAGGAACGGATTGAAAACATAGAAAGGCTTTGTTCACACAATGTTGAAATTGAGTGGATGGCCGCCATATAACAGTAAATAACTGCCATTATTTCAATACAATAGCCGTTGTTTTAAAATAACAGCACATATTTGCCATTAAATGCCATCCACTCAATTTCAACATTATGTGAACAGAGCCTTTCTGTGTTTTCAATCCACTCCTGGTTTTGGTTGCTATGAGAACCTGACATGAGGACCAAATACTGCCTGAAATATACTGTGTGGGAACCCAGCCAAACACTGCGATCGTGCCACGATCACAGCGTTTAAGGGGTTAATGACAGGCTGCAGCGGTGATTACTGACTACTGATTGCAGCCCGACCCCACCTGCTATGAAGTGCGCTCCACTCCGGAGCGCTCTTCACCAGATGACCCTGGGCATACAGGTACGTCCTAGGTCATCTAGGGGTTAATATTGCATTGGGTTATAAGGGGATTATGTGCGTATTGTACTTTATTTATTTACTAGAAAATGTACCCAGTGCTGCCTGGATATAAAGTGTCAGCGTGTTAATTAGATTTGTTCTATTTATCTTGCTACCTGGCCTGAATTTCTTGAGGTGTTTCAGAAGCTTGAGCAGTAGCATGATACATTTGATCAGCTGGCAGTTGTGCCTCAGTTTGCTGAGGAGTCTCTGCAGCTCAAGGATGCAATGCAAGATTTCCTGCCAAACAAGCGAGTTTTCTTTGGAGGCTTTTCAGAAGTCTACAGAGGACATACAGATGGACAGACATTCATTGTTATTATATAGATATATATACTTTTTATTTACCTCTTTGTTTTCTACTATTCTTACTGTCCTGGCATAGGATTTTTCATCTGATTGCCTGATGACAGGCTCAATGCATTGCAGTGCTGATCTGCATTGCAATATAATGTGCCTGTCATAGTGTCAACGTAACTGTGACACTGGAGGACTCAGGAAGGAGGATTTTCCCTCTGTTCTGTTTAATAGATGCTGTTATTGGACTGATCACAGCATCTATACGGTTAACTGCCACAATTCGAGCTCGAGAACAGGTCCTGGCAGTTGCAGCGGATGCCCGGCTATCACTGACATCCGGGACAGCTTACAGTTACGTCCTTGGGCGAGAATGGGTTAATAAATTGTACCTTTATTTTGATGTAGATAAAGATGGGATATTACCAACGTTTAGCATTACAGATTTTGATGAAGAACACACAAAAAAACACCAAGATGAGCTGGTTGTAAACAAGGTTTTTTGGCACATGAACTAACTCACTTAGAGAAGATAAGGGCCAAAGTTCACAATAGTAACTCTTGCCAGGGCTTGCTTAGAAATATTCCCTTAACAGCTTTTGTTTGACATTCATACAGTGATGCAAGGAATATCCCTTAACAGGCATCATTTCATTTTATTTCATATTGGAGTTCCAAAAGCTTTTTTTAGCTGCATATAAAATTGTCATGCCATCTGGGTCTGTAAAGATGTTTTTGAGTTCTTCTGCGGGATTGATGATATATAAAGCACTGATTGTGATTTTGTAAATTAATATTCATATAAATCGCAGAGAAACTACTGTTGTTATTTGCATCTTACATCCTCACAATTCTTTTTTAATCCTCAGTATGTTCGTTCGCTTATTAAATATAGTTTCCAATATAAACCCGTTTGATGATTGCAATGTTCATGTCGCTATCATAAACCGATCCGAGCGAAGGAAAACTGTTACAATATCTTTGGACTGGGATTAGTAATCGAAAAATAATACAGAAAACTTAATTAGATTTCTCAGGAAATAAGGCAGAGAGTAGAGCCTCCCAGCACATAGACCTTACAACAACAAATAGTTTATCACAGATAATTGTACTACAGGCCCTTTATCCAATTGTTCTGCTGAAGCTACTTTCCAATATGCTCTCGGTATTGATTTGTAGTTAAACAAAGCAAAACAATTTACATTCATTTCTAGTACAATTTTTTCGACCCATAAACAAATAACGTGAAGGAGCCCAGAGGGTATACAGAACAAGGAGCGATGGTGATAGTTAAACACAGCAGAATTCAAAGATTGTGCAGCAGTTTCTATATATTACATGACAAAAATGTTATATAGGTACACTACCGTTCAAAAGTTTGGGGTCACCCAAACAATTTAGTGTTTTCCATGAAAAGTCACACTTCTTCACCACCATACGTTGTGAAATGAATAGAAAATAGAGTCAAGGCCTTGACTAGGTTAGAAATAATGATTTGTATTTGAAATAACATTGTTTTTACATCAAACTTTGCTTTCGTCAAAGAATCCACCTTTTGCAGCAATTACAGCATTGCACACCTTTGGCATTCTAGCTATTAATCTGTTAAGGTAAGCTGGAGAAATTGCACCCCACGCTTCTAGAAGCAGCTCCCACAAGTTGGATTGGTTGGATGGGCACTTCTGGCGTACCATACGGTCAAGCTGCTCCCACAACAATTCAATGGGGTTCAGATCTGGTGACTGCTCTGGCCACTCCATTACCGATAGAATACCAGCTGCTGCTTCTGCTGTAAATAGTTCTTGCACAATTTGGAGGTGTGTTTAGGGTCATTGTCCTGTTGTAGGATGAAATTGGCTCCAATCAAGCACTGTCCACTGGGTATGGCATGGCGGTGCAGAGTGATAGCCTTCCTTATTCAGAATCCCTTTTACCCTGTACAAATCTCCCACCTTACCAGCACCAAAGCAACCCCAGACCATCACAATACCTCCACCATGCTTAACAGATGGCGTCAGGCATTCTTCCAGCATCTTTTCATTTGTTCTGCGTCTCACAAACGTTCTTCTTTGTGATCCAAACACCTCAAACTTGGATTCATCCGTCCACAACACTTTTTTCCAGTCTTCCTCTGTCCAATGTCTATGTTCTTTTGCCCATCTTAATCTTTTTTTTTTTTTTTTTTTTTTTTTTGACAAAAATTTTTATTTAATCTTTTTCTTTTATTGGCCAATCTCAGATATGGCTTTTTCTTTGCCACTCTGCCCTGGAACCCAAAATCCTGCAGCCGCCTCTTCACTGTAGATGTTGACACTGGTGTTTTGCGGGTACTATTTAATGAAGATGCCAGTTGGGGACCTGTGAGGCGTCTGTTTCTCAAACTAGAGACTCTAATGTGCTTATCTTCTTGCTTAGTTGTGCAACGCGGTCTCCCACTTCTTTTTCTACTCTGGTTAGAGCCTGTTTGTGCTGTCCTCTGAAGGGAGTAGTACACACCGTTGTAGGAAATCTTTAATTTCTTAGCAATTTCTCACATGGAATAGCCTTCATTTCTAAGAACAAGAATAGACTGTCGAGTTTCAGATGAAATTTCTCTTTTTCTGGCCATTTTGAGCGTTTAATTGACCCTACAAATGTGATGCTCCAGAAACACAATCTGCTCAAAGGAAGGTCAGTTTTGTAGCTTCTGTAACGAGCTAGACTGTTTCCAGATGTGTGAACATGATTGCACAAGGGTTTTCTAATCATCAATTAGCCTTCTGAGCCAATGAGCAAACACATTGTACCATTAGAACACTGGAGTGATAGTTGCTGGAAATGGGCCTCTACACACCTATGTAGATATTGCACCAAAAACCAGACATTTGCAGCTAGAATAGTCATTTACAACATTAGCAATGTATAGAGTGTATTTCTTTATAGTTAGGACTAGTTTAAAGTTATCTTCATTGAAAAGTACAGTGGTTTTCCTTCAAATATAAGAACATTTCAATGTGACCCCAAACTTTTGAATGGTAGTGTGTGTGTGTATATATATATATATATATATATATATATATATATATATATTTAGGCATAACTAGAAATGGCTGGGCCCCATTGCAAATTTTGAGTCCCCCTCCCCCCATCCTTGACTGACCACTAAGCCATCAAGTCTAGTCATACCAGCAAGCGCTGGTCGGGAGTTCCTGCAGTTAAAGGGACATTTGTAGAACCCGGGTGCTTCAAATAATGACAGCTTGGAGGTCCAGTGTATTGCAGGAGGACAGTAGCAGCTACAGTGGTAGTTACACCACTGTGTATATTATATGTATAAGATCATCCAACAGCTCTTAATGTTATTATAAGAATTCCCTGCACTAAGTAGCAGACTCGTCTACTTAAAATGACCCCCATCCTCATCAAATATTCTCTTTATCAACATGCCCCCTCTCGTTAGCATGGTACTTTATCCACAGCAGGTCCCCCATACTCATCATGCTGTCTCCATAACAGCATCCACATAATGTACCCCTCATAAGCATGTCCCCCATACACATCATGTACCCCTTCAACATGTCCCATATCTATAGCATGTACCCATCCCCCTGATCGCCAGGTCCCCCCCTCCATCAGCATATTATAACATCACCAGACTGTGGACAATGACAGGTCCATTCACAACATACTGTACACTAGGAGTGGGAGCTTTTTATTTTGTCTACATGTTCTAAGACACAACTGGAGTCAAAAGGCTTAGGAACCTGGTTGCAACTGTGACTGCTCTGACCTCTATAGCTACACTGATTGGCTCTGCACTACAGTAATGGTCCTTTTTCTCAGAGCGATAATTTGCCCAATCAATCGTTTAACGATTTTATGACAACAATCTTTTTTTTATAGTGATCAGCGTTGAGGCGGAGAGATAAATCGTTTGAAAAAATCTTTATCGCTTAAGCCCGTCTCACACATAGGGAAAGACAAAGCAATCAGGGAATTATCAGTGAGCGACCAATGATGATTTGAGAACATGTTGAAAGATCACAATGAACGATTTCTCACTCATCAATTGACAATTCGCTGTGTTTACACGAGCTCTAGCTCTGGTGTTTTGACAGCTCTAGCTTTTTGCACAGCTGTCATGGTACTATAGATCATCTTTGCTTCTGTACACCTGACCAGGGTAGCAGGACTGATGAATCACCATCCATAGGAACAAAGACCTGGCCCATGTTATCTTCTGTAATAGTATTGTCATAATCTTAGGATAGATATATGTTTATCCTAGACCGGTTTACATTCAGTTACTATAGATTTACCAACCACATCTGCTGGAGGTTTGTTCCAAGCATCTGCTACCTTTTTAATAAAGAAATATTTTCTCTTCTGATATTTTCACAAACGAACCTCAGATTGTGCCCCCTATGTTCTTGTGTTCCGTTTTTATTAGAAACACTTCCCTCCTGGACCTTATTTAGCCTTTTAACATATTAAAGAGTTTTTATTATGTCCTTCCTTTTTTCCTCCAGACTATTTGGATTTTTGTAGCATTTTGTGTTGTCTCAACTGGATTTTGAGATGAAACAATGGATTATTGTGATGTCACAATGGATTTTCATGATCAGATGTGTCCAGCAGGTCTACAAGTACTGCAATGAATGATACAACTACCAGCTGTGTCTTCTGCTTATCACTTAATTCATATTTTTTGTAACAAATGAACAGCATCCAGGATTCAAATGTGAATAACGTGCAATATCCCGAAGACAAGGTAAAATGTTTCTGCCTGTAAATGTTGCACCTTATCTTTGGGATGTTGCAAAAAAATTGCAATTTATTTAAATTTGTCATGTCAAAATGGATCTTTTGATGTCACAGTGAGCAATCGTTGTGTCCCAATGGGTTTTTGTGATGTAGCTATGTTTTTTGTGATGTCAAAATAGATTTTGTAAAGTCACCATAGCTTTTTCAGATGTCACAAATGATTTTTGTAACATCACGATCAATCATTGTGATGTCACAAAACATATTCATGAAAAAAAATGTTTATATCATTCCAGCCAAGACCCAAACCTAATTATTTTACACCTAAATCCCACACCATTATAGTTTGCAACATGTAAGAAGTTAAATGGTTTGATCCGAGTTTTCTCTGATCCCTGCCATTGCAGCCTGAGCAACTGCATCATTTGCTGATATTGAGAACATACTATCTGAATGCAGTAGGCTTCATTCTTGATTGTCCTAGACTAGAATCAGATCATTTGCAATGTTATACACCCTGGGGGAATATTATTATCAGGATAAAATCCCTTTTTATGGTGCAGATCAGCTCAATGCAAGTAAATATATTCACAAATGCTGATTTTGCAAACATTTTATTCCCATCAGGTCCTTCTGTGCCACTTGTGCCAGAGGAGCGGGAAAAGGGCACAATGGGGGGCGGCCTCTGTGTGAACTAAATTTAACATTAGTCTGCTGGAAAAAAAGTCATTGAATTCTACGCCAGTTCTGAGATGGTGATTTCAATGACATTGTTCCAGCTTTGTGCACATGGAGGTGCTCCGGTTAGGACAGGATTTATGTACATAAATCCACTGGGGGGACAAAAAAGGCCGGTCTTATTAAATGTCCCCCCCTATCTAATTGAAAGTTTTGTGTCTACACAATAGAATCTGCATTGTCTATATATCACTGTGTACTTATCAGAAAGCAGTGACCAAAGGGCAGATACTGCAAAGCCCATTTAAAAGTGCTACTCAGGATTGCTGTTGCAAACGTGCTAGCACCAGTGCTGCTATAATATAACACACTTATCTCCCTATATTCTTACCTGTACTATTCTCTAAGAGAAAATTACACGCCAGCAGCTAATTGACATACAATTTAATATAGCAATTCCTTCTTGTGCCATTTTCTGAACAGATAAGCACTAGAGACGACAAATGTGTTAGAACAAATCCCAGACATGTCATTTTGGGAAAGTTGTAAAAATGTAGTTCCATCTCAATGAATCTAGCAACACGTTTGGCATCTGGTCTTGTGATATAATGCCCATGAATGTACAGGTGTGTTACACAAAACTCAAGAAATAGTTAGCTTTATAGCCACATTTACTTTGCAAAGCCTTCCAACTATGGACTGTAAAATTGTATCTCAGGAGTTTATGGAGGCTTTGTCTGCATCCATATCTAAAACAAGCCAGAGAACCAAATTGGCTTCCAAAGTTTTCAGCCAAAGAGCCTCGTCTGACCTTCTGAAATTAACTGCAAACCTGGTGCTTAAAGGACAGTTCAGGGCAGGGCGATTTTTTTGTAAAAGTGGTGGGGAGGCTGAAAGAAATAATGTGCTCTTACCTCCCCAGCTACATCCCCAGTGCCGCTTACCACCGTCCAATCCCCTGGTCCAGGCCGTCTACTGGTTAGAGATGGTACCTGGCCTGGGACGTGTCAGTCCCACTCAGCCAGTCAGCGTCCCTAGTGTGGTCCCACTTCAGCCACTGACTGGCTGAGCAGGCAGGACGCATCAAGCCCCAGGTCTCCTCTCTAGCTAGGAAGTGCCCGGGAAATGGGAAATTGGATCGGCAGTATGCCGCATTGGTGATGGAGCTGGGGAGGTAAGAGCACATTATTTCTTTCAGCCTCCTTGCCACTTTTACAATAAATCAGCCTGCCCTCAATTGCCCTCTAAGTAAACCTGTTAGCAGTTTTTTGCTAGTTAAAGTAAATGCAGAGTACAATACAGCTTCTTACCCTTACCCAGGAGATATCACACTTATTCCAATCTGACACTCCAGTGCTGAGATATAAGTGTTAGAAGTTTTATGTACCTTAGGAGATAAAGCCCACAGAACTTTGCTGGGCTTTTCTAGCTCAGTCCGCTTTATCTCCCACTTTGCATAAACTTTTACAGCTTATATGTCAGCGCTGGAGTGATGGATTGAAATAAGAGTAACATCTTCTATTTCATGGTAATAAGCACCATTGTATACTGCCCTTACTTTGTCAGCAAAGGCAAAGGTCCTTTGAATTTACCTGTTTGATAGTAAAGTCCAGCATGCAGGTTATAGTCAATCTATGCTAAGGAATACCAAGTTATACATTCAGACACTTTGGTTGCAGTACTGGCGATGAATTTGGCGGCCTGAAGTTGCTCAGATAACTAGATATTCTATTGTAATTCTTCAATCAAACTGAAACTGAACAAGGAAAAACATGCTGATTTCATATAAGTTGCCCTACTAACATAACTATGATGCATTTTTTAGGACATATAACTGTCATAATGGAATGCCAAAGTATACATACACCAGCCCCATTGATATCAATGGTTCTATGAAATAATCTCTGGTCTCTGCAGTAATTTCCCGAACATATAACTAAATTGTTTGCAGAATGGCACTGTGTGGCTTAAGGCTTAGGTAGGGGGCACAGCCCTTCCGTCCCAGACCCAGGTTCTAGCGGCAATGTAGCAAGCTTAAAGAAAAAGGCTTTGTGAATTTGTGAATAAAAATTTGGTTTGGTTTATTCACCCAACATGCAACATTTCAATCTTCTCAATGAGAAGATAATATCTCATTGAGAAGATTGGAACGTTGTGCGTTGGGTGAATAAACCAAACCACTTTTCTATTCACAAATCTTTGAGTGCCACCTTTTTCTACAAGTATGCTACATTCCCAACTTTTTGGACTTTTTTAAGTCTGACTCCAAACACGTATACATTTGGGAAATGGCCCAAACATATTCAGTAGCTGACTACATTCAGCCACTTGAAGGTGGCCAGTCCAGGTTTTTATATATCGCATGCTATTTTGAGAGGTTGCCAACATATACCTCTACTTGTGAATGTAGTTATTTAGTGTAGACCTACCCCCTTTTTTTCTATTGAAAGTAATGGTCTGCAGTTGCAATTTTGGTCACTCAGCTAATAAAAATTGTAAAACGTTTCTAGTTCTGTGAAGTCATTTCCATACTACAATGACTCATACTGTGTTTGATATGGATATACCACAGGCATTCAATGGACTTACTCCTGTTTTGCAGTTGTGTTGCCTTAGCTGAGTTATATATACATTCTAATTGAAAGGAAAAGATCGCAGGTTGACAGGGGGGATGTACACTATCCAGCGGAGGTTTATAGGTTTTGAAATCTCAGTTCCTACCCAACATCACAGAACTCTAAACCCTTTAATAAGATAGATTAACCATCAGTTATGTTTTTAATGGGTCATAAAAGGCCTCTAAACTTTGATAAAGTTGCCTAAATCAACTTTACAAAGTGACTTCTATCGCCACCAGTTTGCTTTAATCTCTGACAGTACACCAGTGTAATGATGAAAATCCTAAGTATTAAAAACACCTATTGAGAAACATCACAAGGTAATGAATTCCACATCCTTTGGTCTGATGCTATTGTTCATGCTATAAACCACCAGAGGACTTTACTATGACATATGATTAGCCTGGGTAGACAAGATTTATTACAGTAAGAAAATAAAAACAGTATGCTGCTTCACTGTGATATTAAAATTGTGTCTTGCCAGATGTTAGAACATCATAGAATCTCAGGCTCTGTAGACACAGGAGAAATCTATAATTATCAGCAATGACACTATCCGGTGCAGCATCGCTCCGAGGAGCAAGTACTGTAGCCTGTGCTGAGAATACAGAGATGGAATCTGAAGAAGAGGAGCAAGGGAGGGATTTTAATAGGTAATTATACATCAGTCAGGGGTGTTTTTGTACCACACACACAGGTGTTGTCAGAAGACAGACAAAGAGGCAATGGAGTCAGCAGTATAAAATATTAGTGTGTTAGGCTGGGAATTGAAAGCAACACGATACCGAGCATTTTACAGTGGCTGCATTAATACAAAGTATGAATGCAAATGATTTCATTTGAAATTATTGAACAATTCCTGCAGTTTAAGCACTTCTATAGACTTTCGCACTGTCACAGACAGCGTGCAAAACAATACACGGCCTGCATGAAGATGTATACCCTTTCTGTTCCCGTGAGGAGTTTATTTTAAAAGTTATTGCTTGCAAAGGCATAAGTGTTCTGTCATTTGTCATGGTAACCTGGACATGAAGTGGATTTCTATTGCTTCCTTTTGTTACCGTTAGTTTTTCAGTATGGGTTTCCTAGGGTTCTTATAATTTTTTTGACATTCAACATAGAGATGCCAGCACCAGCATGCATTTAGTTATGATGTTTAATACGTGTTAGGTGTGCAACTAGTGCTAGTCTATTGTTATATTTATTTGAAATTTTAGATTAATATCTAACAGTCCGTGCTATAGTATGCCTTAAAGGGAAACAGTACGTAACCGGATGAGCCCCACAACTAGAGAACACATACCACTCTAGTTAAACTTCGCCATAATGTGCCTCAAGTACAATAGTCATTTTTCTAATAAAGTTTGGAATTTGGCAGCAGAATAGGTTTACAATCACAAATTTGTCCCGCTGTCCAACACATCTAACTATACCGTATGCAACAGAGGTGCCCATTGCATCGCCATAGCTCCTGTCTCCTGCCCATAGACCCAGCACTATAGACTTACATTACGCTAGGTCTCACTCTGGAGACAGGAGCTACAGAAATGCAGCAAGAAGTTCCATCTAATAAGGTATAGTTAGATGCAGTGGGGAATGGGAAAACCTAAACCAGTGCTGCAGGATAGTCATTTTTTAAAAATAATTTTTGTTCATAAAGTATTAATTACAATATTATAATACTATACTATAATACTGGGAACCATTTTGGACAATCTTTGGCAAGAACTCATTGAATCATCTGTAAGGTTTTCCAGTACATTATATGGTACAATAAATGGTGGCATTAAACAAAACAATATGAGACATTATGTGTAAGCGCTACATCCGAGGTATACGTTAGGGTATGGTGGCAAAAAGTTATTCCAGTGTATACTTCAGTGAACCAATAAACTTTAATGAACTAAATCCAGTCTACTAGTGATTACCTTTGGTCTATTACCACAAAGTATATTTTTATTTTGCAATACTCAAATGTGTAGTAGACTATGTTTGGCCTATTAAAGTGAATGAGCTTGGTGCAGATATACTACAATATTCTGTACATCAGAATATCTTTTTGTCAGTTTTTAGCATGACAATTTGAGGGGAATGGGGCCTTAATGTATATTTACTCTGTTCATGTTTATGCCCTCCATTTATTATAAACTTTGGCGCTTAGATTGGGTTCACATCTGTATTGGATGTGCCATTTGGGGTCTCTGTCAAACATTCTATTCAACAGGTGGAACAAAAGGAGATGGCTTGTCTGCTACATAACCAACACAAAGCCCAACCAACCTTATTTACTTTACCAGAATCTGCTGCGTTTTCCTCCGATGTTTATTTTTTAGCTGGATTTAAACCAGAAACTTACAATTATTTTGCCTGAACTTCTCCTTTAAGTAAGTGAACGTACACTGTAAGCCTTTCAGTTTTGCGCTGCCTCTTCTAGAGTCACAATGTCCACCACTATTTCCTATTTGGCTACAATCAAGTTTTTCAAGTCCTCCATTACTATAAACATCTCACAGCTGAAAAGACCAGGAACTTTGGGTCTCCAGTGAGTCCTGGTAACCAGGGCCGTTTTAATACATTGGTGGGCCCAGTGCACAGCCCTCAAGAGTGGCCCCCCCCCCCCCTTCCCTTTTGGCACATTGTATAATGTACTGAATTTGCCCCCACACTGTATCAAGGGCCCCAATACATACAGTAGTTACCTTATAACACTATTTCCACCATAAAGTGATTACATATTACATAAAAACTGCACTAAACAAAACAGAAAGCTATCATCAATGATACCATTACATAATGCCGCCACATCATGACCCCTAACACTACAACCCTATAACAGAGTGCAGTTACATCCAGTGACTCACCGGGGGCGTCTTCTCCGATCACAGTCTGTCACCTTTTCTTTTTCTCTCCATCCAGCCTGGGCCACCTTGAAGTCTTCTCCTGGCTGTGAATCTTCTCTCCAGAATCTGCCAGACAAATATTTTAGGCTCCAACACATACAGTAGTTAGGTCCCTTGTACCCCTATACAGTAGTTACACCCCTCTGTACCCCTACATAGTTATACCCCTCTGTGCCTCCATAGTTTTAAGGTGTCCCTGTAGTATATAGACCCTCATGTGCTCCTCCAGTTATATACAGCCCTCCTGTGCGCTCCCCCATTAGTATATAGCCCCCCTGTGCACTCTCCCCAGTAGTATATAGCCCACCTGTGCTCTCCCACAATAATATATAGCCCCCCCTGTGCTCTCCCCCAATAGTATATAGCCCCCCTGTGCTCTCCCCCAATAGTATATAGCCCCCCTGTGCTCTCCCCCCCAATAGTATATAGCCCCCCCTGTGCTCTCCCCAATAGTATATAGCCCCCCTGTGCTTTCCCCAATATATGGCCCCCCTGTGCTCTCCCCCATAGTATATAGACCCCTGTGCTCCCCAATAGTATATAGCCCCCCTGTGCACTCTCCCATTAGTATATAGCCCTCCTGTGCTCTCCAATAGTATATAGCCCCCCGTGCTCTCCCACAATAGTATATAGCCCCCCTGTGCTCTCCCCCCAATAGTATATCGCCCCCCTGTGCTCTCCCCCCAATATTATATAGCCCCCCTGTGCTCTCCCCCCAATAGTATATAGCCCCCCTGTGCTCTCCCCAATAGTATATAGCCCCCCTGTGCTCTCCCCAATATATAGACTCCCTGTGCTCATCCCCATAGTATATAGCCCCCTGTGCTCCCCAATAGTATATAGCCCCCTGTGCTCCCCAATAGTATATAGACCCCTGTGCTCCCCAATAGTATATAGCTCCCATGTGCTCCCCAAGAGTATATAGACCCCTGTGCTCCCCAATAGCATATAGCTCCCCTGTGCTCCCCCATAGTATATAGCTCCCCTGTGCTCCCCCATAGTATATAGCTCCCCTGTGCTCCCCCATAGTATATAGCCCCCTGTGCTCCCCCATAGTATATAGCCCCCTGTGCTCCCCCATACTATATAGCCCCCTGTGCTCCCCCATAGTATATAGCTCCCCTGTGCTCCCCCATAGTATATAGCCCCCTGTGGTCCCCCATAGTATATAGCCCCCCTGTGCTCTCCCCCCAATAGTATATAGCCCCCCCCTGTGCTCTCCCCAATAGTATATAGCCCCCCTGTGCTTTCCCCAATATATGGCCCCCCTGTGCTCTCCCCCATAGTATATAGACCCCTGTGCTCCCCAATAGTATATAGCCCCCCTGTGCACTCTCCCATTAGTATATAGCCCTCCTGTGCTCTCCAATAGTATATAGCCCCCCGTGCTCTCCCACAATAGTATATAGCCCCCCTGTGCTCTCCCCCCAATAGTATATCGCCCCCCTGTGCTCTCCCCCCAATATTATATAGCCCCCCTGTGCTCTCCCCCCAATAGTATATAGCCCCCCTGTGCTCTCCCCAATAGTATATAGCCCCCCTGTGCTCTCCCCAATATATAGACTCCCTGTGCTCATCCCCATAGTATATAGCCCCCTGTGCTCCCCAATAGTATATAGCCCCCTGTGCTCCCCAATAGTATATAGACCACTGTGCTCCCCAATAGTATATAGCTCCCATGTGCTCCCCAAGAGTATATAGACCCCTGTGCTCCCCAATAGCATATAGCTCCCCTGTGCTCCCCCATAGTATATAGCTCCCCTGTGCTCCCCCATAGTATATAGCTCCCCTGTGCTCCCCCATAGTATATAGCCCCCTGTGCTCCCCCATAGTATATAGCCCCCTGTGCTCCCCCATAGTATATAGCCCCCTGTGCTCCCCCATAGTATATAGCTCCCCTGTGCTCCCCCATAGTATATAGCCCCCTGTGGTCCCCCATAGTATATAGCCCCCTGTGCTCCCCCATAGTATATAGCTCCCCTGTGCTCCCCCATAGTATATAGCTCCCCTGTGCTCCCCCATAGTATATAGCCCCCTGTGCTCCCCCATAGTATATAGCCCCCTGTGCTCCCCCATAGTATATAGCCCCCTGTGCTCCCCCATAGTATATAGCTCCCTATGCTCCTCCATAGTATAAAGCCCCCTGTGCTCCCCAATAGTATATGTTCTCCCCCTGCCATATAACATTGAAAAAAACAAACACTTTTACTCACCTAGGTCCACGCGTTCCTCTTCTCTTCCCTCTTGTGGCCGCACTTCCTGCGGTCACAAGAGGCTGCACTCCCCTTACCCTCGCGCCGACTCTCCAGTGACGTCGGGCGCTAGAGGGAGAGTGCGGCCTCTTGTGACCGCAGGAAGTGCGGCCACAAGAGGGACTGACAGGGAGGGAGCCAATGGCTCTCTCTCTGTCAGTATCGCTGCCGCTGAAGCGTTGAAGCGCCGCAGCAGCAGCAGGCGGGCGGGGGCAGCGGCGGACGGGGGGGCCCTGCAGGGGGCGCAATGGAGGGGTAAGTAGATTACCCATCCATGGCGCTCCCCCCTGACAGGCTGGTGGCCGGAGCCCTGTGCGACCGCACTGGTCGCACATAGCAACGGTCGGCCTGCTCAAGGGGGGGCCCCTTTAACCAGTGGGCCCGGTGCACGTGCACCATGTGCCCTCTGGTTAAAGCGGCCCTGCTGGTAACTATGTAAAGTGGCTGCTTTATTTTTCTTTCTCTTCCTACTCTTTTGTGGTCCTTTACAGGTGAAGCCATGTCTAAAGAGGCAGATGTAACATGTTGAGAATGAACAGGATGAGGATGATCCTGAATAGAGATCAGAGAAGCAGCTGAAAATTCGTTTTGCGAGGTTCACAAATTTTGGGTCAGATTTGTAAAAATTTGTGAATTGAAAACAAACTAATCTCTTTTAACCCCTGTGCGACCCTGGACGTACCCAGGGCCGCCTCCATGTGCTCAGAGCAGGGCCTCGCGGTGGCCGCGCTCTGAACCACCGCAATCCCGGGTGCTGCTCGTAGCCCAGGACTGCGGCTATTAGCGGGCATGGTCCAATCGCTGTGCCCGCTAATAAAGTAATCAGATGCAGCTGTCAAAGTTGACAGCTGCATCCGATTACTTGATGCAGCCGTTCCCTGGTGTCTAGTGGGGTAGATCGCTCCTGAGGATGGAGGAGCGATCCACACATCTTACCCCATCCAGGGTCAGCGCCGTAATGGCGCTGATCCCAGCTCGCCACTCGATTACTTCCCGCTGTAGCAGCCGGAAGCAATCAATGTGCCTATCTCATCGATCTATGCTGCATATCTATGCAGCATAGATCTGTATAAGAGATCAGAGTGCTTATACTAGAAGTCCCCCATGGGGGCGTCTAGTATAAGTGTAAAAGTACAAATAAAAGTGTTGTTATTAATAAAAAGCCCCCTCCCCTAATAAAAGTTTGAATCACCCCCCTTTTCCCATGTTATAAATAAAAAATAAAAAATAAACATATTTGGTATTGCCGCGTGCGTAATCGCCCAAACTATTAATTAATCACGTTCCTGATCCCGCACGGTAAATGCCGTAAGCGCAATAAAATCCCAAAGTGCAAAATTGCGCATTTTTGGTCACATCAAATCCAGAAAAATTGTAATAAAAAGCGATTTAAAAGTTGCATATGCGCAATCTAGGTACCAATAGAAAGAACACATCATGGCGCAAAAAATTACACCTCTTATAGCCCCATAGACCAAAGGATAAAAGCGCTATAAGCATGGGAATACAGCGACTTTAAGGAACATATATTTGTTAACAATGGTTTGAATATTTTACAGGCCATCAGATACAATGAAAGTTATACATGTTACATATTGTTAAACCACTAAAAGAACAAAGATATGTCATATACAGGAGCACACCGACAAAATGTGGAGAAAATAAAAAAATGAATTTATTATTACCACACAAATACAGAAAACACAAGCAATAGTAAAGGAAACCAAATATCTACACATTAAAAACATTCAAAATTCCCGAAAGGGAAGAAAACACACGGTGGGACCCACACGGTATTGGGGCTTAATCAACCCTCAGACAATATAAGTAAATGAACAACATGAACAGAAATTGAAGGTGTCTGAATCAAATACCAAAATATACATGTGTAGTGTGAATGGTGACTGAAATAATGAACAGTGAAAATAAATCAGTAATGCATGTCACCAAACAGAGAGGGAGAGGATCGACTCGTTGCGGCCCATGATGATCCTACGCGTTGCGTTCCACCAAACATTTGTCAGTTCTGGCCTTTTCCAAGACATGTATACCTATGAACACTGGGTTAGTGATTCAAAAAAGGGCAAGACGCAACCCATGCATGCACCCATCTCTTGGGGTGCTTAATCTGTCTCCAGCTTAAATAAAGAGGGAAAGGGGACACCCCTGATGGGGTATGGGAAGGACCTTCCCACCCTCGCTTTGGTAACTCCCAAAAAAACTCACCGTAAGGTGCATTCACATGTTGCTCCAGGATCTGCAGATCTTTCTGCTGGTCAGTACTATGTAGACTTCCGGAAATACGGAGTGTTAGTGTTGAACTAGGTAGTTTCTCGCTGAATTTTTTATTATTTGTCCACCCCATAGTACTGAAAGATGGCTGAAAAACAGTTGCGCATCCGTTGAGGGTTTTAGGCAGCAGAAGCCAAAAAGCAACCATTCAAATCCACTCTAAATAAGGCTAGGTAACGCACCTTTCAGCAACAGATAGCTGCTGATAGTAGCTTCAGAAGTTTCTTATATCACGTTTAGAGGACATCATCCTCTGTAATATATACCCCATCGAGAACCCTTCCTATAGCTTGAAACCACTCAAGAAACCACAAGAGTCATTAAAACATCACGCAACAAGTACCCTATCAGGAATCATTGTGTGAGCTCTAAGAACCCTTGTGATATCTTAAAGGACAAGTGCCATGAAAAACTTTTTCCCAGTAATCGAAGCACAATACAAAGTTATATAACTCTGTAATATGCTTCAATCACCTATCTGCCTCCCTTCCCTGTCTTTTCCCCCCTCCACCTCCCACCAGGAAGTACACTAAACTCACACAGACCTGATTACTGTTGTCACCGTCACCAAGCTCTTCTCTCAGCTCCTTCTCCTGTTACACTAGCCTCCCCCCTCCCCTGCCTTGTCAGGTGACAGGCTTGCTCAGCTCCCATTGGCTGAACAACTGCAAGCCATCACTTGTCACATCTCACTAGCTTATCTTCCCTCCGACTGACTCCGGCACATAGGCAGCTCCCCCCTCCCCTCATACCCTCTCTCCTGCTGCCGTGGACTCAGTGAAGGAGTCATGTCACTAGAGAAGATAAGCTGAGCAAGCAGAGTCACCTGACAAGGAGGGGAGGGGGAGGCTGGTGTAACAGGACCTAGAGCAGCCCTCCTGCTGATGACTCATCCTCACAAGAAGGAGCTGCCTGGTGACGGTGACGACAGTAATCAGGTCTGTGTGAGTCAGGACACTTCCTGGTGGGGGGTGGAGGGGGGAAAAGACAGGGAAGGGAGGCAGATAGGTGATTGAAGCACATTACAGAGTTTTAGAACTTTGTAATGTGCTTCAATTACTAGGAAAAAGTTTTTCATGGCACTTGTCCTTTAAACACCCTAAGAACAGTTATTGTCCAGTTACCATGCTTGTCCGCAAAAATGGGACAGAAATGATAAGATTCATTGCTGGGTTGAAACCCCACAGCTATATGGTTAACAAGAAGGGAAATGTCCTCTTTGTGAACCATAGTCATAGGGAGGTGTGTTTGGATAATCCTGTTCTTGGGGCATGGGTTGCACATTGTACTTTGATGAGGAATTAACCCCTTAATGACCGCGGGCGTATATTTACGCCCTGCTGCCGCCTCGGGGAGTTCAGAGCGGGGCTGCGCGGCGACCCCGCTCTGAACCACCGCAGTCCGGGGTGCCACATGTAGCCCGGGACCCCGGCAATTAGCAGGCACGGTGTTCGCTAATTAAGGATTCAGATGCAGCTGTCAAAGTTGACAGCTGCATCTGAATCCTTTATGCAGCCCATCCCTGATGTCTAGTGGGGTGGATCGCCCCCCCGGAACGTTTTCCCAGAGAAGCGATCCACACATCCTTCCCTGGCCGGGGTCTGCGCCGTAATGGCGGTGATCCCGGCTCAGCACTCGATTGCTTCCGGCTGCAGCCAGAAGCAATCGAGTGCCTACCTCATTGATCTATGCTGTATAACTATACAGCATAGATCTCAATGAGAGGTCAGTGTGCATATACTAGAAGTCCCCCAGGGGGGCTTTGTCATGGCCGCGGCGACGTCCCGTGCTCCGGGCCGCCGCGGCGACCTCCCTCTGCCCCATGCAGCTGCCGGGGTCCTTGTGCAGGGACCCGGCACTGCTACATGTTCGGCCCCGGGGGGCGCCTTACCTCGCCCCGCTCCTGTCTCCGTCTGTGCCGGCTGGCGCGCGCGTCCCCGCCTCCTAGGGCGCGCGCGCGCGCCGGCTGTCTCAGATTTGAGGGCCAGTCCGCCCCTAATTGGTGTTGCACACATCACTCCCTATAAATTCCAACCCTGCCCCACTACAGGTGTTGGAGCCTCTACATGCTTCCCATAGCGTTTGGCCCAGCTCCCTGTTGTTCCTGACCTTAGTCCTTGTCCCTTGTTCCTGTCTTCAGTCCTTGTCCCTAGTCCTTGCCCGCTGCCTTCCCATTGTTCCTGAGTCCTGTCCGCCACCGGCGGTCACGTCTACAGTCCTCTGCCGGCACTATCTCCTGCCTACTGCTCCTGCCACACCTCGCCTGCCGCCACTAGCAACCAAGCCAGGGATAGCGACCTGGGGTCGCCTGCCGCAGCAAGTCCATCCCACCTTGCGGCGGGCTCTGGTGAACACCAGCGGCCCCTTAGACTCCGCTCCCTGGTGAGGTTAGTGCCATCGCTAGTGACGGTCCAGTGGATCCACTACTCCAGGCGTAACAGTAGGCTCCAACCATGGATCCCGGCGAGGTGCCTGATATCCGTGAAGTAGCCCGAGTGGTCGCCCTACAGGCTCAACAAATCCAGCAACAGTCACAGCTGATCCAACAACTGACTGCAGCCGTACAGCAGCATACCACCGCTCAGCAGTCATCACCTCCTGCAGCCTCTGCTAAGCTACGACTGGCTCTCCCAAGCAAATATGGAGGTGACCCCAAGTTGTGCAGAGGATTCCTGACCCAATGCACCATGCATATCGAACTTCTAAGCAGTCAGTTTGCCTCCGAGCGCTCTAAAGTGGCTTTCATCATCAGCCTATTGGAAGGTAGAGCTCTGGCCTGGGCCACACCACTGTGGGACCATGATGATCCTGTGGCTGCTAATCTCCGAATTTTCCTGGCCAAGTTCCGCTCTGTCTTTGAGGAACCTGCCCGTGCGTCTTCGGCTGAGACTGCTCTCCTCAACCTATCCCAAGGAACTTCCTCCGTTGGTGATTATGCCATTCAGTTCTGCACCCTGGCGGCAGAACTAGACTGGAATGAGTCCGCTCTTATTGCCACCTTTAAAAAGGGCCTGTCCAGCCGAGTGAAAGATGTGCTCACTGCCCGAGACCTGCCTACCTCTTTGAACGAACTCATCCTACTGGCTACCAGAGTCTACACCAGGTTTTCCGAGAGAGAGGAGGAGGTCCGGCAAGAACGGCGTCTGAGTCTGCCCCGTCGCCATCCTCGGCTGGCACCAGTGTTCCAGAATCCCGTTGCTCCTATGTCCCAGTCGTCTCCAGAAGTTCCTATGCAGGTGGAACGAGCTCGCCTGACGACTGATGAGAGGACCCGTCGACTGGACCTGAATCTCTGCCTCTATTGCGGTGGCGCTGATCACTATCGGCAGAGATGTCCCCAACGTCCTCAGCGTCCGGGAAACGCTCGCACCTAGGTCCGGTGGGAGAGGCCTCCCTAGGTGTGAATGCCACCTCTCCAAGGTTGACTATGCCAGTC
Organism: Dendropsophus ebraccatus; assembly: GCF_027789765.1. Taxonomy (NCBI): domain Eukaryota; kingdom Metazoa; phylum Chordata; class Amphibia; order Anura; family Hylidae; genus Dendropsophus; species Dendropsophus ebraccatus. The sequence continues at coordinate 54,446,175 of NC_091463.1, forward strand.
TTCATCCAGACACCCTCAGCGCAAGTTCTCCAGACTATTGCCCTTATCGACTCTGGCGCTGCTGGCAGTTTCATTTCTGCTTCGTTGGTCCAAAGATGGCGGCTACCCGTGATACAGCTAGCCCAACCCCGGTCTATCTCTTCGGTCAAGGGCGAGATTCTTGCCGAAGCTGTGCACTGCCAGACGGCACCCCTACTCCTCCAGGTGGGCGCCTTACATCAGGAGAGGATCTCCTACGTCTTGCGCCATTCCTCTTCCAACATCCTGCTGGGTCTTCCTTGGCTGCAATTACATACCCCTAAGCTGGACTGGAGAACTGGGGAGGTTCTCAGCTGGGGCCAGGACTGTCATAATTGGTGTCTGAGGTCTCCTCAACCCAAGTGCTCTACGAGGTCACCTGCTTACGCCAAGCCTCTATCCGGACTACCGGAGGACTACCAAGACTTTGTTGATGTCTTCTCGGCCAAGGAGGCGGACTCTCTACCACCTCATCGGGCCTATGATTGCCCTATAGACCTTCTTCCAGGGACTTCTCCTCCACGTGGTCGAGTATACCCTCTCTCTGTGCCCGAGACTGAAGCCATGTCCTCCTACATCCGGGAGAACTTACAGAAGGGCTTCATCTGTAAATCCACGTCTCCCGCTGGCGCTGGATTTTTCTTTGTTCAGAAGAAGGACGGTTCCCTCCGCCCATGCATAGACTACCAGGGCTTGAATAAGGTGACTGTTAAGAACCGCTATCCTCTTCCGCTAATTCCCGAACTATTCGACCGTCTTCGTGGAGCTAGGATCTTCTCCAAGCTGGATCTCAGGGGAGCGTATAACTTGATCCGTATTCGTGAAGGAGACGAATGGAAGACCGCTTTCAACACCAGAGATGGGCACTACGAATATCTGGTCATGCCATTCGGCCTATGCAATGCCCCAGCGGTCTTCCAGGAATTCGTGAACGATGTCTTCCGAGACCTCCTCTATGTCTGCGTCATTGTCTATCTGGACGACATTTTGGTCTTTTCCCCTGACCAGCAGACTCATGTGGCACAAGTGCGTCAGATCCTACGAAGACTACGGGCCAATCATCTATACGCCAATCTAGAGAAGTGCGTTTTCCATCAGCGCAGTCTTCCGTTACTTGGCTATATCGTCTCCGACCAGGGTCTACAAATGGATCCGGCCAAGCTCTCAGCTGTCCTCCAGTGGCCACGCCCTGTGGGACTTAGAGCTATCCAACGTTTCCTTGGATTCGCCAACTATTATCGGCAATTCATCCCTCACTTCTCTACCCTGGTCGCACCCATAGTGGCTCTCACTAAGAAGAAGGCGGATCCCAGACGTTGGCCTCCAGAGGCCGAACAAGCCTTCAATGGCCTTAAGTCTGCCTTTGCCTCTGCTCCTGCTCTAGTCCGCCCGGATGTCTCCAGGCCGTTTTCTCTTGAAGTCGATGCATCTTCTGTGGGCGCAGGAGCCGTTCTCTCGCAAAGGGACACATCAGGCAAGACCAGAACCTGCGGGTTCTTTTCTAAGACTTTCTCCCCGGCCGAGAGGAACTATACGATTGGGGACCGTGGCTATTAAGTTGGCACTGGAGGAGTGGCATCATCTACTAGAGGGGGCTAAACATCCGGTTAACATCTACACGGACCACAAAAACCTCCTCTACCTCCAATCGGCTCAACGCCTCAATCCCCGGCAGGCCAGGTGGTCCCTCTTCTTCTCTCGGTTCAACTTTACCATCCATTTCCGTCCAGCCGAGAGAAATATAAAGGCCGATGCATTATCCCGAGCATCCGATGTCATGGGGCAAGAGGAATCTCCTCGTCACATAATACCTCCCGACCGCCTAGTACCAGTTGCCACTTCTGCTCTGCAGAGACTGCCTCCCGGTAAGACTTATGTGCGCCCCGCACTCCGAAAACGCATCTTGAAGTGGGGGCATTCCTCGTTGGTGGCCGGGCATCCAGGAGCTCAAAAGACCGGGCAAGTGATCTCCCGTCACTACTGGTGGCCCAATCTCCTCCAGGATGTCAAGGACTTTGTGGCTTCCTGTGCAGTCTGTGCCAGGAATAAGTCTCCCCGTCAAAGACCTGCCGGCCTACTTTTGCCCTTGCCAGTCCCGGACCATCCCTGGCACCACATTGGGATGGATTTCATCACAGACCTACCTCCATCTGCGGGCAATACAGTTATTTGGGTGGTGACGGACCGCTTCTCTAAAATGGCTCACTTCGTGGCCCTTCCTGGTCTACCCTCTGCTCCTCGTCTGGCTCAGTTGTTCTTCCGACACATTTTCCGCCTGCATGGACTTCCTCTTCACATTGTGTCCGACCGAGGCTCTCAATTTGTCTCTAAGTTTTGGCGTGCCCTCTGCTCGCAACTCCAAGTGAAGCTGGACTTCTCATCGGCCTATCATCCTCAGACCAACGGGCAAGTGGAGAGAGTCAATCAGATTCTGGGTAACTACCTACGTCATTTTGTTTCCAGCCGCCAAGACAACTGGTCCGATCTACTTCCATAACCATCTGGACTCGACTTCCACAGGCAAGTCTCCTTTCTATGTGGTCTACGGGCATCATCCTCGTCCTCCTCTGCCTCTCTCTCCATCCTCTGAGGTCCCAGCCGTGGAGGAGTCGTTATCTGACCTGCAATCGATTTGGGAACAAACTCGACAGTCCTTACTCAAAGCCTCTGAACGCATGAAGGACCAGGCTGATAAGAAGAGGAGACCTGCCACAAATTTTCTCCCAGGTGACAAAGTCTGGCTCTCGGCCAAATATGTCCGACTCAAGATTCCCAGCTACAAGTTGGGCCCTCGATTCCCCGGTCCTTTCTCGGTGCTAAGACGCATCAACCCTGTCACCTACAAATTCCGCCTACCCCCTACTATGCGGATTCCGAACGCCTTCCATGTTTCCCTCTTAAAACCAGTGGTCCTGAACCGGTTCTCCGATAAGTCTTTGTTCTCTGCTCCACAAGCCGTCTCTGACGACGTCTACGTTGTTAAAGACATTCTGGCCATGAAAACTGTCAGAGGGAGAAGGTTCTTCCTGGTGGACTGGAAAGGATTTGGTCCTGAGGAGAGGTCCTGGGAACCCGAGGCTAACATCCTGGACCAAGATCTCATCAAGAGGTTCCTGCAGGCTAGAAAGAGGGGGAGGCCAAAGGGGGGGGTACTGTCACGGCCGCGGCGTCGTCCCGTGCTCCGGGCCGCCGCCGCGACCTCCCTCTGCCCCATGCAGCTGCCGGGGTCCTTGTGCAGGGACCCGGCGCTGCTACATGTTCGGCCCCGGGGGGCGCCTTACCTCGCCCCGCTCCTGTCTCCGTCTGTGCCGGCCAGCGCGTGCGTCCCCGCCTCCTAGGGCGCGCGCGCGCCGGCTGTCTCAGATTTAAAGGGCCAGTCCGCCCCTAATTGGTGTTGCACACATCACTCCCTATAAATTCCAACCCTGCCCTACTACAGGTGTTGGAGCCTCTACATGCTTCCCATAGCGTTTGGCCCAGCTCCCTGTTGTTCCTGACCTTAGTCCTTGTCCCTTGTTCCTGTCTTCAGTCCTTGTCCCTAGTCCTTGCCCGCTGCCTTCCCATTGTTCCTGAGTCCTGTCCGCCACCGGCGGTCACGTCTACAGTCCTCTGCCGGCACTATCTCCTGCCTACTGCTCCTGCCCCGCCTAGCCTGCCGCCACTAGCAACCAAGCCAGGGGTAGCGACCTGGGGGTCGCCTGCCGAAGCAAGTCCATCCCGCCTTGCGGCGGGCTCTGGTGGAAACCAGCGGCCCCTTAGACTCCGCTCCCTGGTGAAGTTAGTGCCACCGCTAGTGACGGTCCAGTGGATCCACTACTCCAGGCGTAACAGGCTTCTAGTATATGTATAAAATAAATAAAAGTGTTGTTATTGTTAAGTGTTGTAAAATAAATTTAAAGTGTTGGTATCAATAAAAAAGCCTCCCCTAATAAAAGTTTGAATCACCCCCCCCCCCCCCCTTTTCCCATGTCATAACTAAAAATAAATAAATAAACATGTTTGGTATCGTCACGTGCATAATTGTCAGAATTATTAATTTATTTCATTCCTGATCTCGCACGGTAAACGGCAAAAGCGTAAAAAAATCCCAAAGTTGAAAATTGCACATTTTTAGTCGCATCAAATCCAGAAAAATTGTATTAATAAGCGATCAAAAAGTCGTATATGCGCAATCAAGGTACCGATAGAAAGAACACATCATGGCGCAAAAAATGACACTTCACACAGCCTTCACAAAAATAAAAGCGCTATAAGCATGGGAATGGAGCGATTTTAAGGAACATTTATTTGTTGTGAATTTTTTATAAGCCATCACATAAAATAAAAGTTATACATGTTACATATCGTTGTAATCATAATGACTTGAGGAACATATATAACAAGTCAGTTTTACCTCAGGGTGAACGGCGTAAAAACAAATACCCCCCAAATAAACAGAATGCGTTTTTGTTTGTTTGTTTGTTTGTTTGTTTTCAATTTCATCACACATTTTTTTTTCTGATTTTACAGTGTACTTTATAAAAAATTCAGCCTGTCATTGCAAAGTACAATTAGTGGTGCAAACAATAAGGGCTCATGTGGGTTTCTAGGTGAAAAAATGCAACTGCTATGGCCTTTTAAGCTCAAGGAGGAAAAAAACAAGTGATCAAAAATCGAAATTGGCTCTGCCTTTAAGGGGTTAAGCTGGTGTAAATAATATATGCCCATGTTTTGGCATGGGCACTAAATTTAAAGATGGGGACGGGATTTATTAAAGGGGTGTAAAGTAGAACTGGCTCAGTTGCCCATAGTAACCAATCAGATTCCACTTTTCATTCTTCACAGATTGCTTGGAAAATGAAAGGTGGAATCTGAGACAATTCTACTTTACACCAGTTTGATAAATCTCCCCCCATATATCCCAATTGACAATGTATATTTGCTACAGGAATATCGGTATTCAGGGGTAAAAATTACTTGGTATTAGAGAGGAGCGAACCTTGAGCATGCTCGAGTCCATCCAAACTCGAACATTCGGCATTTGATTAGCGATGGCTGCTGAAGTTGGATAAAGCCCTAAGGCTATGTGGAAAACATGGATATAGTCATTGGCTGTATCCATGTTTTCCAGACAACCTTAGAGCTTTATCCAAGTTCAGCAGCCACCGCTAATCAAATGCCGAACGTTCGGGTTCGGATGGACTCGAACCCGGTTCGCTCATCTCTACTTGGTATATTAAAAAAATTTGGACCCAAACCCAGACCCACTTTATAGTTACAGATGTTACAGATGGCTGAATGATCTTTTCCATCACCAAGACAGAAGAATTGCCCCACTGCTGATTTCAGTGGACGGTTCCTTGCAGCAGGCACACTGGTAGCCTCTTCTGGACTGCCACTGCTGCCGGCTTGTGTTACCCATTGAGTGCCAGAGCCTTTCTGACATCTTTTGGCTGATGCTCTACGCCTACCCCTTTTCTCTCCTGACCCAGAATCTTTGGATGGGACCTGACACTAGGTTGGTGGCAGAAACACAGCTTCATCCTCTGATAATGAAGCTGAGGATGTCATTTGTGGATGTGGATTGCATGTGGGGTCTGCAACATCATCATCTTTGTAATCTGCAACAAACTTGTCCTCTCCCAAGCTTTTTTCCTCCATAGCCACAGTGATCCTGTGCTGCGGCCAGAAGCTGCCCCTACCTGGCTCGCCTCACTGCTCTGGGGCACATCAACCCTGGGAGTCTCATTGCTTCCTTCTACCTGTTGCCTCTCAGGAGCTTCCTCAAAAAGGTCCTCCAAATTCAGTGGATCAAAAACAGTAATCAAAGACAAAATGTGGTCATACACCTTAAATAACTGTTATCTCTCCCGCCAGGTGTCCGTTGTTTCCATATACAGCAACATTCAGCATGACCCATTCCTGTGTTCTCTATGAGGAGGGGATGGTTGAACAGCAGACAGAGAACTCTAAAGTCTAAGGTGTATAAGGACCTTATTTACAAAAAAACTAGCAATTTTGCCAATGAGTTTCATTAGCAAAATTTCTAAGTTTAGCGTTTTGACCCTCCTCTGTTACTGTATAGTTGTCGACAGCTGCCTAGAATCCTGACTGTCGCTCTTAGCTATGAGGGTGGTGATCAGAAGCTGATAAGTATGATTTTACCCCCACTGACATCCCACCTGTCTCCAGGGCTTGAGTTGCCCCTGGAGGCATGTTTAGTGTTCAATAAAGACAAAGAAAGTGAGCAGGGATACAACGGCACCGAGTTGAGTTCTCAGCAGATATAACCCTTAGGCTGCATTCACACGTCCCGTAAAATTGTCCAAGGTTGCCAATCCGCGACCACAGCCAATTTTATGAACCGGCAGAGATTACAGGAGCGCAGAAGACAACTACTCACCTATTCCCCTTGTGCCGATGAACATGTGAGCCGGCTGCCACAGGGGGGAGTAGGCGAGTAGTTGTCTTCTGCACTCCTGTCATCTCTGCTGCCAGGTGGCGGGGGGTTGCACTTTAGGGGATTCATGCAGTGATCCCTTTCTGGCCATCATGGCGCGGGTTGTGTGAATGAGGCCTTAACCTATCAAGTCTATTCAAAGCCGTTCAGAAGTGGTAGACAATTTGTCCTCAGCTAAACAGGACCCTCAAGCAACCAGCAGTTCTAGCACATAAATATATATTTAACTGTTTTCCAATATGCATGCATAAAGTTCTTACTGACATCCTTATCGTTGCCATGCAGGCTGTAATTTACTGCTGAAGGATTTTAAAGAAATAAAAGACATGGCTCTTATAAGCTGATAACAGGTTTTCAAGAAGTAAGAATCTACGACAATACAGAAGAAAAAAAAACAATAGGTCAGCAACAATGACAAAAGTTTATTAGTCTTTTCAAATGGAGAAGCCATTTTTTTCTTTGAGTCATAAATTGTCATGTCTCCTTTGTCTCGGAAAAAGCATTTACTCACATAAATACCTTTAAAAGGAAAAAAACGAGCTGCAAAGGGCAGAATGGGGACCGGGAAGGTTGAGAATATTTATTTTCAAGGTTAAAAATCTAGATGCAGCCAGACAGTGGGAGATCTGAGCAGCTGTAAATATCCTGCCTATTGTCTCTGGAATGATAAAACAGTTGTCAGGCTACTCTGCTGTCAATAGGTCATGACAAAGGTTTCACCAGCTGATGGAAAGGAGTCCTACATAAAACTAGTTTGTACATTTCTACTGACAGGTGCTTTTCTTCTTGTACACAATTCAGGGAGATTTATGCATTTTCTAAGACCAGTATTAACTAAGAGGGACAAAAGGGAGAGAGACTCATTGTCACTTCATGAGGAAGACATATAGTTTACTGCAGTCTTCTATATAAATAGACTATTGTATAGAGAGATACTATCTATATTGTACAGTGTATTTGGTTATATATTGTGGCTGCAAGTTATTTCATGGGACATACAGTGTAAATCATGTTGCTACTAATAATAAGCAAATGACAGAAACCTGGATGACTGCACGCTCAGCATGCTATGTAAAAAAAAAAGTCTGTGGATGGGAAAGGCTACAGATGCAGCATAAAATTATTAATGATATTTTTTCTATATAGCACCAACAAATTCAATAGCATAGCCTTACATTTCTTGGTATATGTAAATAATGAGTTTTCTGTATGGAATTAGACATATGACCCTGGAGTGCAGCATAAGGCTATGTTCACACAACAATTTTCAATGTCTGTTATTTGATAATGAAAATAACAGATGTTGTTTAACATACTTTGGTGGACGTTATTGCAATGGTGGCAGTTGGTACATTAAAGGGTTACTCACTGTTTGCAGGTCCCTGAACCTGTTTGACTCTTCATTTTTTCTTCACTTCCTGCACTTTGTCTCCTGTGATATGACTCTGTAAAACTGTTAGATGGCTTACATCTTGCTCAGCCAATCAGCGCTGAGCAACCTGAGTCTTTTGACAAAGGGAGGCTGGCCTAACAGGGCTTAAACCCGCCTCCCTCTTGATGATGTCATTGTCACAAAATGGCTGCCACAGAGCAGCCTGGGGTCAACAGTCATTAGATAAGAATAAGTTTACTTCACTTCCTGGTGAAAGGGTGAGGGGGGGAAAGATAGGGAAGGGGGGCAGATAGGTAATTGAAGCATATAACACAGTCATATAACTTTGTAACTTTGTAACGGAGCGGTGGTGGTGGTGGCGATCTGGGCGGCGGGGGGGGGGTGGGGGATCAGAGGGGCGGCGCCTTCACCGCTTTTACACGTACGATTATCGTTCGAATTCGATCGTTATCGTGAAAATTCGCCCGATAATCGTTCCATGTAAACGTAGCATAAGCAGTATCAATTGTTGCAGGATTCCCAACAGATATCAAGATCAGGTGGCATAATAGAATAATGGCTTTTCAAGTTCATTCCTTCATGGTAGCTGTTTCAGGCCCTATTACACTGGACGATTATCGTGCCAAAAATTGTTATATCGTTTGAATTTAAACAATAATCGGTCTGTGTACTTGCAGGCAACGATTAAAAAATTGTTTGTGTGTCAATCGTTGATTTAGATCTAAACCTAAAATTATTGTTAATCGTTCGCTAATCGTTCGCTGTAATTCCACATTCGTTTGCTCAAGTTCCGTATTTTTTCACTAATTGTGTAATTGCACATTGTTCATTGTTTTGCTGGGATCAGATGGAGTAAACGATCATAGTAACAATCGCAGTAACAGCTATTGTTCTATGTAATATGGTGAACGATTTCAGGTTAACAATAAAAAATCTTGTTTGCGATCGTTTATCGTTAATTGTTAAAAATCACTTTGTCTAATAGGAACCTTACTCTACTTTCAGCAGACAACGCACCATGCCACAGGCATCATATAGTCACACATTAGTTCCCAGAATTTGCCAGTGAGTAGAGATGAGTGAATAGTGAAATATTTGATGATTCAAAATTCGATTCGTATAGTTCCCGAAATTCGTATATTCGAACGAATATCAAGTCCCATTATAGTCTATGGGAGAAAAATACTTGGTACCTGGAAATCAATATTTGACCAGTAGGAGGTCACCAAGTGCACAATGACACCTCAACAAATGCCAACACCTCTGGAATGCATATAGGACAGCAGGGGAAGCATGCCTGGCTGCAGCTAACACTAGTGATGAGCCAATATAACAATTTCCCCAAGTGTACGCCGAAGATTCCCAAACAAATTATGAATGTAAAGTAGAAGCGTATGTTTTGGTCTAGCAGTATGCACTTGCATACGTATCAGGTCAGGTGCAGTGTAAAATACGTAATAACGAAGATTAATGATAACTACAAATCAGTAGTAGCAAGATAACAGTTATTAGCCCGCAATCACAGTATACAGCTGTATACCGGATATATAATTGGTTTTACAACAATAAAATTAAAGGCCTGGTCTGAACACTCTGCCTGTCTCACAACAGCTTCTAAATATATGGATTTTATACTTTAAGCCCTAACAAGGGCTTTTAGGGGTCCCTTCCTACCTAACTTCACCTAAAAGCTTTCTCTCCCTGGTATATAGCCTGTCCCTCTCTAGCTCCAACAAGCAAGTGACACGAATATGAAATCCACTACTCTTTTATTCTGGAGGTGACATGGTTTAGCCAGCCAATCACAGTTAAAGGTTTTTGTTTTTTTTTAAGTCCTGCCTATTCCTACTGCCGTCCCCTCCCCCCTGCATGTTTATTGGCTGGAAAAAAGCACCAGGGCTTTAGGAGGGCGAATCAAATTTTTACTGCATTGGCGTTCAAATATTCGAACGCATTCGAATAGCTCGAATAGCGTACTATTCAATCGAATAGTACTCGCTCATCACTAACAGTGAGTTATCCTTCCATCCCTGGCCTTCACAGTAATTTGCATCAACTACAAGAAGCTATGCTGTCTACCTGGAACAATATTTCTGTAGAACAACACCTAGTGGACCCTGTCACAATGAATTACTGTGGCGCTGAGGGCCATAACGCCCTATAGCATGGGAGTTTTTAATACAGCAGCCATAAAGAGCTACTACAGATTAAACCAGTCAATGGCTGAGTTTTTTGTTTCGGTCTTAGTTACTGTAGGTTTGCTCAGTTCTAAAAGTGTCCATTCAGTATACAGTATATCATTTTATCCCTGTAAATATTTTCCCCTTCTGATCTACAGATCACTCTTCATAGAAGCACAACTCAGCATGATCAAAATGACTGCAAATTTTATCTTTCTATAATTGTAGTCATACAGTTACAACCAAAAAAAATCTCCTGTGGTTGAAACTTGCAGCATTTTCCCTGGGAGTCTGCAGGAGACCTGCGCATGCTGTGCAAGATTGTGTGTTCTGAGACTCCACAGCAGGAGGTTTGCAGTATGTCAACGGAATTTATGAAACTCTTCTTAAAGTGTCACTTCCATTCCCAATAACCCTTGACATATCCTCTGACATGTCGAAAGTTACTGTTCTCACCAGGTTTCACTCCTGAGACCCGCTGAGATCCCCTAATAGAGCCGGCAGAAGGACGTTTAGAAAGTTACTAAAAGTAAAGCTTTAAGGTGGACATGTACACTGGATAGTAGAAGTAGGTTGATAAATCTAAATGAACAACTTTAACTTTATCTGATCTTTAGCGCCGCTAAGTTCTGATCTTTAGCGCCGCTAAGAACTTCCTACTGCACACAATGAAGCGAGTGGCCAGAGCCATTTGCTCCACTGTGTGCACTGACAGGGGTTTCTGCGTTCGCTATTCACTGAATAGTGGTCGCAGGAAACTGACATGGTAAATAAAGAGTAAGATTACTGTGCGTTTAAACAGTGTGGGAAAGCCTACATGATGGTGTCATGTCTTTGGACACTTCTAATAGGTTTATTGGCAACATGTGAGTTAAATATAGACACACATGTAGATGTATTAACCCCTTTAGGATCGGGCTAATTTTCGTTTTTGCACTTTAGCACTTGCATTTTTTCACCTATAGACCCACATGAGCTCTTATTTTTTGCGCCACTAATTGTACTTTGCAATGACAGGCTTCATTTTTGCATAAAGTATGCTGCGAAAGCAGAAAAAATTAAATGTGTGGTTAAATTGGAAGAAAAAACACCATTTTTTTAATTTGGGGAGGTTTCGTGTTTATGCCGTTTTCCCTAGGGTAAAACTGACTAGTTATGCATGTCACTCAAGTTGTTACAACGATATGTAACTTGTGTAACTTTTATTTTATTTGATGGCTTTTAAAAAAAGTAAAACCTTTTAAAAAAAATAAATGTTCCTTAAAATCGCTCTTTTACCATGCTTATAGCACTTTTATCCTTTGGTCTATTGGTCTGTGTGAGGTGTAATTTTTTGCGCCATGATCTGTACTTTCTATTGGTCCCTTTATTGTGCATATACGACTGTTTGATAGGGGGGGGGGGTTTGTTTCTGGATTTGATGCAACCAAAAATGCTCAATTTTGCACTTTGGAATTTTTTTTTGCGCTTACGCCATTTACCGTGTCAACTGCATTTAAAAGGCTAATTAGAGGGCATTTTAGCCTTTTAATACATTTTCCCCTAGGTCTTTTTCTGACAATGAGATATACCAAGTAACAAAGTCAGCTACATTATTACATTATTAGTACATTATTCATCTCAGCTGCATCTGTATTTTTAGACATGCTTGGAATCTATCAACTAGAAAATCTTTACCGGACTATATTTCCCTGTTGTTTTCAGTTTCTTTCCTGTTTGTCCATTAAATATGTTTTGTTCGGATTATGTATTGAAGGGCAAATATGTAAATAGCAAATGTTTATTTTCACAGGCCATGTTAGGCTTCTTGTGGCGTTGGCTGCCTTGCACAGTTTTTATGTTTTTCTAATTACATGCAATTTGCATAGAGCAAGGATGACAAAATGGTTGGTTTGTGACTTCTGCTGGAATGGCTTAGCACCTTGCCCTGTATTACTGTATGCTAAACGCAGTGGAGTCTTGCTGGTGTGAAATTGAAATGCATTTGTTTGCTTGCAAAATGTACACTCAAGTTCAACTGCTATATTTAAAACCAATTATGTCCATGCAGAGAGAGCGTTCGGGAGTTGTGTACATTAATGGTTTCTACCTGCTGTATAAAACATCAGCAGACAACGGGGCATTCTAAGCCGTACATTACTGCTGACAGCCTCCGATTACTACTCTTATAAAGCATTTACATTTTAGCAATTTCCGAGAAAGACAAATGTGAAAACTACAACCACGTTGCATTCTTGTTCCTAATGTTATGTGTGTGACTTGAGTTATAGTATTATTGTGTAGAATAAGAAAAACATAGGTTTTTGGCCAACTGCTAAGTTTTATGTCGCTTCCACAGTTCACTGGATTTAGTTTTTTGGTTGTTTTTGTAAATAGCCGTTTGTTTTCCCTAAATTAGAAAAATAAATATTAACACAAAAAAAGGAAAAATCTATATTTTTGAACAAAAACTAAACATGTACATTTGACAAAGTTAATTAGAGATGAGCGAACCGGGTTCGGGTTCGAGTCCATCCGAACCCGAACTTTCGGTATTTGATTAGCGGTGGCTGCTGAACTTGGATAAAGCTCTAAGATAGTCTGGAAAACATGGATACAGCCAATGACTATATCCATGATTTCCACATAGCCTTAGGGCTTTATCCAACTTCAGCAACCACCGCTAATCAAATGCCGAAAGTCCGGGTTCGGATTGACTCGAGCATGCTCGAGGTTCGCTCATCTCTAAAGTTAATATATTGGTAAGTCGTAAGTCTGTCCATTTATCTTTTTTTTAGGCTATGTTCACACTGCATTTTTGCTGTCCATTTACCATTCATGTACGATTAAAGGGGGAAATAAAGGGATGCAAAAAGGTAGGGTAAAAATGGAGGCTGTTGTACACCATAGTACCAAATCTGTTCTTCATAGACTTACATTATTGAAAAAAAAAATGACTTTATTTTAACTTAACATTTAATTTAATTTAATTTAACATGCACAAAGATGTGGTTGACCACATGTACATTAAAATTAAATGTAAAGCATTGCTTTAATGAGGGCACAATATGTCAGACTAATCTCATTGATTTCTTTGACTATGTCATATAAGTGCTGGATGAATCTGGACTTCAACAAATCCTTTGATACAGTTCTCCATAAAGAGCTGATAGAGAAGTAAGTGAGAATTGGACTTAATCCCTGGATAGTTCAGTGGATTTGTGGTTGGCTGAAGGATAGATATCAGAGGGTTGTTGTTAATGGTGTATATTCCGAGCAGAGACTGGTTACAAGTGGTGTGCCACAAGGGTCTGTTCTGGATCCTATTCTTTTTAATATGTTTGCAAGTGACATAGGAGAAGGTTTGGTAGGTAAAGTTTGTCTGATGACACAAAAGTGTGCAATAGGGTTGATATTCCTGGAGGTGTCAGTAATATAGAAAATTATTTACCTTTATTAGATGTGTGGTCCAAACAGTGGAAACTGCAGTTCAATGGGGAGGAGGAATCCTCTATTCAAGTATCATATTAGCAGTTCTATGTTAACAAAGACTTGAAAAGAGAAGGATTATGGGGTAGTGATTTCTGACAGCCTTAAAAGAAGTCACCAGTGCAACCAGGTGGTAGGGAAAGCTAATTGTATGCCGGGCTGTATAGCTAGAGGTATAACCAATAAGAAGAGGTAGATTGTGATCCCGCTGTATAGAGCTCTGGTGAGACCACATCTGCAATACTGTGTCCAGTTCTGGAGACCTCACCTAAAAAAACATATTGATAAAATGTGTCCAAAGGCAGGATCTTAGGTATCTAAATTTGTATAGTCTGGAGGGAAAAGGGGAAGGAAGGGACAAAATCAAAACCTTTAAATATGTTACAGGACTGAATACGGTTCAAGAGAGAAGTGTTTAAAAAAAAAAAAAACAAGCATAATGGGTCATAATCTGAGGTTAGTTTGGGGAAAGGTCAGAAAGAACACAAGAAATATTACTAAATTACTATATTACTAAAACAGTAGCAGATGCATGGAAGAAACCTCCAGCAGATGTGGATGGGAAATCTACAATAACAGTATATAAACATGCCTAGGTAAACATATTTCTATGTTAACCCCTTAGGGACCAAGCCTGTTTGGGCCTTAATGACCAGGCTCATTTTTCAAAATCTGACCTGTCTCATTTTATGCGCTTATAGCTCAGTGATGCTTTAACGTATGCTAGCGATTCTGAGATTGTTTTTTCGTAACATATGGTACTTTATGTTAGTGGCAAAATTTGGTCACTGTCTTGTGTGTTTTTTTTGTGAAAAACATCAAAATATAATGAAAAATTTGAAAATTTTGCACTTTACGAACTTTGAAATTCTTTGCTTCTAAAAAAAAAAAGGCACATGACAAAAATTGGTTAGTAAGTCACATTATCAATATGTCCTCTTTATTCTGGCTTCATTTCGTAAACATATTTCACTTTTTTAGCGTGTTACGGGGCTTAGAAATGTATCAGCAAATTATCAAATTTTCATGAAATTTCCAAAACTGATTTTTTTAGGGACCAGTTCTTTTTTTAAGTTGATTTAGGAGGCTTGTATACTGAAAACCCCTATAAGTGACCCCATTTTGCAAACTAGACACCTTAAAGAATTAATCTAGTGGTATAATGAGCATTTTAACCCTACAGGGGCTGAAGGAAAGTATTCACAATTAGGCCGGAAAAAAATGGAAAATAGAAGGGAAGGAGCGCCTATTAGCATTTCCAGTTCAGATTTTGCAGAAGAAGTTTCTGAGCGCCAGGTGCGTTTGCAGAGCCCCTGTAGTGTCAGCAGAATAGAATCCCCCCAAAAGTCACCCCGTTTTGGAAAGTATACCCCTCAAAGAATACATCTTGAGGTGTGGTGACCATTTTGACCCGACAGGTATTAGAGGAAAGTATTCAAAAGAAGACAGTAAAAATGAAAAAATAGAATTTTTTCAATAATATGTTTGTTTAGTTTGAAATTTCTCAATTTCACGAGAAACAGGGGAGAAAACTCACCCCAATATATGTAACGCAGGTTCTTCTGAATACAACGGTACCCCATATGTGGGTATAAACCACTGTATTGGCGCACAGCGGGGCTCAGAAGGGAAGGAGCGCCAATTAGCATTTCCAGTTCAGATTTTGCTGAAGATGTTTCTGAGCGCCAGGTGCGTTTGCAGAGCCCCTGTAGTGTCAGCAGAATAGAACCCCCCCAAAAGTCACCCCATTTTGGAAAGTGCACCCCTCAAAGAATTCATCTTGGGATTTGGTGACCATTTTGACCCCACAGGTATTAGAGGAAGGTATTCAAAAAAAGACAGTAAAAATGAAAAAATAGAATTTTTCCAATAACATGTTTGTTTAGTTTGAAATTTCTCAATTTCACAAGAAACAGGGGAGAAAACTCACCCCAATATATGTAACGCAGGTACTCCTGAGTAGAACGGTACCCTATATGTGGGCAAAAACCACTGTGTGGGCACACAGCGGGCCTCAGAAGGAAGGGAGCGCCAAGCATTTTCAGTGCATGATTTTTCTGAAGAAGTTTCTGAGCGTCAGGTGCGTTTGCAGTGCCCCTGTAATGTCTACAGTATAGAACCCCCCTTAAAAAAAAGTCACCCCATTTTGGAAAGTACACCCCTCAAGGAATTCATCTTGGGGTGTGGTGAGCATTTTGACCCCACAGGTATTGGAGGAAAGTATTCAAAACTAGACCGTAAAAATGAAAAAAAATAGAATTTTTCCAATAACATGTTTGTTTAGTTTAAAATTTCTCAATTTTACTAGGAACAGGGGAGAAAAAGCACCCCAAAATTTGTAACGGAGGTTCTCCTGAGTACAATGGTACGCCATATGTGGGCATAAACCACTGTATGGGCACACAGCAGGGCTCAGAAGAGAAGGAGTGTCATTTTAGTTACAGGCAATATGTGGGTGTTTACTGGTTATCTGGGGTGGTAATAGACAATCTCGGGGTGTTTACTGGCTATCTGAGGTGGCAACAGGCAATCTGGTGCGGTTATCGGCAATCTGGGGTGGTTACGAGCAGTCTGTGCCAATCTGGGGTGGTTACGGTCAATCTGGGGTGGTCACAGGCAATCTGGGGTGGTTACGGGCAATCTGGGGTGTTTACTGGCTGTATGGAGTGGTGATGGGCAATCTGGGGGTGTTCACTGGCTATCTGGGGTGGTGACGGGCAATCTGGTGGTGTTCACTGACTATCTGGGGTTGCAACGGGCAATCTGGGGTGGTGACGGGAAATCTGGGGTGGTGACGGGCAATCTGAGGTGGTTGCGAGCAATCTGTGGTGGTTACAGGCAATTTGGGGTAGTTACAGGCAGTCTGTGGCAATCTGGGGTGGTTACGGGCTGTCTGGAATGGTTATGGGCTATCAGGGGGGGATACGGGCAATCTGGGGAGATTACGGGCGATCTGGGGAGATTACAGGCAATCTAGGGTGGTTACAGGCAATCTGGGGTGGTTATGGGCTGTCTGGGATGGTTATGGGCTGTCTGGGATGGTTATGGGCTGTCTGGGGTGGATACGGGCAATCTGGGGTGGATACGGACAATCTGGGGAGATTACAGGCAATCTAGGGTGGTTAAAGGCAATCTGGGGTGGTTACGGGCAATCTGGGGTGGTTACGGGCAATTTGGGGTGGTGACGGGTAATCTGGGGTGGTTACAGGTAATCTGGGGTGGTTACAGGTAATCTGGGGTGGTTACAGGTAATCCAGGGCACTTGACTTTGGTGACAGGCGTAAAAAAGTGCCGGCACCATTTGGAACAAGCGATCAGTGGTATATAGTTTATAGTGCTGATCACTTGTACTGGGACCACACCGGGTGGTCACTGATCATTGCCCCATGCTCTCCGCCACCTCCGGAGGTGGAGAGAATGAAGCTTTAATCATTTTTAGGAATCCATCACTGTGAACAGAGTCTGTTCACAGTGATGGTGGCGGCCATCTTGGATCAGATGGCCGCCCAGGGAGGGGAGGGTCAGTGGCCAGGTCACTAGGCTTAATTCTGGGGACAGGGGGGGACATGTTCTCATCTCCTCTCACTGTGGATTCACGGTGAGAAGAGATGAAAGCGTTCAGCTGCACTGGCAATGTCTGTTACCGGTGGCCGCCGTTATACTGATAATAACGGCGGTGAGGGGACTTGCCGGGACTGACCCCACACTCTGCCCCAACCCCTCAGAGACCTCCGGTAGCTGAGAGGAGGGGGCTGCGGGCATTACCTGCGCCGCTGCACTATTCTGCACCATCGCCATAAAGAGCTGATGGCAGCAGAATAGAGCCCATTAGTGATCGCCGTAAAAATCCGTATCGGCGGTCACTAATAACATAATACATGTATTCTCTGGGTCGCTACGGTTACGGCGATACCACATTTGTATAGTTTTTTTTAACTATTACCGCTTTGGCGCAATAGAAATTATCTTCCTAGCAAAAACCCACAAAAACTGTCGCCGCATTGCAAGTTCCATAGCGTTTTAATCTTTTGCGTGACAGAGCTGGTTTCAGGCTTATTTTTTGCGAGGAGATCTGTAGTTTCTATTGATACCAAGTTTTATATGTATATGACTTTTTGATCTCTTTTATGACGTATTTTCTAAAGTGGATTGATAAAATACAGCTATTCTGATACTGTTTTTTTATTTTTTTTTTACAGCGTGTGTCGTGCAATATAATTATTGATATAGTTTTATAGATTGGGTCGTTACGGACGTTAGGATACAAAATATGTATAGGATTTGTGTTTTTGATCACTTTTATGTAATGTTTTATAGTGTATGGGGAATGTAATGCATCTTTATTATTGGGGGGGGGGGGCTGGGGGGGGCTGTGTTTTGTTTGGTGCACACTTTTTTTAAATTTTTTTTACTTTTACACTAGTGTACATTACTGTACACTAGTGTAAAATACTTAGATCACTGATACAATACATTGCAGTACCTGATGTACTGCAATGTATTGTATCATGCCTCATGCTGACAGGCAATAGCCACGGCCACCCCTGTCAGCATCAGGCATCTCCATGGTGACCCCGGGGACCTTCATTAGGACCCCGGGATCACCATGGAGACATCGGGACCCCGGACGGCGCCGCGGGACATCGCAATCATGTAAGTGGACCTGCGGCGCCGTCCGGGATCCACCGGGACCCGTTAAATGCCGCTGTCATGGTTTGACAGCGGCATTTAACGGGTTAAACGGGCAGTTACAGGAGGGTGTCAGCGGTCACACTGACCGCTGATCACCTGTCCTGCAGCCGCCGCCGGGCGATAATTTATTCCGATGCGCCCGCCGTTAAAAGGCGTACGCATCGAAATAAAGCCCATTAGTGGCCGCCGTGAAAAGGCAGCATGGCGGTCACTAAGGGGTTAAGATAAGAAGGGAAACAATAAATCGGCAGCCTAGATGGACCAAGTGATCTTTTTATGCTGACTTCTACAGTATGTTTCTATGTTTAATGCTCTGCTGATTCGATAACTGCAAAGTCCAAACCCCATTAAGCATTCAAATCAGCATAAAAACATGCTCCAGAGGCTTCACAGCATGGGTTTCCATGGTAGAGCACATGCCAAGTGTCGGCAAATGCTTTGGATGAATAGGCAAAAATTCCCACAGAAACTCTCCAAAACCTTGAAAGTTTTCCTAGAAGAGTAGGAAGTGGGATCAACTCCTAAAAGCACCTGTTGATGTACTCTTGTCCATATAGTATATGTGAACAGTGATAGTTTTTATGTTGTTTCTTTTTTTGTGTATTTTCATTTGCATTGTAGCCATGGCAACATACACTACACTATCTCTGAAAATTAGAATAATTAGCCCAAAACACCTGCAAAGGATTCCTAAGGTCTTAAAAAGGTCCCTTAGGGCCCTATTAAACCAAGCAGTGCACAAGCAGCCGAGATAGTCACAGTCTTGATAGGATTGTTAAGAAAAGGCCTTTCAAAAATTTGGGGGAGATTCACGAGGACTGGATTGCTGCTGTGGTCAGTGCTTCAAGAGCCACCACACACAGGGCTGTCTTAACAACATTATGGACTGTGAACTCCCCCCCAGTTTACTGACTGAACCACCTCCCTCCCCAACCTTGCAACCCCCAATGGTGGTCATTGTCACAATCTATAAACCAATGCTTAACCCCTTCAAGACCGAGCCCTTTGATGCACAAAAGTCCGGGTCAAATTATTGCAATGTTGCTTCCCGCCTTCTAAGAGTCATAGCGCTTTTATTTTTCCACCTACAGGGTCGGTTGGGGTGTCATTTTTTGCGCCATGATCTCTAGTTTTGTTTTTGTTTTTTAAACTTATTTTTATTAAATTTTTTCAATAAATTTAACATACAGACCACAAAATCAAAGAGATATTCATCAGAGGGAGAACAGCAGGCCCTCCGCAGTCATAGTAACAAGGCATGTCAAATACAAGAACACCAAAACAAAACAAAATAACACCCCCCCCACCCCCCTCCCCGTCACGCAGGAATGAGGTCCAAAACCGTCCCCTTTGGTCAGGAGCATCTCCAAAGAGGGTAAATCAAGCTGGAAGTCTCAGGGTACCAAGAGTACCAGCTATATCTGCTCGTAAGTACCAGGATGAATGGTCAAACAACCTTTTGGATATTTGGGGGATCTAAAAAGGTAAGTATAAAGCGTTTCCATTTTTTGAAGAAAGTCTTCGCTCTTTTTTCACGTGCTGGTTCCGCTTCCAGCTGATCCAACCACATATACTGTTTCATTTGTTGTAAGACATGAGCATAAACAACGTTTAAACAACGTTTGGCAACCAATATAAAAGTATGGAGTAAGAGAGTGGCTGGCGCATCAGCAGGAGAGATATGTAGAAGAATCAGATGAGGGACTAGAGAGAAAGAAAGCTGGAGCCTGCTGCTGAGCCAGTCAATCAATGTCTTCCAAAAGGTCTGTACCCTTGAGCAAGAATATAGGCCGTACCCCCCTCTCCACAGTTAGGGCATGCAATAATTCTATCCAGATGGGACGGGGTACGGGGAAAGGAGAATCCATAAGTGGGGTGATGCATGACCCGAAATTGGGTCTCTCTCCATTGTTCAGACACCACCGCCTTTCGTACCGTGTTCCAACCTTTTAGAATCAGGGCATTTAGGTCAGGTAAAGGCCGTTTATCCTCCCAATATTTAAACAACGAGGAAGCTAAACCTTTAGGGTATATTCACACGGGCGGGCTCGCCGCGAGATTCTCGCGGCGCGCCCGGCAGGTCCTGTCAGTTCCCATAAACTACATACTTGCTGCGGTCTAAACGACCGCAGCGAGTATGTAATTATACCGCGCTTAACCCCTTCTACTCCCGCCGGCTGTAAGCAGCATACATTACCTGTCCTTGCTGCACGGGTCCGGCGTCCTGCTCTCCCGTCCGGCCAATTAGTGTGTTGCCCAGCCGCAGCCACTGATTGGCCGGGCGGGAAAGCAGGACGCCGGACCCGTGCAGCAAGGACAGGTAATGTATGCTGCTTACAGCGGGGGAGCCGGCGGGAGTAGAAGGGGTTAAGCGCGGTATAATTACATACTCGCTGCGGTCGTTTAGACCGCAGCAAGTATGTAGTTTATGGGAACTGACAGGACCTGCCGGGCGCGCAGCGAGAATCTCGCTGCGAGCCCGCCCGTGTGAATATACCCTTAGTGTCAGCGTTTCTCAGAGTAGAATACAGAGTGGACAAAGTATGTTGGGGAGTAGATACCGTAACAAATAAAGAAATAGGATTATCAGATAATTCCAGCTGAAGATCCTTGAGACGTGAAGAAAGGAAACTGTGTAACTGGCTATAGGCTAGAAAATGGCCCAGACCCAGATTATATTTAGTTTGGAGTTCTGGAAATGTATAGTATCTATGAACTGTGACATTGATAAAGTCTATTAATTTTGTTATTCCAGCCTCTTTCCACTTACGGAAGAGCGGATTCTGGGTACCTGAGAGTAATTCTGGGTGATGCCAAGGATCTAAATGGGCACTCATCTGCCACGACAGTCCCAACACTTTCCTTCCTGCCTGCCAAGCCTTGATGGAGTCACGAAATAGCAAGCTTTGCCGTATAGAGAGCGGAAGGGCCCCAAATTTATGATCTCTAGTTTTTAATAATATCATATTGGTGTAACAGAAAAATTTTGATTGCTTTTTAAGAATTTTTTTGTGATATATAATTTAATAAAACCAGCAATCCTGGTGCGTTTTTTGTTTTTTCCGTTTATGCTTTTCACCGTGCGGGAACAATAATGTTACATTTTAATAGATCGGACAATTCCGCACGCTACGATATGTAATATGTTTATTTATTTATTTTTACTTTTAGGCTATGTTCACACTGCGTATGAGTCCGGCCGCATTTCGTACGCCGCCTGACATGTGCGGCTGAAACTACGGGCGTGGGAAAAATAGACATGTGGCCGGATGCATACGAACCGCGAACATACGCCCGTAGTAGAGTTATGCTTCCCTAGCTTGTTTCGAAGTAATCTAAACAGGTCATTTACTTGGAAATCTTCGCCCAGCCCAATAAAACTCACAGAACCTTTTGGATCGAAAAATCAAGTTCAATTTGGCTGAAATAAGTACTTCGTATGGGACCGCATGGAAATCCACAGCCTTGAGTTTCAACATTTCCGTCCTCAAACAATGGTCTTGTTCATTTTTCACGGCGCTGTATACGATCCGGCCGTAAGCTCATACGTAGTGTGCATTGTGCGGGCGTATATCGTATACTTTCAAGCGAACGCATCAACCTCAAAACTACGTGCGTATATTCGCGGTTCGCACTACGTCCGGAATCATACGCAGTGTGAACATAGCCTTATAATGGGCAAGGGGGTCTTTTAAACTTTTATTCGGGGAGGGTTATAAGGGTTTTTTTAATACATTTATAACACTTTTTTATTACACTTTTGTTTTTTACATTTTTATTTACTGAAAAAAATGCAATCATTAGATTGCATATACTGATCTATGCTATGCCATAGCATAGCATAGTTCAGAGTTATCGGCGATCTATATATAGAGCCTGCCTGAGAGCAGACTCTACACATAGATCGCTAAATCGACAGGACGGAGGTAAGGAGGGACACAGGGCACTGGAGGGACACTGAGCATCCCTCTGCCATCATACTCTCCAGTAGCCACAGCTCGCACAGCTCTGGTCGTGACATCCCCATTTTATCCAGGAAGTGAACCTCGATGCAGTAGTAAGTGCAGGGAAAAAATCACTTTATAAGCATTTCCCATAATAAGTGTATAATGGTAATTTGTATAACTTTTGGCAAGCAATACAATACCTTATTTTAAAAAACTTTTTGATGATCTAATTTATTGAGATGCACTCGTATTTCCAGTGCCTGGCAGCAATAAAGAGAGACAAGGCCCCTATGCTGCCACCACCATTTGTGATGTGAACTGCAGGAATGTAAGCCATGTAGTTCCCAATCTCCTGCTATATTCTAGTGCTACTACACAGTGCTAAAAAGAGCAGGATGCCGCAGCCTCTGCACAGTGGGGGGTAATTGCTATCACGCCTCACTGTGCTAAAAGGAGAGCGAGCCTTGACAGCAATCACCTCACTCTCTGTAGAGGCACCAGGTTCATATCAGGCAGCCTTCCCCCTGTGTACTGTATTTAAGAATATAGGGGAAGATTTATCAAACATGGTGCAAAGTGAAACTGGCTCAGTTGCCCCTAACAACCAATCAGATTCCACCTTTCATTCCTCACAGACTCTTTGGAAAATGAAAGGTGGAATTTGATTGGCCGGTTTCACTTTACACCATGTTTGATAAATCTCCCCCTTAGAGTACACATTGTAAGCAGTAGCCTGAGCGGGTAGATTATTGTGCCAATTGTAGCTTGGTTGGATTTACTATTCTCTTTGTTGGTGTTTAGAATATCATTTTAATGCCACATATAATATCTTTGAACAGATAGCACACAGTCGCCTTAGATACAGCTGTGCCCATACTGCGGCAGAGCACATCGACAAACCCAGCTCAGCAAATGCATTTTATTTTGTTAGCTGAAATAACTGCTGTGATAAATTGCGACTTTCTATTACAAAACTGTTACAGAAACGTCTGTTTTCGTATCTTCCTTTAACTCTGAGCCTTCACCTATAAACTGACACCAGGATGAGTAGAATTTCCATTTTAATATGAATTCTCTCTCCAAAACATATGAATTTGAATTGTTTGTCACTTTTCCCTTTACTGTAAAAATGTAAAGAGGCCGCCTGTGAATCGATCAAAATAAATAATTTAAATTCAATATCCCTCTGCCACTATCAATAACAGTTGTGAAAATTATGTGCTACAGGAGTAATTGAATTTTCCTGACAGCAGAACAGTTTTTGATGACATTTTCTAAAAGTTGTAAACTCAATTTTGAAGACACAAGTAGAGCGAAGCTTAGAGAAAACTCGATTTTTATCTAAAAAGCCAGAAATTATCATCTTTTTTTTTCCTCCTTTACTGTAAGATAAGTGAATAATATTTTACATTAAGCAATCCAGCTTTTTTGCATTATTTCAGTTGTAGTCCCAAAGAGAAATTCTTGCTGAAGGTCTACAACATATTTCCCATCTCTAATAAGATCTGAGAACAGCGAATACAGTTAACCCAGTCCTGGAGTACGAGTTGCCAAACTATGAATTGTAATAGTACAAACTATGATAGTGGATTAGAAAAGTCTGAGAACATTATGCAGATCTTCTCTGCAGCAGCGCTCTAAATGGCTAGAGGCAATGGTAACATTGATAGTAGTGGGATCAGCTTTGCTAACATTTTATGAGAAGACCTTTTTCAGCTTTGAAATATGGGCAGGGCAGAAGGGGCAATTCAACTGTCCAGGAGGTTCCACCACTTGGTTCCCTCCTGCCCCTTAAAGACATCAAAATAAAGTGCTGTCCTTATTTTGGACAATATCATATGCACTAGTGTTTTGCCTTTCCCCTATATGGTGTATGGTAAGACAATGTACAGACATAGTATGGCATGTTACCCAATCGTGACATACAGTGCCATACAACTAAACGCCATCATATAGTACTAAAATACCTACTTTCAGTGACCAAATTATTGCTCTAAATTCTTTTAAGAATGATATACTGTACAACCATCCTTGCCTTGACTACAACCATCTGTCCCAGGTCATGTACTCTGAAGACCAGCCTTGCACACAGTGCTAGATGGAAAAGAATCAAGAGGATCTCTACAAAGCTTGATGCTTCCCAATGGGTGGAAGAAAAACAAGGACCAGTCTAAAGACTATTTATCCCAATGAATTCATGGATAAATATATCAAGCATATACCACATATCTGTAATCCTGGTATGCAGTAAACAATGCCATAACAGCAGGTTAGATGTGTCTGACCAACTATTAGTACTGTTACTGTACAGTTTTGTTGTGCCCCAGTGGTTGTGTACTGCACAAAACCAATACCTTCAGGTTTACGGCCACCTACCCTACAACGAAGATGTGACACATGAAGAAGTACTGAGCGGAACCAGCTTGCTATATGTGGTTACAGGTTGCTTTATATGTCACAAATCATACACTGCATGCATTTATTCCCAACACAGAAGGCTCCAAGTTCTAAGCAAATAATCCCCAGGTCTGTACATGGGGTATACAGCTATTGGTTTATACAGTGTCATGAGTGCTAACAACTCCTCTATAACCTGTATGGTTACATTGGCCTAGATGTCTTGTGATTTCCCAGGCATATACACTAGTCTTTCCTGTTAAATGGGGGTAAATGATTGAGTTATGATAATGGTACGGCACAGTAACAAATATTTATTCCCACCATCATGGAAATGTATTGGTGACCCACCGCTGTGTGCGCTGATGCATTTTTCTATAACAATTTCCCTGCTTGTGTAAAAGTGTAAAATTACCTGCACGCTGTAGTATAACCTGGATCTTTTATATGCAAAGCATTCCCATTTATACTTGGTAAATGGGAGGTTGTGTGCACAGTTCAACAAATGTTTGCTATTTAAACATTGACTTTTTACATCTATCAGTACAGCCGTGACATGTTGATGTGGATAATTTGTCTTTCACACTTTCATAGACTGTGAATGTCAGTAGTTACATAGAGATTCTTTCGGCGTTACGCATCATCTTCTTTATAAGCAGCACAAACAGGTATTGGACACATCAAGAAGGTGCCTTGCTCGGCTGCCTACATTTCATTCCTCTTCTAAATTAATACTGAACAACATTTTCAAAGAATGTGCATTTTTCTCATTCCGTTTTCATCACGGAAAGGCAAAAAAGAAATGTTTAACCCCTTCTATTTCTTACTCCCAACTCAACTGAGCACTAGATCAGTATGATGCATGAGGTTCCCTCAGGTCCGTACTTTGCGTTATTTTATTATGCCAAGTACATTTTATACACAAAGGTAATACAGCTAAACTTCAGCACTAAGGTCAGAAAGAAATTGCCTAATTTTTGCTTATTTCATACTCCACCGTTAAAAGTAACCCCCTATACATTTGGATGAGACGATGTGGCGATACTAAACACAACCCGTGAACTATAGTAAAGCTGGTTCTGTGAGAAGCCAAGCATGACTTTAGGCTCCTTCAGGCACTTAGATCTGCGTGACAAGTATTGATACACCCTTCTGCCTCTAAGCATTAGGGGTTTATTCTCAGGTTAATTTTTATGTGTAACTAGGCTTAGGCTGCTGAAAAATAGAACAGAAACCTATACTTACCTCCACTGCTCCCTTACCATCTCTGCTGTCATGAAGCCCGGTCCTGCGGCACAGCTCTTTCTTGTACCAATAACAGCCAGTCATTGGCCACAGCATTGTCCCACCTCAGCCAGCTATTGGCTCACACAGATACGCAGAAGTGTTGAACAGTAGGATCTGGTAAGGAAAGAATAGCTTTCGTTTCTATTTTTCAATAGCTTTAGCTACACATAAAAATAAACCTATGGGATACCCCTTTAATGCAATACAATATATAGAGAGAGAAAGAGATAGAGAGAGCATCCCTGAGACTCCTGGCTATTAAAAGAGAAAACCAATTAAACTAAAAAATTACAGGCATGGGGGTAAAGAAAAATAATAAGCAAAGTATACTCACTCTCCTTGTGTCCTGTAGTGCCGACCCTGGTCTCGCAGACAGCCATCACCCTCCTGCAGCTCCACCAGCTGTAACGTCACGTACCCGGCTGATCGATTGCCCGGTCAGCCAATTAGTGACTGGGGCAGGACACTGACTGACTGAGAGGGCAAATTGATCAGCTGGGCATTGACATTGCCGCTGGATGATTTGGGTATGTGACGCAGCTGAATGCCAGGCGATAATGACAGCCGGGAGCGCGGGAACGGGTAAGTATACTTTAATATGTTCCCGCACCTCACTGCCCTTCATGGGACTTCTCTTTTAAGTCAAATAACTGGAAACATCAAATGGGAAAAGCAAAAAAAAAAGAAAATAAATTGGCTTCATTCAACTGAATTCTCCCATGAGAATATGTTATTATATAACATTAATTATAGCTTAATAACAGATGGTCTTTATATAGAACCTACCATAAATAGAGAAGTAGGCATCACCAACTTTCTATGTTATGCATGTACATGGCTTACTTAAAGTATCACTGTTCATAACTTTCAAAATCTAAATCAGCAGTAGATGTGATATAAAGCAAGTTTGTAATTTACTTTCATTATTTATTTTTTAGTTATCATGGAAAACACAGCATTTCCTGTTTTCTGACTCTCAAAAAAACAGGAAACAGTCAGAAAACAGGAAGTCCTATGTATCCCAGGCCATCTGAGCTCTCACAGAGAGAAGGCAGTCATGTGATTGACAGACATCTTGAGCCGTGACTCTCTGTACTGGCCGGAATTCTGGTGTTTAGCCTCAGAAAATCTGAGACTGAGCCTGGATTTGTGGTTAGTTCAGCTTTGTATTACAGCATGATAACAACAAAAAAAATAATGAATATTCATTGCAAACTTGCTTTTTTTCACATCTACTGTTGATTTAGATAAGGAGACTGAGGAGACCATAACATACAGAAGGAATCCCCTAACCATATGTGTAACTTCTCCTGAGATTATTTTGTTCTATTTGGACTTGGTAAATATGAGCAAGATTACTTACCTGCTGCCTCCTGGAGTCTTTTACTATGTTTGCTTATCTTATTGTCACAAACTTATTGTTATTGTTATACTTCTTGTTGTTTTCCAATCATGACCATGTTCCTGTCCTGTTGCTATGACCACACCCCATTCCTGTTGCTTGTTCCTTCTGTCCTATCCTCCCTGCTGTGCCCAGCTACCAACTGGTGGCCATTGTCAGGATCGTAACCTGAGATACTTTCCTTTGGTCTGGCCAGTGCTAGATTAATTGCAATCTGAAGAATTCCTTATCCAGAAAACTCTCATGTTGAATACACATGTGCATCTATCTTATGTTATTCAAAAAATACATACAAAATGACATTTATAATCAATGTGTCATTCAAAGCAAAGTGGACAACCCCTTTTAGACAGATGATTAGGAAATAACTGGACATGTGAGGGGGAGCAGATGTAGCAATGAACACTCCCCCATTAATATTGTATATTTTAAAGGCAATCTGTCACATTGAATGTGATGTCTGATATGCAGGCTGCATGTTACAATGTTAGAAATGCTTATCAGACTGATATATCTTATAGGAATAGATTAGGTATAACTTGGATTTTTTTTATTTATAGTGACTCTGTACCTACAATCTGCCCAAACTGCTTGTACCTTCAGATAGCTGCTTTTAATCCTAGATCTGTCATGGGGTCCATTCGGCAGGTGATGCAGTTATTGTCCAAAAAAAAAAAACTTTTAAACTTGCAGCCCTGTGTAAAATTGGCATGGCCTAGAATGTCTGTGCCCTATGCCTGCAGCACCCTCTTGTCCCTCCTCCCCGCCCTCTTCATCATTACGAGTGCCCCAGGCAGGATTTCTCCTATTCATAACTTGTCTGAACACTTCACATGTGCCTTAACCATCAAGCTCACATGCAGTGTTCAGATAAGTGATGAATAGGAGAAATCCTGCCTGGGGCACTCCTAATGATGAAGAGGGCGGGGAGAAGGGACGGAGGTGTGGTGCAAGCTTAGGGAACAGACACTTTAGGCCACACCAATTTGACACAGGGCTGCAAGTTTAACCCCTTAAGGACAGAGCCAATTTCGATTTTTGCGTTTTTGTTTTTCCCTCCTTGTGCTTAAAAGGCCTTAGCACTTACATTTTTCCACCTAGAGACCCACATAAGCCCTTATTTTTTGCGCCACTAATTGTACTTTGCAGTAACAGGCTGAATTTTTTCATAAAGTACACTGCGAAACCAGAAAAAAATAAATGTGTGGTGAAATTGAAAAAAAAAAAAGCATTTTGTTTATTTGGGGGGTATTTGTTTTTACGCCATTCGCCCTGGGGTAAAAATAACCTTGTTATATATGTTCCTCAAGTCGTTACGATTAAAACGATATATAACATGTATAACATTTCTTGTATCTGATGGCCTGTAAAAAATTCAAACCATTGTTCACAAATATATGTTTCTTAAAATCGCTCCATTCCCAGGCTTATAGCGCTTTTATCCTCTGGTCTATGGGGCTGTGTCAGGTGTCATTTTTTGAGCCATGATGTTTACTTTCTATCGGTACCTTGATTGCGCATATACAACTTTTTGATCGCTTTTTATTACAATTTTTCTGGATTGGATGTGACTAAAAATGCGCAATTTTGCACTTTGGGATTTTTTGCAAGATCAGGAATGTGATTAATTAATAGTTTAGGCGCTTACGCACGCGGTGATAGCAAACATGTTTATTTATTTATTTATTTATTTTTATTTATAACCTGGGAAAAGGGGGGCGATTCAGACTTTTATTAGGGGAGGGGGCTTTTTATTGATAACAACACTTTTTTTTATTTTTTTTACACTTATACTAGAAGCCCCCCTGGGGTTAGGGTTATTCCCCCTTGGGGGACTTCTAGTATATACACTTTGATCTCTCATTGAGATATTTGCTGTATACTTATACAGCAAAGATCAATGAGATCGGCACTCGTTTGCTTTCGGCTGCTGCAGCCGAAAACAAACGAGTGCCGAGCCGGGGTCAGCGCCATCTTGGAGCGGACCCCGGCAGGTAACAGACACGGAGACCTCCGCTACTAGACACCAGGGAAGCGCTGGATCGGTAATCGGATGCAGCTGTCAACTTTGACAGCTGCATCTGATTACCTTATTAGTGGGCAAGGCGATCGGACCGTGCCCGCTAATAGCCGCGGTCCCGGGCTACACGTGGAACCCGGGATGGAGTCGGTTCAGAGCGGGGTCGCCGCGTGGCCCCATTCTAAAGCCCCTTACCGACAATAGGACGTAAATATACGCTCTTTGTCGTAAGGGGTTAAAAGTTGTTTTTTATGACAAGAACTGCATCACCTGCCGAATGGACCCCAGGACAGATCTTAGATTAAAAGCCGCTATCTGATGGTACAAGCGGTTTGGGGGGGGCAGATTGTGGGTACAGAGTCGCTTTAAATACGTGCTCTATATCTGTGACAGGGGTGGATTAACTTTACCATAGGCCCCGGGCTGTTCACCAAGTCTAGACCCCCCACCCCACTGTAACTATGGCAGCACTAGCATGGTGTTCTGATTTGTGGGAAAAAAATTTGGTAAAAAAGCAGCAATTTTTTGCAAATCACAGCAAAAATGTAGCCAGGAGACAGTACACCACTGAAAGTATACGTCTTTCTGGGGGGCCATGGGCCTTGGGCTACCACCCGAAACGGACCTATTATAATCAGCTACTAATCTGTGTACATACATGAAGGCTGTCAATCATTCTTACCACTATAGTTTAGGCAATATATTTAGAGAAATTATACATCATGTGGATACTACTTAATACCGAAGAGATGGAAAAGATTATGCTCTTCTGTCATCTTGTTTCTATAGGTTAATATGGCCATAAATGTTGTCACCCACCAGTAAATATGGCTAGTTATTTATGTATAAGGGCATAGCACTCCATAATACCTGATTTGCAGTTGAGACCTGCAGCCCATTTTGGAAAACATATTGGTTAACCAAGATTTTCAGAAAACTGATATACACACCGGGACTCCATGTGGCCACACAAAAAACTGACATGTCAATTTTTTATATTCATTGAATAGCGGCCGCACCAAATTGACTGTGCAGACAATGTAAAGTGCGGGTGATACAACACAACAGTGTCACACAACAGACACTGTTATACAGGGTCTGAACATGGCCTTTTAGTTAGCCGATCAGGAGATACAGCTAGGGAATGAATTGCATCGGGTGTGAGACCCGCTGCAATCATTAACTTTTGAAATGTCTGATGATATAACAAAAGTTATTTTTAATGACAATGACTTTTTAAGAATTTCTATTTACACATCTTTATTAACTGAATCCCTGCCTATGGATTGTAGATAGTCGCTGTGCAGTGCTGCATAATATGTAGGTGCTTGAATCAATGATCATAGCCGCAGAAAATTTTCATCAGAGCCTTTCTATACCCTTGACCATAGCTTTTTCTGTTGTTCTAATCTTCCTCTAGGCCTAGTGAGACTCACATCCGTTGGCTGGAAGAGGTAGTACAAGTGACATCTGCTAGCTATGAGAAAGTGACATCTGCTAGCTGTGAGAGAGCGCTGGACAATCTCATCAATCACTTTACAAATCAGTCCCTTAAACATCTGCTTTCCATGTTAAAACCATTACATTCAGTTTAATTACAAGGAGTTTTAAGTGCTGAGAAGCCAGTGTCCCCTAGGTCCCATGGACGGCTATGCCTTCCATAGCCAGCACTTTCTTGACTTGAGCAATCATTTATGGTGCAGTAACCTATTGTCCCATATGAAATAATAACCAGCAAGCAGAAGATGAAATAGCGTTCAGCATGTGCAATTGCATTTCGGAAAGCAGATTTGGTCCCGAGCTATTATGCGTGGCAGCATATTTCAGAAGAATGACAGGCTTTTCTACTCGAATCCTTCCTTCATGAAACATTTAAGTCACAATGTCCTTCTTTGTAATACTCTTCACCTGTAAAAGGATAAGACCATTACAAGACTGTAATTTAGACAAGACAAAAATACTACATTTTCAGAGGTTGCAGCTATTTATTATTCACTGCGATGATTATTACTTTACTGCCCGAATGTGATGTTTGCATGTCTTGTTTCCATTGTAGAAATACTAGGTTGTTGTGACAGCTTTTTGTTTATTGCGGGAAAAGACTAAAACAAGCGTGATTTGTAAAAGGGAGAGAAGGCTTAGAGTTTCCAGCAGAAGAGACAGCTCTAGCAGACCACAAAATCTGTTTTTACCAAGCATAGGTTTTTATGAGGAATACAAAACTAACACTGACATAATGCATAGGATTCAATCCATTTCCATTACCACTTCCTCTTTTTCTCAATGTGTATATATTCATAGGGGATCAAACAGTTAAATGATCTGGCATCTGAACTTGCCATCTCCACATCTTTACCACATGAGTACTCTGGTGTTTTTTTTTCCCCAAATCAACTGGTATCAGAAAGTTATATAGCTTTGTAAGTTACTTCTATTTAAAAATCTCAAGTCTTCCCACACTTATCAGCTGCTGAATGTCCTGCAGGAAGTGCTATATTCTTTCCAGTCTGACACAGTGCTCTCTGCTGACACCTCTGTCCGTATCAGGAACTGTCCAGAGCAGGAGAGTTTTTTAATGGGGATTTGCTACTACTCTGGGTAGTTCCAGTCTCAGAAATAGGTGGCAGCAGAGAGCACTGTGTCAGACTGGAAAGAATATACCACTTCCTGCATGACATGCAGCAGATGATAAGCACTGAAAGACTGGAGATTTTTCAATAGAAGTAAATTACAAATCTATATAACTTTCTGAGACCAGTTGATTTGAAAGAAAAACCATTTCGCTGAAGTACACCTTTAGATGCAATAGCAAAGAATTCAACATGTAAACAAATCTTTTTTTTTTCTTCAAGCCCAGTAACTAACAGACAAGCAATGTAAGTGTGTAAAAGACACTATTTTAATTGAAAGATAGAATTAAAGAAACTTCTCACACAGGAAGCTTTCTGGATATATCAACTTGGTTCTACACATTGATGAGGTATGAGTCGTGGTAGAAACGTTATTACCAATGGTATTTACAGTACATGTTTGGTACCAGTATATACAGGGCTGCGATCAGACACTGTTCTGCAGTAACCTTTTGCATATCCTGATGGTTATCTTGTGTTTGGCCGGCCTAGGATACTGATTCACTACTCTGTGCTGTAAATGAACAGGGATATGTTCTCAAGGTTTAAAACTCTAGGATTTGCCTTTGATGATACATTCAGTAAGCCAGAAAGGTTATGGACAAGAATAAAGTAATAATTGATGATGATGTTAACAATTGGGAGGCAACACTGTTAGGCCAATTTCTGTTGTGGGTGTTAAAAAATTAGGGTTGCATTATAGTATGGGTCCTATTACACAGGACAATGAAGGCCTGATCAATATTGTAAATGAGCGGCAATCAGCTAGATCAAATAAGTGAATAAATTAAAAAAGAAATTAAGGTACTCTGGGTCAGCGCTGTCCACACAGAGAAGTAACCGAAAGCTTCAAATGAATGAATTTAATATAATAAAAGAATTATTTTAGTGTAGCACAAATATGGCGCGTTTCGAAAACATACATCCTCTTCATCAGATAAAACAAAGTGCATAACATAGGATAGCAGGAGGGTTACTAGTAAGAGATAGATAGATAGATAGATAGATAGATAGATAGATAGATAGATAGATAGATAGATAGATAGATAGATAGATAGATAGATAGATAGTTACTACTATTATGTTCTTTGCTCTTTTGTCTAAATATAACCAAATATCAAGAAGAGTGTTATGTGCATTTTTCCAGTCTTGCAAATGACCTTCACTGTGTCCCTGCAGTGATGTCTCCTGATATATAAGTATCATGCACTATCATTATCAGACACATTGGGATTCATGTAATTTTACGCGGCGTATCACAAATCATATTTTGATTAAATCTTGTTCCTGAATGACAGGTAAAGCTTCTTACAATCGGCTTATAAAGAAAGATGTAATAAAGACTTTGGGTGCACAATGAGGTTCTGCACTCACCATATTTAACGGTTTCTGACTCTCAAGATCTATACTTAGAATCTGCTAATAAAACAAGCCCAACTAGATCCGCTATTTGTCGATTGTCTATTTATGGATGATATATTGTATATGAGTTCCATTCAGTTATAAAATAAGGTCAAAACTTCAAGCGTCTGAGACTGTCATCATTTTGCAGGAAATACTGTACATCTCCCTGTTGACCATTAAAAATTCTTTTTGCGATATTTCATTAGAGCAAAAGGGAATCGTTGTAGTGTATATACTTACCAACCTTTGGTTTTAACTATAGAATGTCAACTGCAGTCCTCATGAGTGCAGTGAGATGCATTCAGCTATTGATGTGTTCCTTTGTCTTACAGCTGTTGTTCAATAACTAAAAATCAGTTGTACTATAAGAAATTCAAAAGTACAATAGACATAGTCCTGCACAGCTGACTCGTTCACAGGTAATGGTAATTCACAGCCAACTTAAAGTGGACAAACAAGCCGATACAACCTTGTTGCGGTGCTCTGCCTCGTAAAACAGTCCAAAAGATATAAATGCAGAGTAGTGAATAGGCGGCACTCACCATAGGTGCAAAACATAGATGCAGGACAAGACATTGCAGGGGTGCTCCACAGATCTGTGGAGTCTGTGGAACACCCCTGCAATGTCTTGTCTTACACCTCTGTTGTAACCGGTGATTATTTCGTACAATAAACAACCATTCAAGTTTATATGGTGAGTGGCGCTTATTCACTACACTGCATTTGTACTATAAGAAATGTTTAGCTTAGCATTCAATCTGCCCAAAGTGGAGCCCAGAAATCCTGGATTATAAGCAGCTTTAATCGCACTGTTCACACAGCGTAAAAGTATGGCCGTTGTTGCAATCGGCAAAAAAAGACACGCTCCGTGTTCTTCTATGGTATCCCGGCCGGAGCATTTACACATAGTAAACGCTCCAGCCAGGATTCCAAGCTTTGCCGCAAACAACTGAAATATTCAATATTCATTGAATAGCGTCCGTAGGAAACCGTGTCAATGCACACTATGAAGCAAGCAGCTCCGTCCGCTTGTTTCATAGTGTGCTATAGGGAGTTCTGATGCAGGTACGCGCTGATGCGCCCACATCTGAACTCTACGGCCATAAAGATCCTCCGGCCGATACTGCAGTATCGGCCAGGATGATCTTTGCACAGACCGGCCGCTCTGTATAATTGTATAATTTACTCCTTTACTTGTGCACTTGTATCTCTCCTGATAAGTCTTATTGGAAGAAACACATGTGTAGGGTGCTAATTAGAGGGTAAGTGTAGGGATAGAACAGGGTTGGCACCGGTCTTTTTAGGGCATACACCCTGCCATCCCTAAACAAGAAGGGGCAGTTTGGGTTCATCCACATTAGTGATTGTGCACTACTCCCTCTGAATTCAAAGGTGATTTAAAAGTGATTATGTCACCTCTGTGCTAAGTGCCCGCAAACCACTTAATTGCCACAAACACAATTTGACCAGGAGCATCTAAGGGGTCAAATTACAAGGACTGAAGTGAGGAGACCTGTGCCATCCTGGCACCATCCTCATCAAAGAGTCCCGCACTT
This sequence comes from Dendropsophus ebraccatus, assembly GCF_027789765.1. Lineage (NCBI taxonomy): Eukaryota > Metazoa > Chordata > Amphibia > Anura > Hylidae > Dendropsophus > Dendropsophus ebraccatus. Next base: position 54,481,008 of record NC_091463.1, read on the forward strand.
GCCCCTCTAATGCCTTTACCAAGAGCAATCTCATATTAAATTTCTGAAGCCTCCTTCTTCATACTATATCTTGTGACAGCTACTCTTTTAAGAAACAGATAGTACTAGAGGGTACCATGAAAAGAACAAACTGGCCACTTTATGATGCTATGGGCAACGTTCTGCTGGAAAACCTTCAGTCCTGGTATTCATGTGGGTGTTACTTTGACACTATAATGTATTTCTGATGCCTTTAAAATATAGCCAGCATTAAATTTTTGGGGCACTAGTACTTCTGTGGGATCAGATGAACTAACCTTTGCTTCCCATGGGCATCTGTAATATTGGTGCCCAAGACGCCTCTACTGGTTCACTTGTCCTTCCTTGGATCAATTTCCTTAGGTACTCACACCTGTATACTCGACACGTCCCACATGACCTGTTATTTGAATACGTTCTAACCCTGTTGTCTAGACATCCCAGGCTGCTGCTTATCAAAGTTGCTGAGATCCTTGCTCTTGCCTATTTCTCTTTATGGCTGGGTTCACACTACGTATATTTCAGTCAGTATTGTGGTCCTCATATTGCAACCAAAACCAGGAGTGGATTAAAAACACAGAAAGGCTCTGTTCATACAATGTTGAAATTGAGTGGATGGCCGCCATATAACAGTAAATAACGGCCATTATTTCAATACAACAGCCGTTGTTTTAAAATAACAGCAAATATTTGCCATTAAATGGCGGCCATCCACTCAATTTCAACATTGTGTGAACAGAGCCTTTCTGTGTTTTCAATCCACTCCTGGTTTTGGTTTTGGTTGCAATATGAGGACCACAATACTGACTGAAATATACGTAGTGTGAACCCAGCCTTAAATTGTATATAAGTCCCTATTGGCCTACAATTAGTGCTTCGATGCTTTGGACAGTAGGTGTTATTCCCAGACAGTACCAGTATCAACCTATTCCCATGTAGGGAAATGTGCAAAGTCATGTTAGATTTATCTCCGTATTTAAAGATTATGTAAACTAATGCTAGCATGTTGTCATTGACAGGCATACAACATGTCCTTATCATCCAGCTATACATTTTGACCTATTTCATCTGCCCTTTAGAAATGCTGAAAAACCTTCAGCCTTTATTGATCCTTCCCTTACTTTTTATTCAGCACAGGATTATGTCTCATAAGCATTTTTGTGAACTGGTTTTAGCCTTCAACCTTCCATTCATGATAATTCTTTAACACATTAGAGACTTATCCTCTGTACAAGTCTAAGCAGAAATTTAGAATCACTGTATTATGGTATTTGTTCATTTCAAGAAAAAAAAACTTCTTTTCTTTTTTCATATGAGTGCCATGGCTTCTGGTTGTAATGGAAACCATGACACTGAGATGAATATATTTTTCAACTGACACTAATGGATCCTATTATAATTATAATGGATCCTATCGTAATTATATTTAAATAAAACTATCCACCCAGGATATATAACTTAGTAATATAGTGTGATCACTGATGTACTGGCTTCAGTGTGGGGATAAGAACAAAAGAGGGGCGCCTCCTGGTGCAATAGAGTAACAAGGTTGTGTGTCCTATCCAATTGCTAATTGGACTCACTCACCTTAAAGAGTTGTGCAAGAGATATGCACAACTCTTTTGTAGGCAACTAATGTCACTCACACGGCACCCGCAGCTGTCCCTTGGGTCGTCACCACCGTCGGCGGGCAAAGACATGTAGAGATGTGATCCAGCCGCGGATCATCAGGGCCAAATCGACCCCACAGGGCTTCAGTGTGCTTTAGTTTGATTTTCCCTTAACATTAAGTTGAAAATGAAAGAACTACACAATGTGGTATTGTCTCCATCTATCCAGCAAATCCCTCTGTCTCAAAACCACATATAATTTTCTGTTGACTCAGGAGACTTATCTACCAAAAGACAGGACGATAATCATATGAAATATCTGTAAATTAGCTCCTTTGGAGCACTGGGGCATTCCTCTGCCTTCCCACGATGCCTCCTTTGGTCACGCCTACCAATGCATGTTCCAGTATGCTGGAAGACTAGCCTGCTTATGCAATCTTAAA